>NC_042622.1:181348045-181669593 GCF_901001135.1 Rhinatrema bivittatum
GCTATTTTCTAAGTCAACTTAATTAATAGCAGGCAATGGACTTCTCCTCCAAGAACTTATCCAATCCTTTTTTAAACACAGCTACAATAACTGCACTAACCACATCCTCTGGCAACAAATTCCAGAGTTTAATTGTGCGTTGAGTAAAAAAGAACTTTCTACGATTAGTTTTAAATGTGCCACATGCTAACTTCATGGAGTGCCCCCTAGTCTTTCTATTATCCAAAAGAGTAAATAACAGATTCATATATACCCGTTCTAGACCTCTCATGATTTTAAACATCTCTATCATATCCCCCTCAGCTGTCTCTTCTCCAAGCTGAACAGCCCTAACCTCTTTAGTCTTTCCTCATAGGGGAGCTGTTCCATTCCCTTTATCATTTTGGTCACCCTTCTCTGTACCTTCCCCATCTTAACTATATCTTTTTTTAGATGCAAGCACCAGAATTGTATTCTTTCACTATCAAGCTGTGGGATCTGTTGCCTGAGGGCATGGTCAAGGCAATTAACATAGCAGGTTTTAAAAGATTTGGACAAGTTCCTGGAGGAATAGTCCATAACACAGTTTTAGCCAGGTACACTAGGGGAAGCCAACTCCCAGTCCAGACCAGAGAGAAGGCACAGCTGTCATAAAATGCAGTGAAATGTCTCTAGTAGGTTGCAACAGTTCTGGCTTGTTTACTGGGTGATTTTGTCAGGCTCAAACAATCCCTCCTTCTGCTAAAGCAGAGCCTGCAACCAATGGGGTAGTCCACAGTGCTGCTAGACATATGCAGCGCTGTATGACACTGGCCAGGTCCCATGGAGCTCACAATCCTAAATGAGATGCACAGACAAGACATTGATATGCGCTGGGAGAATATGCTTACAGTGTCACTGGAGTGGGTGCACCCAGCACTGCATTTATTTAAACCTGGTTTTAATTATTTGCTGCCAACAGTTTCTTGCTGAGAGATTTATCGACGAGGATATAAACTTGAATTAGAGGTAGATCCTTAGGCTGCACATAAGTGGCTGGAGAACAGAATCTCAAACTTGAACTTATACGTTTGAGTATATTCCTGGCTCTGCTTAATGTATGACCTGGGGTGATTCACTCCAACTTCCTCTGCCTCCTTGTTCACAGTTGTCATTGGATACTGATGGCAAAGGTTCCTTTTCTCTTTCCCTCAGTCCAGTAGTCCCTGAGTGGTTGTCTAGTGTCTTGGATTCAGCGGCACTGTGACATGCCTACCAGTTGTGGCCGCAGGCATTTAGGTGCTAGGACTGTAACACACTTTCAAGTCTTGTTTACCTATAAGGTACTAAACAAAACCATATTGTTAATTTTAAACAAGTAGTCCTCTGTCTATACAAAAAACATTTTTTTAAGAAATGTTGGAAAATGCTTATTTCGATGTATACAATTCTCACTGGAAGGGGATTCACTGGCTCTGTATTTCTGCATGTCTTTGGGTAGCTGCTTGTCTCTATACATCATGTTGTTCTGCTTGTAATTTTATACTGCACTTTGTAACCTGATAATGTAAATGGAATGTGACAATGGATCCGTACATCCTGAATAACTCTTTCAATATAAATAACACTGCAACAGAACAGCTTGAAGAGGGTTTTTCCTAAGAGTATATATATTTTTAACATTTCTCTGTTTGTTCTGTCATATGCACACCTGCTTCCGCCAATGAATTGCTTATTATTTGTTCAGGCTAGATCAGCTGGGTTTGAAATGTCATAATTCATTGTGGACATGCTATTGAGTACATGCAAGAACAATGGATCTGTTTCCAAAAGAGCTTGTAGTCTAAATTTAGGTACCTGAGACAGCAGAAAGCCTGAGGCCTTGTCCCAAGATCACAAGTGACTAGGCACAGGCAGCTTGCCTAGATTTCAGTCTCTTACTGCAGTCACTAGGTTAATTGCCTCACTCCCTACATCAGTATTCTGCTGCCGTCTTTGAACAAAAGTTAGGCGATTTGGAATCGCTCTTCTTTCGCTTGGCTCATCTTCAATCTGCACGTTGTCACACGGGCAAGCACAATTCTTGGGAACTGTGGAAATCCCTGCTGTCAGTCTGATGTCCATGTCATCATGCACTTTTGATCTAATCCGGACTTCCACATCTTCTGCACTACATGGAATCTACATGCTTGTCAGCTTGCAGCACTGGGATAGGAACATGAAGTTAGATAAGCAAAACTGAGGTTTTCCAGGGTCGGACTAGTCTAAAATTGTCCATTATTTTGAGGTCTGGGTGGAAGCTGAACATTCACCAGATTTGTTAAACTGGGGCAAAAAAAAATAAATTTATATATATATATATTTTTTGTTTTGTTTTCCACCCTCTCACTATAATCCTCTGCTACCCAATTGCACAGCCCACCAGTTCTCCACTTCGTGCATTTACAACTCCTCCCACAAAACTAAGCAAGGAGAAGAATATAGTTAAATTGGCCCTAATTGGAAACTGACATGGGAGTGGTGATATGTCAAAGTGAATTCCTTATGGATTTTTATTATAATACTTCATTTACCTTTTATAGGTCTCTAATCTTGACCTTTTCAGTTTCTTGAAAGTCTAACTACAAAGTCTTGGATTTTCTTGAGTTCCTTTTTCTTTTGAGCTATACCCTTCCTTTAGGTAATGTGCTAAATTTTCCTAATTCTGTACACAGAAGGAAAAGATATGTCATATATGGAACATATTGGCTATCAAGAAGTTAAAAAGAAGGATTTGCAAACCTGTAATAAGACCAATTCTGTTCTACGGAGCATTCGACACAAGAGTGAAGAAGTTGAGAAAAGGGTGAAAATGACTGAGGTGGTAAAGAAGAGATGAAAGTTACATTGGCAGTAAGGCACTGGCACTGCACGTAGAGGAAAAAAGGTGCAGAGGAAGACCAACAACGACATGCATCAATACTATTTACCAGGATTATGAAGCCTGTGCCTCAAGCAAGAGACCTGTGCTTGACTGGATAGCATAATAGAGGGTGAGTAGGACCATGGACCCCATATGAGGGGGGAATTAATGTAAAAGAAGAGGAATAGAGTGGCAATCTTATAAGTCTCCATGCCAAGACTAGAATTCTGTAAAATTCCTGAGCCCCACTAATGGTAGAGTCCATGAAGGAAGCCCGTAGAGGTCATTCGGGCCTTTTGGGCAGATATATGACCCTCTCCCTTGGAGATTCCTTCCCAGGCACACGTTTTCAGATGTGCTCCCTATTTCAGAGACTGGAGGTGCAAGAGAGTGAAATATAGCACTCCCAGTCCCATGCAACCCAATGGGATGGGAGGCCATGCTGATCCTGGTGCTGGCTGAGTAGCATTGCTGGTGCTTGACAGCTAGAGCAGCCCTTTGGGCTTTGCCTCCTTGCCAGACACTAGACCCTCCAATTTGTCTCACTTTCATCAAATCATTATGACAAAGCTAAGCTACTGCTGGTTTCTATTCCAACCTGTCTACACCCACATCACATCCTTTTCCAAGGGCTGCAGCTGTGGGCTGGCGATTTTGAATTGAAATCAAAACCATTGACTAAAAAATATTAATTCTGAATGCAGGAGGATTAGTCATATGTTTGTTCAGTCGCTCAGACAGTACAGCTCAGCCACTTGATTTACTGACATGGGCTTGCTGAAAGTAAAAAAATATTTTTAATGAATTATAAACCTTGTCATTGCCCATGGAAGAATAAAATCACTCTGTCCAGGCTGGGCAGCCATTGAGGTCTCCGGTGATGGTTTCCCTCAGGAAGAAGAGCTTCATGAATACACCTGATATTTAATTTAGCAAAATGTGTTAAGATTTTGGGGCTTCATCAGAATTGGGGCTGGACGCTGGGGCCACGAGCCTTCATTCACAATGGTGTGGGGATTTTTTTCCCCATATTTTTTATATTCCTTCTCAACTGGTCCAGTCATTGCAGCCCCAGTCCTTGGCTAGGGACCATGATGCCTTGCGGTCCTGGGTCTTAAATCCGACCACCAGGTGTTGCCATTGCATGATGAGTGGGAACGTCCCGTCCTCGTGACTGTCGGTGTGCAGCACTATCACTGTGCCACAAGTACAAATATCTGAATCTATACACTGTGCCACAAGTATTGTGTTTTCATATTTTAGATTTACAATCCAGTAAGATGGGAAAACAATTATTTTGGTTTGATCGTTTAATCCTTTTCCACGTGTTCAAAGTGCTTCTGTAACATCCATGGGAGCAGTGAGTAACATGTATTTATTAAGTTCACTGATGAGTGTGCAAGAACCACTTCATGCAAACATATGGTAGCAATCTTATGGTTAATAAAATCGCAAAAAAAAAGTCCACGCAGGGACAGATAGGTCTTTGTGTGAAAAGCATTTATAGTACATATCTGAAACACGTCACTTAAAAACGCCACCTCAACAATAATTCTTGCATCGCGATGGAAGGACCATCCTAAACATGAATCATCCTCTGCCTACTGTGGAAGTTCAGGACTGTCAAAGTAAAGTCCGTTGTAGACCCCACCCCCACCCCCCTCGAGGTAGATCCATGTCGAACCATGGTCCGGGTGAAGCTGGGACATGAATGCTGCATCTGGAAGTTAAGAGAATTGTGTTTACAGAACAAGAGAGTTTCTTATTAAGACTGAACTGTAATGGACGGATGGTGATTTATGCTTCGGATGTTCCTTCCGTTGCTATACAAGATTTATTGCTGAAGTGGCATTTTTAAGTAAAGCTTTTCAGCTAGGTCTTTAGGATAAGCATACTTTATGGTTGGTTACCATATAATTCATATTATTACAGTATTCAAAATTTCTGCACCTTTCCAGGCTATAAAATGAGTGCTGATAGTGTTGTTTTCTAGGTTGCTGTACAAAATTTTGTCATCTCTTCCATCCAAAAAAAACAAACCATTTATGAATTAGGACATCAGTGTATATAGAAACCAGCACCTGCTGGCAGATGAACTTCATGAGTTTTCCCATAGACAAAATCAGGAAAATGCTTTTAGTACATCTGATCCATGGTATGGCTGCTCTGTGTCTCCCCTGAAAACCTGGAAATGTAAGCACCTCTGGTCTATGTACAGCTGCGAAGACCAAGGGTGAGAAAGGTAGTGCTTGGCTTTTGAGCGAGTGGCAGAGCCAGGACTAGATGCCACTGGATCCTGTTTTTTGCTACACGGAGAGCCGATGCTGATCCTCAGATGCCACCAGGATGGCTAGGCTTCCAGCTATCGGCAATAAATATTCATGGTGAGACACATTTACAGACAGTGGCCCTCATTTAAATAAGAATGTAATTGCTTTGTGCAGTTGGTTATCTTGAAATAAAACCTAACCAACCCTGCAGGAAGCAGTAGACCACACATCCACCCCCCACTTCCCATCCCTTGTTCTGAATAGCTCTGATTCCTTTAGAGCGTGGAATGTGCAGAAAGCATAGGTGGAGATTGCTAAGGGTCTGCATCGATGTAGCTGTAGGACAGAAGAGTGAGCAGATCGGATAGCTCCTCCCAGTCCTTATCGGCCGTCTCCTTCTACATTGCTATGCAAAGCCCCTTCTTGTACAAGGATGACTTTCCTGCAAGGTGAGTAAGTGTAAATAAGTGGCAAGGACATTTTGGTAGAAAAAGCACGAAATGTAGCCTGCAAAGGAGGTCACAGCGTTGTGCCCAACCTGCTCATACCATTCATCAAAATCAACATTAGCATGTCTCATTAACCAAGCCAGGGAGGGCAATAGGAGGTTTATTATAGGCAAGAATTCTGGGCAACAGTATTCCACAAGCACTGCTATAAAGGTCTGCGGCTGCTACTTTGTCTTCATTTTGCATGTGAAGTAGAAATAATTATTCTTCTAGAACTTAGGAGGCACCAGTTCTTTCTTACAGAATATCCAGCCGGGCATCCCAGGTTCTAAATGAGAGTTAGGTTATAAGATGATAAGATGAAAAAGGGCTGCAATGGTTTTTCTAAAGAAGTAGCTGAAAAGGTAAGGAAAAAAAGGTTAGCGTTCATCAACTATAAGAGATCACAGGTGGAAGAGGAAGGCAGGCGACAATATCAGGAAAAGCTAAGAGAAGCCGGGGAAAGTCGTCAGGAGGGCAAAGATGCAAATGGAAGAAAAAGAATTGATAATATGTTAGGACCTTCATTTTTGCTTTTAATGGTTCTCTGTTTTTACTGGGAATTTCAGGGTTTATTATGACAAGAACAAAATTAGTTGAACAAAAATGATTCATTATTTTTCTGGGTAAATATCTGTTTATTTTGGTGGAGAGAAACCCGGACAATAAAACAGATTCTCCATACCCTGCCTAGCATGTCCATCTCTCAAACCCCTAACCCCTCACTGTAACAGCATTCATCATTACTGAGGCGCTCCAGGCTTCTCCTCTTTTCTTTGGCAGCAGCTTACTCTGAGGCCCCTGTGTTCTGCAGCACTGCACGTCTGCCTTGTGCAGGGCCAGGCCAGGGAGCCTGTTGAGATGTGCTTTTGGGAGACCGGGCCTGCTTCAAACACATTCGTGGCACCAGACAGCAGGCACTTTGGCTGCTTGAGGGATGAGGAGTTGGAGCTTGGGTGGCACTGGAGGGTGAGCACGTTCACTGGGGGGGGGGGGGGGAGGAGACGGGACTTGAAACTCAGCATGCATTTTGGCCCACATTGACTTCCAGCAATGGCTGGAAGCCTTGAAACACTGCCTCTGCGGCTCCAGAGCAACTTTTTAATCAGCCTAAAATTAGAATGGATATCAGTTTAAACAGATTGTCACTTCTGGAAAAATCTAGAGGGGGAGACAAGACTTGTTAAGATGTTAATGATGATCGGAAGTGCAAAAGTGGCAGGGTGAGGCTCTGAGATGAGAAGTTGGAATAGGAAGAGACTGTTTGGTGTTCACCGAGGAAGGGCCACAGAAAATGGACCCGTAAGACTGAACGTGAGGTAAACCTCAAACAATCTTCAGAATCCTGTGTTCATGAGGAGCTTGCTAAACCAAAAATGGATAAAGTGATGGGACCAGATGGGTTCATCCGAGGGTTTACTTAGAGAAGGTCTGGCAGCTCCATCGCTGATCTTTGTCTGTCCTTCTTTAGAGTTGTTCCAGAGGACAGGAGACGGGAGGAGGCGGTTCCTTTTCACAAAAGGAGGAGGCTGGGAACTGCAGGCTAGTTAGTCTGATCTCAGTGGTGAGTAAATTAATGGAATCGCTGCTAAGAATCTGCCGTGCTGGGTCGACCCCAGTGTCCTATCTTACTACAAGGGCCAGTCTGGGTCACAAGTACCTGGAAGATCCTAAAAGGTAGATCGATTTCTTGTTCCTCACAGGGAATGCAAAGGCTTTCTCTAAATAATGTTTTATGGACTTATTTCCCTCCAGGAACTCGTCCAAACCTCTCTTAATCCCTGCTATGCTGGTCGCCCTGACCACATCCTCTGGCAACAGCTTGACAGTGCAGTGAGTGAAAAATCACTTTCTATGATCTGTTTTGAATCTGTTGGTTATTAGTTTCATGAAACGACTCCTTTTTTTTTTTTGTGTCATATGAAAGGGCAAATAGCCGTCCTTTATTTACCTGTTCCACCCTACTCGTGATTTTATAAAACTTCTATCCTGTCCCCTCTCAGCCGTCTCTTTTCCAAGCTGAAGAGCCCTCACCTGTGCAGCCTCTCATTATAAGGGAGTATTTCCATCCCCTTTATTATTTTTGATGCCTTCCTCTGCACCTTTCCTCGATCTGCTACTTTTTTTTTTTTAGATGGGGTGACCAGAGCTGCACACAGTACTATGGCTCAATATAGAGGCAATATGATATTTTCCATTTATTCTCCATTGTTTTTCGGATCATTCCTAACAATTTATTTGCTTTTTTTTGACTGCCGTCTCACACTGAGTTGAGGATGTCGATGCATTGTCCACTAGGGCCCCCAAGATCCTTTTCCCGGGTGGTGACTCCTAATACAGACCCCAGCACCGAGTACCTGTAGTCGGGATTATTTTTTCCCTCTGTGTATCACTTGGCATTTTTCTATTGTCATTCAATTGCCCAGCTTCTGGGTCTCACAAGGGCCTTCTGCAGTTCCTTGCAATCCACTGCTTTTTTTTTTTTTTTTTACCAACTTTGAATAATTTTGTGTTATGTGCAAATTTGGTCACCTCGCTCATCATTCCCTTTTTCAGATCATTTATGAATGTTAAACAGCACAGATCCCAGTACTAATGTCTGTGGGACTCCACTAATGAAACTGACCATTTAGTTCTACCGTCTGTTTCCGGTCTTTAACCAGTCACCAAAGCACAATAGTACACTGCTTCCTGTTCTATGAGGAGTTTCTCATGAGAGACTTTGTCAAATGCCTTCTGAATATACACATATACTACATCAACCAGTTCATCTTTACCTACATGTTCATTTACACTTTCAAAAAATGAATAAAATAGGTAAGGCAAGAGTTCCCTTTTCTAAAACCAGATTTACTCTTCTCCATTAAGCCATGTTATCTATATGGCCATTGGCCAGTGGTTTTCTTTTTAAGAACAGCTTCGACCATTTATCCTGGTACTAACATCAGGCTCACCAGTCTATAGTTTTCCTAGATCACCCCTGGAACCCTTTAAAAAAATTGGCATTGCATTGGCCACCCTCCAGTGTTCGGGTGTCATGGCTGTTTTAAATTATTACAGATGGTGCAGTTTCTGGAATCCAATGGCTTGCAAGATCTGAAGCAGCATGGTTTTTACTAGAGAGAGAGATCTTTTCAGATGAATCTGATCAGTTTCTTTGATTGGGTGACCAGAGAGTTAGATAAAGGGAGAGCACTAAATGTTGTAGTGTAACTTGGATTTCAGTAAGACCTTTCATTCAGCTCTTGGTATTGGCCCTATAGTGAGTGAATGAGCTAGAAATTGTTTGAGTGGGAGACAACAAAGGGTAGTGGTAAATGGAGTTCACTCCAAGGAGAGGGACATTTACTAGTGGTGTCTACAGGGATCAGTCCCTGGACCAGTTCTCTTCAACATTTTAGTAAACAACATTGCAGAAGGTATTGGCAGGAAAGGTTTGTCTATTTGTGGATGAAACCAAAATCTGCAACAGGGTAGACAACCTGAAAGTTTTAGAAATCATGAGGAGGAATCTAGCAAAGCTTAAGGAATGGTCTAGAGTCTGGCTGTTACGAGCACGCACGGTCATCTCGGGCGGGTGGTGAGCCCTTGGGCCACGGCAGGACCCCAGGAGGAGCCCAAGGCCACACCGTGGGAGGTGAGCTGAGCAGGCATGGTGAGCCAGGCAGGCAGGAACAGAAGCAGGAAGTCCGGCCCTCAGCCGGACCTGCATGCCCATGGTAGCCAACACGGGGAAGTTGACTAATGAACGGTCCTCCGACTGTTCCCGGCCCTTTCGGACCTGCCGCAGGGAACGGCAATGGGCAGCAGGCCGGACAGAGGCGAGGGCAGACAGAGTCCTTAAACTGAAGACATCAGACGGGGCAGAAGCAGGCTGAAGCAGACGGAGACATCAGGACAAGGGCTGAAGCGAGACACTAGAAGGATCCAGGCGAGTAGGAACTCCGATGCTGGGATACTCACATCCGAAGCCCCCTCGGCTGGCAGAGGAAGACATCAGGGTACGGGCTGAAGCAGACACTGTAGACAAGGCTGGACGGGAACATTGCACTGTCCATCAGGGCGCCCTACTCAGCCCACCCGTGGGACTGAGTCACGGACCACCCTGTCCCAGACGCACCCTACACAGCCCTGGGAGGCTGGTCGCGGACCACGCTGAGAAGGAGGGCACGGGGAAGACCCAGGCGAACAGGACTCCGATGCTGGGAAACTCACATCCGAAGCCCTTACGGGTGGCAGGCACAGGAACAAACATCTAGGCAGGGTCAGAGACAGACATCAAGGCAGAGACACTGGACATCAGGAACATCAAGCAGAGACAGGACAAGGCGCCATCAAACATGGAGGACCTGGATCGGCTAGGTTACAGGCGACTGTAATGCTCAGATCCAAGGCCAAGACACAGTGAACAGAAAGTCCTTAAATACTGGAGGTAGGAGGCAACTCCCTGGGAGGAGCTTGCCAGGACCGCCCACCGCTGGTCCTATAACTAGGGTAGAGAGCTGCGGGCCAGCCCCTAGGGAAGGGCGTCGCCCAACAGGAAGTCCAAACACTGAGGCTGCAAGCCACCGGCATGCCTCAGGAGCAGCTAGGCCTCTCAGGCCCTGGAGCAAGTCCTGGATGATGCGCAGGCGAGGCCCTGGCTTCAAAGCGGCCTCTGGAGGAAGGTAAGAGACCTCCTGTAGCGCAGCAGCAGGGGGGATCGCAACACTGGCAGCCAAAATTTAATGGTAAAAAATGCAAAGTCTTGCATTTGGGCTTCAAAAACCAAAAGGAACAGTACAAGATGGGGTTAAAATTCTTCTGTGCACAAAACAAGAGCGGGATCTGGAGGTGATCATATCTGATGATCTTAAGGTGGACAAAGGGACAGTAAAAACCAGAAAGATGCTTGGCTGCACAGGGAGAGGAATGGTTGGAAGAAAAAAAGGAAGTGATATTGCTCCTTATAAGCCTTAGGTGAGACCTTACTTGGAATACTGTGTGCAGTTCTGGGGGCTGCACCTTTAAAATGATATTAACAGGATGGAGGGAGTCAATGGTGTTTGTTATAAAGCATATGGGGACGGAGAAAGATCTGAACATGTCCATCCTAGAGGAGAGGTGGGAGAGAGACAGTTAAATACCTCCGAGGGATCAATGTGCAGGAGGCAGGCTTCTTTTAACAGAAAGGAGGCTTTGGAGTGAGGGGTCATGGGATGAGGAGTAATCTAAGGAAGTATTTCTTCATAGAAAAGGTGCTGGATGCATGGAACAGTGAAGGTTTTGGAGACTAGGACCAGTATCTGAATAAAAAAAAAAAAAAGAAAAAAGCATTTTCTGTTATCGGGCCTATGATGTGGAATGCTCTGCCATGTTGTTTGCAATTATTACCAGATATCAAGTCTTTTTGAAAGCAGTTTTATGAAGCTTTTAAGCCTATCTTATGATGGATGGATGTTTTCTGCATATTTATTGATTTGTTATTGTTGAATGTTCTATAAAATGATTTATGTAATTCTGTAATAAGCGGTTTCTAAGAATTGTAAATAAATAAGTAAGCATGGGATCAGCACAGGGGCTCTCTGAGGGAGCGGTAGGGATTGCAGAGCTGAGCAGTTGGTGTGGGTGGGCAGACATGAGAAGCCGTATGGTCTTTTTCTGCTGTCATGTTTCTCTGTGTCTGCAGCCTCATCCCCTGCCTACCCCAGATGTATGTTATAACTAGAGCTTCTGAAATTAGGTTTTAACCAATAAAGCTCGATAAAATATCCCTGATGCATTAAAAAAAACAAAAAAACACCACTTTTCCTAGTGCTCTCTCACCCCTCCTCTGCTTTGTTTTTTGTGCCTTTTCCAGGCTAACGACTCTTCAGCTGGCAAAGGTACCCAGCACTAGTACCTGCCCTGCAAAAACAAACTCGGATTTTTGATACCCCCCAAAGAACTGCCAGTTAGCTGTAAAATAAACACCTAGATTAACACATCATAAACACCTAAAATCAGAAGCCCTAGTCATAACACAGCATGAACGTTAGCATTCTATCGGGTCGATTGGACGTGCGTTTTCGACGTGCGTTTTCGACGTGCTAGCGTTACCCCTTATTCAGTAAGGGGCCGATAATGTGCGTCCAACCCCCCCGAACCTAATAGCGCCTGCAATATGCAAATGCATGTAGATGGCCCTATTAGGTATTCCCGCACGATTCAGAAAGGAAAATGTGCAACCAAGCCGCACATTTTATTTTCAGAAATTAGCGCCTACCCAAAGGTAGGCGCTAATTTCTTCGGGCACCAGGAAAGTGCACAGAAAGGCAGTAAAAACTGCTTTTCTGTGCACCCTCCGACTTAATATCATGGCGATATTAAGTTGGAGGTCCCGAAAGTTACCAAAAGTAAAAAAAAAAAAAAAATTGAAGTCGGCTCGCGGGTCGAAAACTGGACGCTCAATTTTGCCGGCGTCCGGTTTCCGAACCCATGGCTGTCAGCGGGCTCGAGAACCGACGCTGGCAAAATTGAGCGTCAGCTGTCAAACCTGCTGACAGCCGCCGCTCCGGTCCAAAAGGAGGCTCTAGGGACGCGCTAGTGTCCCTAGTGCCTCCTTTTACCTGTTTTTACCGCCGGGCCTCATTTAAATACTGTATCGCGTGCACAGGAGAGTGGCCTATGCACGCGTTGGGAGAGTGGGCATTTGCCCGCTCTCCTGCGGACTTTACTGTATCGGCCCGTATGTGATAGTTATAGGAAAGCTAGGTTTCCACATTGCACAGCTGTAATTGTAAAGGATCTTGTGCTTCCTGTTTTGTTTTGTTTTTTGTATTATTATTGCTCTTTGACACTAATGTTCTTTCAAACATCCATCTGTGAAAGTAAAATGGAAAATATTCCATGCATTTTTCCTGGAGGGGGAAAAGCGGTCATGAGCTCTCTGTTCATCCAGAGTGGCCGACCTGTGACCGGGCTCAATCACAGGGGCAAAGGTCGGGTTATTCCCGAACCTGGCCCTCTTTGAAATCACCCCCTTTACCCAATGCAGCCACCAAGTACAAACCCAGTCTTTCTAGATCTTTCCCCCTCAAACAACAAGGTACGATTCAGGGCCGTGAAAGACTTGTAACCGAGGACAAGACAATCTGACGTTTCATTTTCTAACAAAATGCTTCATGGGAGAAGATTTACTTCAGTAGGATCGTGACCGAAAGCCACAAACTCTCACCGACTGTGGGCTGAGTGTTAAGGGCAATTAATGAGTAACCTGGACCGCACACACAAATATTCATGAATGTACAAGGGGCCCATGTTATATTCATCAGCACTGGCCAGTTCAGTCTTGCTTAGCTATAAGTGCAGAAAGGTTGCGCTGATTCTTTTTTTTTTTTTTTCTTCAACAGCCTTTGCTTTATTGTTTGGATTCTCTCGACGTTAGCCGTGGTTCTTTTCTTAGGTGTTCTCCCAGGGTGGGGTTTTTTTTTGTTTCTTTTCTTCATTCATCCTCCGTCCTCTCTTCTCCTGCAGTCTCAGACAGCGGTTAAGTGGTTTGCAGAATTTGCGTGGCATAGGGACCCCCCCCCCCCCATGCAGTCAGGAAGCTCCCCTAGACAGGGCACCCCAGCCTGGAAGCGGGGTCCCCAAAGATGAGGCTGAGGCCTTGACCCTTAACTTGAGGAGCAGCCTGCTTATAGTCAAAGCGTTCTCAGCCCCAAACTGGCTTGGGGATGTTATTATTTGAGTGTCAGGAATCTGTTTGCAATCTAAAGCTACTGAAATATATACTCGGTGGCTCAGGATTTTTTCCCTCCCATCCCACCATAATCCTGGTCATCCAACAAGTCCTTCCACAGCCTCCATTCTGTGGACTATTTCATCCTTAGGGTTAGCAAAGGTAAGCTTTGTCCGTGTGTTCTCTTTCTGTTTTGCTTTGTTGGTGTGAGGTTTTCGTTGTTTTGTGTTTTAAAAAGATAGTAGTAGCCAGTCTCGGGAGGTCCTCTGCCACAAAAATCACGATTTACACACAAAAAAAAAAAGTGCCAGTAGGCCTTTCCCTCCCCAGCTTACTCGCCAGCATCAGAATCTTCATGGGGCAGGAGCCGTCCTGCACTGCTGGATCCCTAGCAGGCCGGAACCATTTTCTTCCACAGGAGACACTTACAAGTGTGAGTAAGCTGGGGGGAGGGGGGATGGGATGGGGAGAAGGCCTGGGGAGACTTTTGTTTTATTTTGCAGTGGGGGAAGGGAACCCTGAGCCTGGCTGCTACTGCCCCCCCTTTTTTTTCCTTTTAATGAAAAGAAAACACAAATGTGTTTATTTCGTGTTCAGAATGAAATTAGATTGGAAACCCTGTGGGGAGAGGGAGATACCTATAGTACCCGAATGTAATCCGCTTTGATGTACACTTTGAAGTGCCGAAAAGCGGAATATAAAAAATACAAATATAAATAAATGAATGAATGAATGAATGAATGAAACTTTCCTTGAGTTCTCCCGTTTCATTTCCAATGACAGCACGGCCCTAGTTTGTACCGCCTTATAGCACGGGGATGGCCGACTTCAGTCCTAGCCCACAGGTTTTCAGCAAGGGAGTCGTGCAGGGGTTAGGAATCTGCAGATCACGCTCTTTGGATTGGCCCAGTTCTACCCTGCATGGACACAGGCACAGGGAAGAAAGACATCCTCCTCTAGCAACACCACTTTTGAACTATTTTCATCAGCAGTCATTTTTCTGCATGGTATTTTAATGGTAAAAATAATTCTACATAAGATACATAAGGGCCTTTGGACATCTGAGGGGAGAGGTGAGACCTCTCGGACCATTCCCTCAACGCAGTGAAACAAAACAATTAATACAGGCCTCAGGAGGAGAACTTGTTTTTTTCTGAGTTGTACTTACAGTAATCTGAGCATGCAATTATCAGTTTATAATGAATATAATGAGTTTGTGATCCAATGAACTTATAATTGTCTATGTAATTTATTTATTTGATTTGTATTTCATTTTTCAGGCACTTCAAAGCAGATCACATTCAGGTACTGGAGGTATTTCCCTATCCCCAGGGGGCTCCCAGTCTAAGTCTGTACCTGAGGCAATGGAGTTGAAGTGACTTGCTCAAGGTCTCAAGGAGCGGCAGTGGGATTTTAACCTGGATGCAGAGCCCACTGTTCTGTCTGTGTGTGTGAGGGAGAGCGTGTGACATATTAGAGAAACAAAATATTTATTTAAATACTTACTGTATATGATGCTCACTGTTCTACATGCATAAATCAGCATTGAAATGTGATGGCATGTTAAGGACCTATAGACCCAATACAGTAACTATCTGTCTATCGTGTCTGTCCAAATCACTGTTAACATGCACTTTATCACCATGATGGCATCTTTAACTGTTTTGCTGGTCCCAGTACCAATCTGCTTTATTTGTAATTGCACATGTGGAATGACTTACAGGAGAGTCTGATCTTTTGATATTGTTAAATATATAGATATTTTCCTCCAGATCAAATCCTTGCAGAGAGAGTAAAGGGGAGTGCTGTAAGCTACCTTGAGCATCATTTGGCAAGTTGGACTAAAAGTCCAAACATGATTATCCTTCACATGTGGCTCACCCAGAGAGCACAAGCAGGAGTGAGAGACATGTAGGAAAGTAACAGACGATGGCACATGGAATCCAGAATTCTAAGGTACTGTCATCAGTACCATGTGCTGCTGCCTGGCCGTTCAGCACATGGTAAGAACATGGTCAGCATCCTTAACAAGTTAATCCTAGAGGGGGACACACTGGCAGATCAGTTTGGCGGCAGGCCTGCTGCTAGCAACCACTCACAAAACAAGCCAGGGCCTGATTTTCCATGAGGCAGAGCAGGGATGTGCTCAGGGAGGCACCTGGGGGTAAAAGAGAGAGAGAGTGTGAGTATGTGTGGTGGGCTATACTTCCACATTATGTCAACAGGATCCTCACCCTCTCCCTTCCCCCAGAATGATTCTTTCCCCAGTTGGGAAGGTGTTGAAAATCCTGCACCTAGGGGCCATATGAAATGTAAATATGTCCCTGAAAATGGTAAATGAGTTGAGGGCTCATAAACAGCAGCAGGAGCAGGACCCCCCCATACGTTGCAGCGCCTACAGTAAATGGATAAGGCATAGCAGTAGCGTTGCTTCTAAATAACATGATCAAGACGTTACACACAGTTTTCTGGGTGGTCAAAAAGGTCCCCAGCCATTCACATACCAAGCAATTTTATAGGAGCAGTACAGTTATGCCAAGAAAGCTGGAAGAGACAGAATAGAAACAAACTGCTCTACTCCTATTCCAGCCCCTCCCTTTTTGTCCTGTGCAGGGGTGAGGCTGGAGCAGGCAGCATAGAAAAGCCACTCTGCTCCCTTATCCAGCCCTTCTCCTGTCCTTCAGAGACATGAGGGGAGAAGGTGAGCCTGAGGCAGACAGAGCCCAGCAAAGAAGATTGTATCTTAGGTCTTCTGCTCTGTTGTCCCTGGTCCAGGGGGGTTGGAAAATGGGGTGACAGTACCAACAGTGACTACAGATGGAAACATCCTGAATCCGTCACTGGAAGGGTATACAAATGATGGTTTCCAGCGAGGCAGGCCATCTTCAGTGTCTTGTGTGAAAAGCCTACAACATCCGCATGCTCAGACGGGTGCATGGGGACCAGCAGTTAGGACTGGACTAACAGGCAGATAAAAGGAGCATGAGTCCCCAGCACTGACAGCCCCTAGGAGACCTTCCAGCCTCCCACTGAGTGTAACAGGAAGAAGGGGACCTTTTGCAGCATTATTCTAGTTCTTCTCCAGCGCCGGCAAATTTAAAATCAGCAAACAGATTATAATAAAATCTATCCTGAATATCTTACACTTGCTATGAATATGGCCAATATTCCCCACCTCACTAACACAGCTACAAATTTCTTGCATATCCGGATCCCTAACGAAGAACATCAGTTTATTATTTCTGAATCACAAATCCAAAGTAAAGAATCCTATATGTAAAATCATTAACATTTTAAGACCTTGCCCTATCCAGGCTTACTTTACCTTGTTAAAGTTAAATATTGTAATTTGTATTTGTACTATGCAAAAAGCAACACTGACCTTTACCACTGTGCTATAGGTAATTATTTTCAGTATCACCAGAGCAGAAAAGTACTGCATGGTGTTTTGTTTTGTTTTTTTTTAAAGCTTTGATTTATTTTCCTCTAGAGACAAAAAATAATTCTCCCAATGATTACTCAGTGCCAAAGAGAGAGCTCTGCAGTGCAAAGCACCTGCTAGACGCGGTGGAGGGTATCCCAGCTACAGTAGGAACAGATGGGTGGAATTTGCGTCTTAGCTGATGTGCTGGTGAGCATTCACAGAGCCCAACTCTCAATCCCCAGTGAATGGCGGATTCTGCCATTGACTTATGATACCTGTGCCCACCTACAGTTTAGCGGTTCTAGTCCCAACAATGCATCGCATTGAAGTAGACACAAGTAGTTCCAGTCAAGGAGGAATTAGTGGGCATTGCTCCCTTCCCCACACACTCTGCCATCCCCAGTAATGACCCCATGGCCTCTCCCACATGATATTTCTACCTCCCTCCTGCCGGGAAGAGGAGTGTGGCGTATCATGTCATGTCTGCCTCCTCTGCCAGCCGACTTCACTCTGCGGTTTGCACCAAGCATTCAAACCACAGTCGGGCCGATACAGTAAAAGTCGCAGGAGAGCGGGTGAGCGCCTGTTCTTCTGTGCGCACAATTTAGTATTGGCCCGCATGCAAATGAGGGCCTGTGGTAAAAAGAGGCACTAGGGACACTAGCGTGTCCCTAGCGCCTCTTTTTTGACAGGAGCGGCGGCTGTCAGCAAGTTTGACAGCCGATGCTCAATTTTGCCGGCGTCGGTTCTCAAACCCGCTGACAGACACAGGTTCGGAAACCGGACACCGGCAAATTGAGCATCCGGTTTTCAACCCGCGAGCCATGGGCCAATGTTACTTTTTTTTTTTTAATTATTTTTAACTTTTGGGACCTCCGACTTAATATCGTCGTGATATTAAGTCGGAGGGTGTACAGAAAAGCAGTTTTTACGTTACTTACTGAATCGTGCAGGAATAACTAATAGGGCCATCAACATGCATTTGCATGTTGCAGGTGCTATTAGTTTCGGGGGGGGGGGGGGGGGGTTTGGACATGCGTTTTTGACGCGCTATTACCCCTTACTGAATAAGGGGTAAAGCTAGTGCGTCCAAACGCGGGTTAACAGTGCGCTCTGCCGGAGTGCATTGTACTGTATCAGCCTATTAGTTAGAAGATCAATTGTGAGGTGAAAGGCAACGTGAGGGGTGAAGTATCACATTGATGTGAGGGGAGACGTGCTGAGATAGGAGCTCGGGGTAAGAGAGAGGATGGAGAGTGAAAGGTTCATTTTGGGGTTAAGTATTACATAGCTGGGGCTGTGTGATGAGAGAGATGAATGGGGGGGGGAGTATAGGACGGAAGAAAGAGTATCACATAGGGGTAAGGGTGGTGTGAAAGTATTAAATGACATGGGATGTGTAATGAGTGGGCAATGTGGAGGGAAGAAGGCCCTCTCAATTAACTGCATGCTCCTCCTCCCCACAGCCTTCATGCTATGGCTGACCCTGCTTGCAGTTAGGCAATAACCATGTATTATATATTTACCAACATTTGATCTCAATCAAGATATCACACCAGTTTACATTCAGGTACTGTAGGTATTTCTCTATCCCCAGAGGGCTTACAATCTGTTTTGTACCTGAGGCAATGGAGAGTAAAGTGACTTGCCCAAGGTCACAAGGAGCGACAGCAGGACTCAAACGCTGGTCTCCTGCTTCATAGGCCACTGCTCTAACCACTAGGCTATTCCTCCTCCCCTTTACTTTGCATTATTGTACATTCATGATAATTGTAGCTTTGACAACACTTTGGTCTCTTATTCCTCCAAGTGGCTTCTTCCGGGTCTGATTGATCCTGTTATCTATACTTTTTATGAACTAATTAAGAAGGATTTGGTTAATATGTGCTCACAATCCTTACAAACATTTCATAATTTTTCTTGTTCTGAATGATTAACTTTGAATGATCTGTGATGAGATCTCTACCTCTCTACCCGTACCCAAGACATATTGTACATTTTGTAAATAGGCTATATGCCACAACTCTATACTCACATTTATATATACAACTGTTGCAATGTTTCTTATGGTATTTTATTTTATTGTTTAAATTAATTTAATTGTTATCTTGTTACAATGTAAAAATAGGGCAGTTCTCGCCCTATTCAACCTGTTATCTGGAAACCGATGTGATATCTCGATCGAATGTCGGTATACAAAAGAAATAAATAAATAAAAAAAAAATAAATGAGATAAAAGTATAGTAGTAAAACTGTCTGATAAAGGAGGTGCCATGGTCAAGATGGACACCACAGAGTATGAAAATGAAATTGAGTGTTAATTAGCAGATAACGCTTTTTATTTTCTTTTAGCTTCGGATTCTAAAGGGGATGTTGAAAACGAGACAGATTCTTGTTTAATGGCAGCGGTGGAGATGGTTTGGATTACTCAAAAGGAATATCTATTTTTTGGAAATAGATTCACCCATGACTCTAACCAACATTCATAAATCACTGAAAAGCCCTACTGGATTGCCCCATTATCTCTGCTGAAAGGTTCTTGCTGGAACCGATTTCAATATTTATTAATAAGTTTTTGAGACTTTTCTTTTTTTTTTTATTTACCATCTTATGTAAAAGATTCAGCAGAAGTGACGTTGGAATCTTAGAAACATGACAGCAGAAAAAGACCATATGGCCCATCTAGTCTGCCCATCTATCCAACTTATGTAGATCTTACAATTCCCATCCCTCCCTCACAGATCCCCTGATTTCATCCCATGTTTTCTTGAATTCAGAGACTGTTTGTCTCCACCATCTCCACTGGGAGGCTGTTCCACACATCCACCACCCTCTCTGTAAAGAAATATTTCCTAGGATTGCTCCTGAGTCTATCCCCTTTCAACCTCATCTCATGATCCTTCATTCCACAGCTTCCTTTCCATTGAAAAAGACTCACCTCCTGTGCATGGAAACCTTTGAAATATTTAAATGTCTCTATCATATCTCCCCTATCTGGTCTTTCCTCCAGGTTGTACAAGATTAGATCTTTAAGTCTATCCCCATATGCTTTAGAACAAAGACCACTGACCATTTTAGTAGCCACCCTCTGGTCCGACTCCATCCTGTTTCTATCCTTTTGAAGGTGCGATCTCCAGAATTGTACACAGCATTCCCAAGCGAGGTCTCATCAGGGACCTACACAGGGGCAATATCACCTCCCTTTTTCTGCTGACCCTTCCTTTCCCTATGCAGTCAAGCATCTTTTTGGCTTTTACCGTTGCTTTATCCACCTATTTGGCCACCTTAACATCATCAGATACAATTACCCCCAGATCCTGCTCTTCCTTTGTGCTTAGAAGAATTTCACCTCCAATACTGTACCTTTCCCTTGGGTTTTTACATCCTAAATGCATTACTCTGCATTTTTTAACATGAAATCTTAGCTGCCAGTCTCTAGACCATCTTCATTAGATCGCTCATGTTTTTCACACCTTCCTAGCTGCCCTCCCCGTTGCAGATTTTGGAATCATTGACAAAAAGACAATCTGCTATATTGCTCATGAAAAGAACTGGTCTCAGGACTGATCCCTGAGGCACAGCACTAGTAACATCTCCCTCCTCCATTTACTACTATCCTTTGTTGTTTCCCACTCAGCCAGTTTTTAACCAAGTGTGCTCAATTTATTTAAAAGTCTCCTGTGCGGAACTGAAATCCAAGTACACTACATCTAGCACTCTCCCTTGATTCAATTCTCTGGTCACACAAAGAAATTGATCAGATTTGTCTGACAAGATTTACCTCTAGTTAAACCATGCTGCCTCGGATCATGCAATCAACTGGATTCTAGAAACTGCGCTATCCTCTGATTTAAGCAGCGATTCCGTTAGTTTGCTCACCACAGAGGTCAGACTAACTGGCCTGTAGTTCCCAGCCTCCTCCTTACTTCCACTTTTATGAACAGGAACCACATCTGTCCTCGGGAACTATTCCCAACTCTAATAAAGCATTGAAAAGGTCAGCCAGCGGAGCTGCCAGGACTTATCTTAAATTCCCTTAGGACCCTCGGAAGTATCCCAGCCAGCCCCATTGCCTGATCTAGTTTACGTTTAATTAGCTCCTCACGAACACATTGTTCTGATGTCACCGGAAACCAAACACAATGTTCTGAAAATCGATTGAGGTTTACCTCACTTCCAGTCTTAATTGTGTTCGTTTTACGTGGTCCTGCTCCAGTCCTTTTGCAGAACCTGTGTATGGTTACAATTGATGTGGCATCACTTTATACTAATATTCCCCAGGATGGTGCTATTCAGATCCTGCATGAAGTTTTGGTTATGAGATCAGAACCTTTCCATGTTCCCACTTCATTTTTGTGTGAATTGGCAAAATTGGCTTTGAAAACAATTTTTTTTTTTAATGTTTAATAGTAGTTCTTACCAGCAAATCAAGGGAACAGAAATGGGGGCCAAAGGTAGCCAATCTATAAATGGGTTATTTTGAAGATAAGTATTTGACCCAGTGCCCTCTTTGTAACAATATATTCAAGTTTGGCTAATGGATATTATTTTATTTGTAAATTTTTATATACCGCTTAATAAAATACATTGTACATAGACACATAGAAACATAGAAATGTCGGCAGAAGAAGACCAAGTGGCCCATCCAGTCTTCCCAGCAAACTTTCACACTTATTTTTCTCATACTTATCTGTTACTCTGACTGCTGAGTTCAGAGCCCTTATTGGTAACTTTTTGGTTCTAATGTCCTTCCGCCACCGCCATTGATGTAGCGAGCAGTGCTGGAGCTGCATCAAAATGAAGTACCAAGCCTAATTGGTTAGGGGTAGTAACTGCCGCAATAACCAAGTTACTCCCATGCTTATTTGTTTACCCAGCCTGTGCAATTTAGTCCTTGTTGGTTGTTGTCTGAATATAAATCCTTTCTTCATTCCCCCCTGCCGTTGAAGCAGTGAGCTGTGCTGTATATGTATTCAAAGTGAAGTATCAGGCTTGATTGGTTCAGGGTAGTAACCGCCGTAACAAGCAAGCTATTCCCACGCTTATTTGTTTTTCCAGCCTGTGCAATTCAGTCCTTTTGTTTGTTTGAATATAAATCCTCTTTTCTTCATCCCCCTTACCATTGAAGCAGAGAGCTGATTGGATATGCATTGAAAGTGAAGTAGCGGGCTAATTTGGTTTGGGGTAGTAACCGCCGCAACAAGCAAGCTATTCCCTGTTTTTTTGTGAATGCAAATCCTTTTTACCACATTTCCTCTTGCCGTTGAAGCATAGAGCAATGTTGGAGTCGCATTAACTGTGTGTATATTTATTGAATACGGTTATTAATCTCCAGGTAGTAGCCATCACTCCCGCAGCCACCCCCATGCCTCTACTCTTCATTCACATCCTCAAGTCTTTATGCATCCACAGTGTTTATCCCATGCCCCTTTGAAATCCTTCACAGTTTTGGTTCTCGTGGTTTCCAATTGTACATATAGCATAAAATAAAAACAAACTTCACATTTATAAATAAAATACCAAATAATACCATGAATGTTAGAAATCATGTAAAAAGTGCATTTTTTATAAGCTTCCTGAAATAAGTGTACCTTTAATTGTTTCCGATTTATCTTTTAAATCTGTAATGTGACACAGATCTTTAGGCATGAATTCCATATTATTGGCCCAATACTGTTGAATGCCCATGACTGAGTTTTCACCTGTCAATTATGTTGCAAGGAAAGAAGGCTCATTAAAAGATCATTTGCAGAACATAAGGTTCTGGAAGGCTGATATGGCATAAGAAGGCTGGATAAATATGATGGTGCAGCACCTGCAAAGGTTTTGTAAACGAGAACTAGAACCTTACATTTTATTCGCTGCTCAACAGGTAGCTAAAGTAGTTGAGACAGGATAGGAGATATGTGTTTGTCTCTTCAAGTCAATATAATTAACTGAGCTGCAGTGTTCTGGAGCAATTCAATTGCTCCTAAACAACTCTTCGGTAAGCCAATTAATAAGGAATTCCCATAGTCAATTGCTGTCAGCAAAAATGCTTAAACTAAAATGCTAAAAAGATAAGAAATAAAACAAATTCTTTAGCAGCCTCAATTTATAAAATCCTGCCCTTAACAACTTTGGTATATAAGGCAAAGAAGAGAGGCTGGAATCCAAATAAAATTCTAAGTAGTAAGCCAAATTAGTAAACACCCTAACTGTTCCATCAATAGTTAAACCAAAGAGTGTTGTTATAGGCGATGAATAAGAGATCCACATGGCTTCAGTTTTGTTAATATTCAGAACCATTTGATTAGATGACATCCAAGTTTTAATCTGATGAAAACAACCAGGTATCAAGTGAAGGGTGACTTCTTATTATTTTGGACAAAGAGGGTAGGAGTGAATAATTGGTGTTTTTTTGATTGGCTGAACCAGTGTGATGTTAACATTCATTTTACATGTACAGCTGGTTTTAGGCCCATCTCATTCTTGGATATCACTATTACATTGGAAGCAGACAAGACCTTTTCTCAATCTATTGGATCTCATCACTCTTTTACATTATTCGAGTTGTCATCCAAAGAGATTGACATAAATTGATTTTTGGTCGATTTTTACAGTTAAGTATTTTGTGTTCTACTATCTCTGAGTTTAAGAGACATGCTATGGATATGAAAATGAGGTTCTATGAGAGAGGACCCTGCTGAAGATGATTATAGGGGCATATGTGAGAGCTTAATGGGCCCACGGAGCTCTGTTGTTGCAATCTAAAAAGCTTTTGCTAGAGTCATGTCCAGTTTGTGTGTTACTCTAGTTGTCTCATAATCCATTAGATACAGTGCAATATTAGACAATATTGTTCCACTCTATGGCTACATCCACTCCAGTAGGGTTTTATTGTTCTTTGATCTTTGCACTGAAAAGAGATCAGAGCCTCAGAGATGAAGTCATACATTCTTCATTTGAATCACAGGACACCAATGGGTTAATCAGCGATGGGGAAGCTGGTCACTCTCCATGTGGGAATGTTCTACCATTTTCCTCGTTACAAAAATATGATAAAAGCATTTACTACATGTCTCACTACTGCTGTGGTCTATCATAAGAACATAAGAAAATGCCATACTGGGTCAGACCAAGGGTCCATCAAGCTCAGCATCCTGTTTCCAACAGTGGCCAATCCAGGCCATAAGAACCTGGCAAGTACCCAAAAACTAAGTCTATTCCATGTTACCATTGCTAATGGCAGTGGCTATTCTCTAAGTGAACTTAATAGCAGGTAATGGACTTCTCCTCCAAGAACTTATCCAATCCTTTTTTAAACACAGCTATACTAACTGCACTAACCACATCCTCTGGCAACAAATTCCAGAGTTTAATTGTGCGTTGAGTAAAAAAGAACTTTCTCCGATTAGTTTTAAATGTGCCCCACGCTAACTTCATGGAGTGCCCCCTAGTCTTTCTACTATCCGAAAGAGTAAATAACCGATTCACATCTACCCATTCTAGACCTCTCATGGTTTTAAACATCTCTATCATATCCCTCCTCAGCCGTCTCTTCTCTAAGCTGAAAAGTCCTAACCTCTTTAGTCTTTCCTCATAGGGGAGTTGTTCCATTCCCCTTATCATTTTGGTAGCCCTTCTCTGTACCTTCTCCATCGCAATTATATCTTTTTTGAGATGCGGCGACCAGAATTGTACACAGTATTCAAGGTGCGGTCTCACCATGGAACAATACAGAGGCATTATGACATTTTCCGTTGTATTCACCATTCCCTTTCTAATAATTCCCAACATTCTGTTTGCTTTTTTGACTGCCGCAGCACACTGAACCGATGATTTCAATGTGTTATCCACTATGACGCCTAGATCTCTTTCTTGGGTTGTACCACCTAATATGGAACCCAACATTGTGTCATCTGATGTGGTAATCTGATGTGGTGCTCAAATAAGATAATTTATATTGGGAAGACTAAGAAGGTTATCAAAAAACATATTATGGAACATCAGAGCTGTTTGAGGTGTAAGAAAATGGAAGCAACTCCTGTTTACATATTTTTTAGCTGTGGGATATTTTTGAGGATTTTAAGTTTTCTGTAATAGATAACTCTCATTTTAATATTCATGGAGCTGACTATAATTCAGTTCTTTCACATTTAGAGCAAACGTGGATTTATAGATTGAACACTGTCCATCCATCAGGTCTGAATAAGGAAGTTGATTGGTCAGTTTTTATGTAGAGTAGCCATTGGTTTTCATTTTTTAATATCTCGCCTCTATAGTCTTTTGTGCTGACTGTTGCTGATTGGTTTCAATGATTGCACTAAGGCGTCATCCATTGGCTGTAAAGTTTGTGTGATGTGTGACAGCTTTTATGTTGAGGAATGTGAACGGCCATCTTTAGTGCTTTGAGATGCAGCATCCTGTTAAAATGGGGCAAGTTGAAGGATTGTTTCTCATTCTCTTTATAAAAGTTTATATTTTCTTTTTTACAGGTTGTTGTATTAAAAACATAGTAAAAGTAGAAACACTTGGCTTTAAAATAGTTTTATTTGTTCTTATTTACTATTGTTTTTGTCTTTTGTTGACCCCTGAAGCAGGCATTGACAGGCCAAAACACCGTTGTGATAGGTGATTTACTTAAGATTTTTTAAAAGATAAGTATTTTGAGCCTTATTGGGTGATGTAAATATGGGACCTGATGAGATAAAATCCCAGAATATTGAAGGAGCTCAAAGAGATATTGGCGGGTCTGCTGAAAGACCTGTTTAATAGATCATTGGAAACAGGAGTGGTGCCACAAGATTGGAGAAGGATGTTTGTGGTCTGTTGGAGTAATTTTTTTGTTACTTTTTGCTGAGGATGTATATAGAAGATAGGCCGTATGGATTCAGAGTTTTCACCCAGACACAGACTAGTTTGAAGGCCACAGGCCAACCTCTGAGTGAACTCCTGTTTACTGTCTTGCACTGTGAAATGTTTACGAACAGGCAAGAGTGTTTTTTAGTTATTCCATGAAGCCTATGATGAGAAAACTAGCAATTAATTTATACTAAATCCTGAGAGAGAGAATGAAGGCCACATAGCTGTGTATAAAATCTGATAAGAACTCAGAGGGAGGGAACGCAGCTGCTTTCACAAGTGTTTTTAGTGTATAAGGAGAGACAGTGAGAAAAAAAAGGGAGAGAGATCCCTGGATGTGATGGTACGGCTGATCCTTTGGAAATGTAAGCTTTTTATATCTATGTAGTAATTGTTATTATCTACCATTACTTTTTCTATATGATCTGATTTTATTTGTTCTATCCTTCTATCACTCAAATAAACTTACTTCTTACCTGGAACCGTGACGTACTGAATCCAAGTTTGTGTGTGGCTCTCTCTATAGGGGATAAACCCCTGAGTTCAAGCCCCCAGGTATAATCCCAGTAATTGAGTGTGGCCATTTGTGTAGGGGATAAGCCTCTGAATTCAAACCCCCAGGTATATTCCCAGTAATTGTGAGTGTTTATATGAGATTAGTCCCCCAGAGCCCCTGGGCAGGATATCAGTGTGCATGGTCTGAACCCGTAACATGGTCCCACTTCACAAATATGGTAGCAGGGAGGAGCCTCACCTCTATGGTGGGAAAACTAATGGAGACTCTTCTGAAGGAAAGGATGATGATACAGTGGGTTGCATTATTTTACCAAAGGAAGATTATGTTGGACAAATCAAATTGAGGTTTTTGATTGGGTGACTAGAGAATTACATCATGGAAGAGCACTTGATGTGATTTATCTGGATTCCAGCAAAGCTTTTGATATAGTCCCGCATAGAAGGCACATGAACAAATTGAAAAGCCTGGGATTGGGTCCCATGGCAGTGGAACGGATCAAATTGGTTGACTTGACAGTTGACTGCGAGTGGTCATAAATGGAACCTACTCTGAGGAGGGAAGAGTGATAAGTGGAATGCTTCAGGGATCGCTTCTGCAACCGATTCGCTTCAATATTTTTGTGAGTGCTATTCCTGAAGGGTTAGGAAAAGTTTGTCTTTTGGTGGATGACACTAAGATCTGCAACAGAGTAGATGTGCTTGAAGGAGTAGAGAACATGAAAAGTGATCTAAGAAAACTTGAGTGGTTGAAGGTTTGGCAGCTGAGATTCAATGCCAAGAAGTGCGGAGTCATAAGAACATAAGAACATGCCATACTGGGGTAGACCAGGGGTCCATCAAGCCCAGCATCCTGTATCCAGCAGTGGTCAACCAAGTCACAAGTTCCTGGCAAGTAGCTAAACATTAAGGGGTAGATTTTTAAAGGTGTGCCCACTTCCCAGCGCGCATATATGGACGCACCAATTTTATAACATGCACGCCAGTGTGCACGTTATAAAATCGATGGGCCGCACACACATGCGCACTGGATTTTTTAATCCACCCACGAATGTGCGGGTAGCACATGCAAGGGAGTAGACTTTTGCAAATTTTGCACGGTGACGCATCCCAGCCTTTCCCAGTTCCCTCCCAGTCCGCTCCAATTAACCCCCCTACTGAACCTCCATTCCCCTTCCCCTCTCCTCCCTACCACCTATCCCTATCCTAACCCCTGATTATTTTTTTTTTTACCTTTTGCTCCTCAACAAGAGGAGCACAGCGGCAAATGGCCGCTTTACCGGCCGCTTCCAGCCCTGCCCCTTTCCCTGGGCCTGGCCCTTATTTAGGAGTGGAGGAGTAGCCTAGTGGTTAGAGCAGTGGGCTACAAACCAGGAGATCAGGGTTCAAGTCCCACTATAGCTCCTTGTGACCTTGAGCAAGTCACTTTACCCTCCATTGCCTCAGGTACAAAATTAGATTGTAAGCTCTCTGGGGATAGGGAAATACCTACAGTACCTGAATGTAATCCACTTTGTAGTGCTGAAAAAAAGTGTGAAAAGCAGAATATAAATTAAAAAAAATTTGCATACCAGGGTTTACATGCATGGCTGGGCTTGTTTGAAAATTAGCCTGGTGCATGTAAACCCTGGGATTTACGTGCACTGGGTTTTAAAAATCCACTCATAAATGACTAGATCCCAAGCTACTAATCCTTTTTGATTAATAGCAGTTTATGGACGTCTGCTCTAGGAACATATCCAAACCTTTTTTAAACCCAGCTACACTAACTGCTGTAACCACATCCTCTGGCAATGAATTCCAGAGCTTAATTATACGTTGAGCAAAAAAGAATTTTCTCTGATTTGTTTTAAATGTGCTACTTGCTAACTTCATGGAGTGCCCCCTAGAGTCCTTGCATTATCTGAAAGAGTAAATAACCGAACAATATTTACCCCTTCAAGTCCTTTCAAGATTTTGTAGACCTCTGACATATCTCCCCTCAGCCGTTTCTTCTCCAAGCTGAACAGCCCTAAACTCTTTAGCCTTTCCTCATAGGGGAGCTGTTCCATCCCCTTTATCATTTTGGTCATCCTACTCTGTACTTTCTCCAGTGCAACTTTATCTTTTTTTTAGATGCAGCGACCAGAATTGTACACAGTATTCAAGGTGCAGTCTCACCATGGAGCAATACAGAGTCTTTATGACATCCACTTTATTTGCTGTTCCCTTCCTAATAATTCCTAACCTTCTGTTTGCTTTTTTGACCGCCACAGCACACTCAGCCGAGGATTTCAATGTATGCAGCTGGAGTACAGAAATCCAAAGGAGCTGTTCGTAATGGGGAGGCAAGAGACTGATGTGTATGGACTGGGAGATAGATCTGAGGTGAAAGTGCCTGACAATCTGAGAGCAGAGCAGCAATGTGACAAGGCGGTGGCTAAGGCCAGAGGGATGCTGGGTTGCACAGAGAGAGGGATAAGCAGCAGGAAAAAGGAGGTGCAGGTCGTTGGTGAGGCCTCATCCGGGAGACCTGTGCTCAGCTCCGGAGACCTCATCTCAAAAAGGATCAAAGCAGTCCCAAGAAAGACAATCAAAATGGTCTGCACCGACTGAAGGGCCTAAATATGTATCCACTGGAAGAGAGGAGAGACAGAGGAGATATGATACAGACTTTTAAATACTTGAAAGGTATTAATAATGCACAAGAATCAAACATTTATCGATGGAGAGAAAATTGTAGAACAAAGGGTCATAATAGGAAGATCCATGGGGGTGGAGTCAGGAGGTCTTTCTTTAGGCAAAGGTTGGTGGGATGCATTGAAGGTAGTGAGGACCAGGACAGTAATGGGATTCAGGAGGGCATGGGATAAACACAAAGGATTCCTGGTGGAGACGAAGAAAAGGGGAGCCCGTGTTGACTGGGGTAACCTACACAGAGCAGCAATAGCCCTAAGAATAAATTAAAAAAATATATAAATTAAAAAAACCTCACTAGGCAGACTGAATGGACCATTTACATCGTTTTCTGCCAACATTTATGTTCCTATGTACAGCATGTTATACATTTACTTGCAGAGAGAAAAATCTGTAAAAAAAAAAAAACAAAACCCAACTGAGTATTAAATGATTTGATGAAGAATGCTGGTTTACGATTTTGTCTAAAGCCCTTTGTGGACAGCTGTGACTGGGCAGACCGGACGGGCCATTTGGATCTTTATCTGCCTTCATTTACTATGTTACTATGTCACAAGCACTTGAACTGCACCAGTCTTCATTGCATCTTCTAAAAGACGTCTGTATTTGGTGCATCATTCAAATTATTCTAATTTGCTGTGTACAATATTTAGGCACAGACACAAAACTGTAATATGTAGGAGCTTACAGGTTTTTTTTTGTTTAATTCATCTGTATTGATCTGTAATTCCTCGAATGACCTTTGACATGGACAGTAATTGGATCAAGTAACTAAATCAAAGATGGGTAAAATGAAACAGAAATGAAATGACAAGAAAGAGATAAGCGTGGGTGGATGGGAAGCCAGGGAAAGATTAAAAAAAAAAGAGACTTCCAGGAGTAAAGGAAAGAGAGAATTTTATTTTTTATTTAAATATAATATTAGATCGACTATGGATGTCTGCCCCTTGTAATTAAGAGTCCTCGGAAGTTTATGCCTTACAATATCTAATAGTTTCCAAGATGCCAGTAGCCTCTTTGTTTTTCCTTCTGCAGACTGACAGGGCCACCCCTCTGCAGAGTCCCCGAGGGTTTGTATGAAGTGGCCACTAGCCAGGAGCTCTTATCAGCAACTGCTCCATGTAAGTCACTTGCTTTTCATAACATTACTTAAGCAGGCGCTCCCTCTGGCACCCTGCTAGAAAAGTGTGCATGTTTATATGTGGGGAGGGGCATCTCACTTGTATATGGGAAGGGGATTTCATTTGTGTTAGTGTGGTAATGTATGTATGTGAGGAGGGGTATGTTGTGTATGTGTGTGAGCGCATGTGGAGAGAAGGATCTCACTTGCTGTTAGTGCATCTGAGGAGGGGGATCTAGTGTTAGCTTGTGTGAATGAGAGGAGAGGATCTCTGTTGTGTTACGGTGTGTGTAGCTTGTGAGAAGGAAGATCTCTCTTCTGTTAGTGTGCGTGTGTATATGAGAAAGGGGTTCTCACTTGTGTGTGTGTGAGAAAGGATAGGAACTCTATTGTGTAGGTGTGTGTGAGAGAAAGGATAGGATCTCTATTGTGTTAGTGTGTATGAGAAAGGATAGGATCTCTGGTGTGTGTGTGGATGTGTGGAAAAGGGGATCTCTCTTGTTAGTGTGTGAGGAGAGGATCTCACTTATGTTAGACTGTGTGTGTGTGTGAGAAAGGATAGTATCTCTGTTGTGTTGGGGTGTGTGTGTGAGAGAAAGGATAGGATCTCTGTTGTGTTAGTGTGTATGAGAAAGGATAGGATCTCTGTTGTGTGTGTGGATGTGTGGAAAAGGGGATCTCTCTTGTGTTAGTGTGTGAGGAGAGGATCTCACTTATGTTAGACTGTGTGTGTGTGTGTTTAAGGAGAGGAGGGAAGGTTTTCCCCGCTGGCCTCCTCACAGCATTTCAGCTGCTGCAGCTGGTTTCAGAGGCTTCAGCGTCTTTCTTGCGCGCCTGCAGCGTGCCAGGAGCTGGAACAAAGCACTGGGAGAACCCCGGTCCCCCAGCCCATTCTGGGGGATTCTTCCAGCTCTCCTCAGGCGCTCCTCTGTGCCCGGAGCTGCTGCACTTCCCCCTGCCCGCCGCTAGGACGCTGTCTGGGCTCCTTCGCCTCCGTCCCTGCCATTTACACGATCCTCTTCCAAGACACTCGCTCGCTGTATTCCGGATCTTTGACCCCCACCGACCCCCGTCCAAACTTGAGGAAAGGAAGCCAGCGGTCCGCTGCAGCGTATCGGACGAGGAGTCGCCCCCCCCACCCCCGGGGCGGCGCCGCCTTTGTGTCCCCGGTGGGTAGAAGTCGCTTCAGATTCGCGCCGCTTTCCTTCCGCCCCTGCTGTGTTTCGCTGGTGACTGTTGCTCTGCAGCCCCCGGGAAGGGGGGGGAGGTGGGGATCGGCTGCAGTCTCCCCTTCCCCGGTTCGGGGGGGGGGGGGGGGGGGGAATCAGGGACCGGGAACAGGTTTCCAGGAGCCGGAGGCTTTTGCAGGATGGGCCCGGGCTGCATTCTTCCGGAGGTATTAATAGCAGGATCCGGGGGTGGGGTAGAGGCCTCCTCCTCCCCGATCCCGGCTCCGCATGCACCGAATCCTCCCTCCCGGCACCCAGATCCGGCTTGGGAACCTCCCCTCCCCTCCTCCCGCCCCCGGGCGCGGGATCCGCAGGGCTCTCCCCTCGCCTCTGCCGGAAAAGTTTTCGGACTGCCGGGCGACACCCCTCCCCAATCCTCCTTTCCCGGGGAAGAGCCGGTAGAAGCGCCGCTGCCCTTTAACCTCCCGTTTCGGCGTAGATTGGAAATGAATCCGCTTCCGTGGGCTTGCAATAGTCCGGAGGGTAATGGAGGTAATCCTGGAGATCAGAAGGTATTGGATTGTGTGTGCACTGTATCGCCTGGGCAGGCTTTTGGGGTGGTCCAGTATAAGATGTCACAGCCTGCAAGTCTCCTGGTGGTCCTTGGACCCAGAGAGCTGCGGACATTTTAATCCGTTTCTTACATCTCTGGGTTTTGTTGGATTAAGTGTGGGGGTTCTCTACCTCGTACAAGAAATTGCCAACGCTGATCATTTAAGTGGATCCAGTGAAAATCCGACCCCTCCAGCAGAACCTGTCCTGATTTTGAAATGGGCGGAACTGTTCCTAAGTAGGTGGCGTGGGTCCATGAAAGGCCGGTGTGACTAGCTGTCACTCGCTTTGTAGTGTGCATCCTACTTTGCATAGACGGAGCACGTCCTGTATGGGGAGGGGGAAGGAGTACCTTGGACCACCCAGTTACTTAAAATGGAAGAACCCTCGCCCACCCAATTCTTCTAACCCAATGTGCTAGAGTTTCCCCAAATCTTGCCCAGTATGTTGTGTAGGATTCCAGAGCCTAGTGATGTGCAGAAGGGGGCTCCCAGGATTCCCGAGTTAAATTATGAAAAGGAAGCACAGCTCTAGGTGAGCCCATACACAGAACATCCTGTGGTTTGAGTTCTCACTGAGCAACTTCTCCAAATGGGCTTGCTTTGTGCATACCTTCACAGTAGGTTGTACAGTGTTGGGGCTCTTGAAGCTTGGTGTACAGTGCACTGCCTTGTCGGTACGGCTGTATGTAGCACGCTGCCCTGCTGTCACAGAGGTGTATGGCACTATATTATATCACGAGGGCACTGTGCTGTAAACCTGTCAGCCACGTTTCCCTATTGAGTTCTCTGAGAAAAAAAATAGGATTACTTGCATGTAATGGGGAACAGTCAGGACTGGCTCAGTCCTCTCTCGTGGGCATGGAACCAGTTGGGCATCTTACTATGATCGCACAAAAGTTTTACACTTTGCCCTGAATCTGGTGACCTGGTGGGATTTCTGAAAGAACTCAAAGATGGAATTGCAGAAATGCTTCTGTTGATCTGTAACATATCATTAGCATCTGCCACTGAACCTAAAGCCTGGAGGGTGGCCAGTGTAAAGTCAGATTTTAAAAAGGGCTCCAGGGGTGATCCGAAAAACTACAGACCAGTAAACCTGACGTCAGTGCCAGGCAACATGGTAGAAACTGTAATTAAGAACAGAATTACCGAGCATGTGGCTCAACATGGCTTAATGGGAAAAAGCCAGCCTAGTTTTAGCAAAGGGAAGTTTTTGCCTTATCAGTGTTTTGGAATTCTTTTGAAGGTGTAAATAAACATGTGGATAAGGGTGAGCTAGCTGATATAGTGTGCCTGGATAGTCAGGAGGCATTTGATAAAGTTCCATGAGAAATTCCTCAGGAAAAGTCATGGGACTGGAGGCAGTGGCCTGTTGTGGATTGGTAACTGGTTAAAAGACAGGAAACTGAGAGTAGATCGGTTTTCCCAATGGAGACAAGTGAATAGTGGAGTGCCCCAAGCATCTGTACAGGGACCAGTGTTTAACATATTCATTAATGGTGTAGAAAAAGGAGCAATGAACACAAAGTGATCAAATTATTAGATCACACAAAAAAAACTGATTATGAGGAATTGCAGAACATTGCGAGATTTGGGGCATCTAAATGGCAGATGAAATTTAACGTGGACAAGTGCAAAGTGATGCACATAGGGAAAAATAATCCTAAGTATAGGTACACAGTGCTGGGTTCCATATTAGGAGCCAGCATCCAGGACAAGGCCTTCAGAGTCCTTGTGCACAAAACATTAAAATCCTCAGCCTGGCTTGTGATGGGAGTCAAAAAAAACAACCAAATGGAATGCCAGGAATTATTAAGAAAGTAACAGAAAACAAAGCTGGGAATATAATAATGACTCCGTGTCGATCCATGGTGCGTCCACAACTTGATTATTGTGTAGACTTCTCATTGCTGCACCTCAAAAAAAGATATAGCAGAAGTAGAAAAAGTACAGAGAAGGGCACCAGAAATCATGCAGGCGATGCAAAGGCTCCCTTGTGACAAAAAGCGAACAGACTAGGGCTCTTCAGCGTGGAGATGTGAAGGTCAGTGGCATACTAAGGGGGGGGGGGGGGAGTGCGGTCTGCCCTGCGTGCCAGCTGGGAGGTTGGCGGCCACAAGCGGTGGGAGCACTGGGCGGCCGCCTAGAGTGACACGGGTCTGGAGCCGGCAACTGCATAGCCTTTTCTTCTTCTCGCCCCCCCCCCCCCCCCCCCCCGCGGCCCAGAAGAGGAAGTGGTCAGTCCGCGCGGGTGGGAAGAAGGAAAGGTCATGCAGTCATGGCCAGAAGCAGGAGGAAGAGTAACAGCGCTGCCCCCCACCCTCCCCACTGCAGATATAGGAAGTAGAGCCGCACCAGCCCCTCCCCCCCCCCGTGCCACCTCAAGAAAAACAAAGAATCCCCGTCTGTCACAGGGGGTGAAGGAGGAAACTGCTGCTGTGCTTCTGATGGGGAGAGGGGTAGGAAGTGAGAGAGTGTTTGTGTCTATGTGTGTGTGTGGGAGAGTCTGTGTGTGTGTATGGGAGTGAGAGTGCATGTTTGTGTGTGTGAGAGAGGGAGCTGTGTGAAGGGTTGCGTATGTGAGAGAGAGAAAAATGGAGGGAGCCTGTGTGCAGGGGTGTGTGAAAGTGTATGCGAGAGGGAGCGGGAGCCTGTATGACAGAGAGGGGAACTAGAGATCATTGGGGGGGGGGGGGGAGGGTCAGAGAAGTGAATCTGGGGGGGGGGGGTGCCAAATACTTTAGGTATGCCACTAGTGAAGGTTTATAAAATTCTTGTGTTATGGAACAGGTTGATAAGGAGCAGTTATTCACACTTTCAAATACCACTAGCACTAGGGGACACTCCCTGAAACGAACAGTAAATTAAAAACAAATTTAAGGACCTATTTTTTTTTTTAGTCAGCGCATCATTAAGCTATGGAACTCGGCAGGGAATATGGTTAAGGCTTTCAGTAGAACTGAGTTTAAGAATGGGTTTGGGCAAGTTTCTGGACGAGAAGGCCATGAATAATTATTAGACAGGATTTGGTTTCTCCACCTTGGGGAGAGAAGCATGAAAGAGGTTTTCATGATGGGTACTTCCAGGCAACTCGGACTGGCCAGTGTCAGGGTGCCAGACTGGATGGAGCTTGGTCTGACCCAGCATGGCTCGTCTTACTTTCTTATGAAAGGGTGAGAAACGGGTCAAAGCTTGGTGCGAAAATGACCAGGAGAACCGAGCCTGCCCTGGACTGGTCCTGTTCCGTGTTTCTGCAAGCAGAGACGGAAGTGAGGCCTTGCACAAGCAAGTGGCTCCACTAGGAGCAGTGAAGAAAGTTTTGTGTTGGCAGAAACAGTTCTCCTTAATGGGCTTTCGAGCAGGCTGTTCTTTTATTTATATTATTGAGGTTTAATGCAGCCCTCTGGCATCTTCCCTTTGTACTGTAAGAAGCCTCTTAAAAAGATGCAGCAGACTCTCCCTGTGCCTGTTGGAGGCAGGGAATTAATTTGAATCTGCAAGGTAAAGGCCAGAGCCAGGAAATGTAGGGGCTGATTCCTTGTGTGCATAGACCCATCCTCCTTCCCCCCCCTCCCAGCACAGCAAGAGCTTCTCAAGGACCCTCTCTGAACTGGTCTGGGTATTCCTTCTGATGAGGAAACCGCACGGCAGTGCTCCCTCCCACCTCACGGCTGGGTTTAAAGACCTCGCCAGGCTAACATTTTCATAGGAATGTGATATAGATCAGAGCAAAGAAAAAAAACAAAAACCCAGTGCCGAGGAATTTCGTTTTAGTTGCCAACCGAATTTAATTTGTCCCCCACCCTACAAGTCACCAGCTCCCTCCCTCCCTTTTTTTTCCTTCTAGTAGTTGCTTCGATTTGGCATGTTTTGCTGTCTGGGGAAATGAGTAAGTAATCTATTTCTCCATAAAGCAGTGATTCACATGTGCTGATACAAGGCCAGCCTGCGGTGTTTCTGCTGGTTAAGTTGTGAACTTCAAAGCTGATATTTTCGTGATGGGAATGCAGTTCTGCTTTCCATATGATTCACTGTTAAAAGCTTAAAAAAAAAATAAGAAGTCTCGCCCGGACCAAATATGGGCCAGACAAGTCTTTGAGCTGTGACGCTCCTGGGGACCCCTTCTGAAGCTCAGGACCCCCCTGTACAGGCACAACACGGGAGGAAAGCTTTGGTGCCTCGCTCGCCAAGGGGCCTAAAATCCCCTGGCAATGCCGAAGCTTCCACCACGGAACATTTTGCAGGGAAAAAAAAAAAAAAAAAAATCTACTCCTCATCGCTTGGGTTTTGCCGTGCAAACTCCATTTTGCCGCTACGGTTGCCCCCTCGCCCCAGGTCAACCCGACAGGCTGACCTTGGCTGAGGGGTTTGCCCTGCTGCATGCATGGAGTTGGAAGATGTGATTTTTCTCCCCACCGATTTCCCTGCATCAGCCTGTTAGGTTGACCTGCGGGTGGGGGTTGAGCTGGTGAACCCAAGTAGCTGCTCTTCTCGGTTCTGCTGCGGAAAGCGGGTCAAAAGTTTAAGCAAAGCGAGGAAGAAAAGAAAAACGCTAGGTCTATCTATAGATCATTCTGCACCAGAACAGTTGCAGCTGTTGAAAGCTTTTCAGGAGAGCAGGGGACGCTGTGCCCTGAATCCAGCGCTGCTCTTAGGCCTGCTGCTAAGAGTATATTTAGCTCTTCAAGGTGTCTCCCAAGCAGGAGGTGCTCCCGGTTTCTCATGACCAAGGACCCCAGCAAGAAAGAGGCCTCATCGGCCCAGAGAAGGAGGACGCATGGAATGGGCTTTTAAAATCCTTGGCAGCTTCTCTTCAAAATGCTTCGTCCATCCTCTTGCCCTCGCCCAGAGCTGGCCTGGTCGTGACCCAGTTCCTTGGGGGGGCGGGGTTTGAGGGTGGGCCTGAACTTGTGTCGGCCCCTTCCTAATGCTTTTTGGTTCCTGAAGTGCTGATGACAAATGAGGGAGCTGGGACTACGAAACCCACAATGCTCTGGCCTGTATGGCCAAACTCCAATGCAGGCAATGGGCCATGGGGCAGCCCTGAAGAGCCAGAGGTCAAGGCAGCATTTCGAATGGCGTTGTGCCTTTTAGAAACTGCGTTTGTCAAGGGGACAGATAGTACGATGCGCTCAGTGGTTCTGGAGGAGGAGTTGGCAGGTTGCATTAAGTTAGCCGGGTTTATTACATATCAAATGTGCAAAGCAAAAAAAAAAATCAAAACCAACTTGCCTTAAACCATGGGAAGTGAAGTCTTCTGGGGACCCTTCAGTTAAGCAACATCTGTGAGGTTTAAATGTTAAGCACTGAGAAATTCTTGGAGCGACGCACATAATGAAAGCAGATAAAGTGCATATTTAGCATTTACTTTACTGTAAAATTCTGCTTAGTGGTAAAATACAGTCTTTATTTTTCTGCTTTCCACTTTCCATCCAGCTCGTATTTATTTATTTATTTATTTATTTATTTTTAGATTTTTATATACCGGTGTTCCTATATGAAATAAAGATCACATCGGTTTACATTGAAACAGAACATGAAAATTGCCAAAAGGCATTACATAGAACAAGGTTATGAAACTTGGAACAGAGTACATAAGTTCAAAATTTAACAATAACGTTGTAACATTGATGACCAAAAGATAAAGGAAAGAAAAAGACTTAAACAATTAAGTTGACAGGTCTTATTGAGCATAAAAATTATAACGTATAAGTGAGAAAGTCTCAAGTGTCCTGCAGCAAGAGATTAGATACCGAAGTAGGTAGTGGTATGGAAAATGGGGGTTTGTGAAGAAGATATGCTCTTGCTGGTTGGAGGAGAAAAAATGATGATCATGGTCCTGGAAAAGCTTGGCTAAAGAGCCAGGTTTTAAGTTTTTTTTTGAATGAAGAGTGGCAGAGCTCAAGCCGAATGTCTGGTGGGAGCGCATTCCATTGAATGGGGCCTGCTGTAGATATGGCACGTTTATAATGCGAGGATTTTGTTGAAGGTACATAGAGTGTGCCTTTATATGCTCCTCTGATGGGTCTAGAGGAGGAGTGAGGGCGTAGTTGGTTACATAATTGAAGAGGAGAGATATTGTGAATGGATTTATGAATTACGGTGAGTACTTTATATAGGATCCTTTGCTTTATAGGCAGCCAGTGGAGGAGCTTGAGAATGGGGGTGATGTGATCTCTTTTATTCGTATTGGTAAGGATTCTGGCTGCAGAGTTCTGTAGCATTTGGAGGGGTTTGATGGATGAATATGGAAGGCCAAAGAGAAGCGAATTGCAATAGTCGACTTTTGATAGAATAATGGCTTGTAGGACCATCCGAAAATCATTGAAATAAAGAAGAGGCTTCAATTTTTTTAAGACTTGTAACTTATAAAAACAGTCTTTGGTGGTTGTGCTTATGAATTTTTTAAAATTGAGCTGATTGTCTAGCATGATACCTAGATCTCGAACATGTGGTGAGTGATTTAATATGGGAGTGGATGAGTTGAGTAGGTCAGCTGGGTTTAGAAGTTTGATGTTGATGTCTTGATTGATGATTAGGATCTCAGTTTTGTTATTGTTAAGAATGAGGCAAAGGCTGGAGAGAAGATGATTGATCTGTTGCAAACAATTGTTCCAGTGAGTCAAGGTTTTTTGTAAGGATTCTGAGAGTGCTCCAGGGCTGGATTTGGCATCCGTAAGCACAGTGCCATGGCAGCGCCCCTTTTAAAGCTCTGCCAGCACATGGCCCTAAAGCAAGCATAAGCAGGCTCCTCTTTGGCCTGGATATTTGGCTCCCTAGGCAGTTGCCTAGGTTGCCCGTGCCAAACTCTGGGCCTGCCTGGCTCTGTGTTTATTACAGGATGTGAGTCTTGTGTTGTTACAGCAGGCATTCTGCGGGCCTGCTGCATATGTGCTGCATACCTAGTGCATATTTTGCAGTAGGCACGTGTGCGCGTCATGTGTAGGTTGCTGTGGGGGTAACCGCTGTACTGCATTGCTGCTTATCTTGTTTCTTTGCATAAAAGGGGGGGGGGGGGCACCATGGACTTCTCCTTATTATAGCTTAAGCCTGAGCTGTGGATAAGACCCTCCACTGACACCCGTTACCTGCAGTTGCTGTCAGCGTTCCCAAAAGGGAAGACGGCAACTTGTAAAACAACACAGCGCACATGTGCTTCCCAGAGGAAAGCTGTGATAATATTTACACCATTCGCTTCCAAATACATCTTGCATTGTAAATTATCCAAATCAGCTTAAGCGCCTCGTGTTGTGAAAATATTGAGCAGATGCAGAGGAGAGAGAGAGAGACGGTGAAGGATTGGTAATATAGAACATGGGAGCGTGCGCCGTTCTTTCCTCTCACCAGAGACGGAGAGACAGTCAATAAAGTCTTGACATTTCTTGAGCCTCGGCTTCCAAGCCTTCGCAAGGTGTAGAGTTCACAGGCTGAAGTATCCTCAGCAATGTGTTTCCCTGTCAAATGCATTTCCAAACTAGCAGTGATCGATTTTCCATGAACCAAGGAACCTCCCTCTGTTCCGTCCCCTGGAACTGTTTATTGGGGCGCTGGGAAAACCACAGTAGGCCAATGAATGACAGGGGAACTAGTGAGAATAAAAAGGTAGAGGAGAGCCCTGCGGAGGCCAGCGAGTGCCAGATGCGTTCTCCTCTGCAGAAATAGTGCTCATCAGGGGTAGGGAGCCCGTCTCTCTTGTTCATGCCAAAACGAATTGACTAGGGGAGCAATCGCCTTGTCAAGCGAGTGGAAGTTTCTTTGGGCCAAGAGTGCCACGAGCCTCACGTTTGGTTCTTTCCCATTCAAGCACATTGTCATGAATTTTCTCTGACCGGGGCTGCATTGCCTTTAGCTCGCCACTTGCAGGCCAGGCCTCTCAGACGACCTTTTTGCCGTCTGAGAGCTCCCTCTGGCCCTCATGACGTGAGCTGGTTCACCCAGTCCGTCCTTCCGTGTCACTTGAAGACCACTATGATGGCAGGTGGCAGGCCGGTCCGGAGGCCTTTTCAGAGAGCAGCTCCCTCGTGGTGCAGCTTGTGCTGTGCTAAATACCTTAACCATGACAATAACATAACGCTGTGTCCTGCAATGGGAATCACAGGCAGGAACTTTTTATTTTTTTGCATGAGGAGAAATGTGTTTAATATTTGTCAGGTTCTGGCAGGCTTGGAAGTGGTGACGTTTTCCCACTGCATATGTTTTTCAGATAGAAGTGAGACCTCGCTGCAGGCAGAGTGTGAAGGAGGTTGCTGCCTCTCGTGTCTGCTGTTGTGCGGCTTTGGGGGAGAGCGTGGAGTCCCTTTTTTTTTTTCTAGGTCACAGTTCTTCTGTAAGTGCCTTTCCCTGTCAGAAGGATTGGTGGGTAACGGATGTGGTTCAGATTCCAGTTCCGAGCTGCCCTCAGTGGGCTACAAAAGGAAAGAGAGCGACGAGGAAACAAACAAACAAAAAAAAACAACCCAATTAAAACTTAGGAAAAAGGACAAATCGATGGCAGATCAAAGACCTCCACGTCTCCCTAGTTTTCCCCGGTTTCCTTTCCTGCTACTTCACCAAGGACCCTACCCTCTGGGATCTCCAGCTTTATTCTCGTTTTCCCCACTGTGGAGGATGCTGAGGGCTGGGCGGGTTTATAAAATAGGGAAAACCCTCAGGTAGTTGCGAGTGAAGGTTCACGGCCATTGTGAGGCAGCCGAGGCCGGGCTGCAATCGAGTTGGAAGGAGCAGAAAGAAATGACCAGGAACCAACTTGCATTTCTGAATTTCTTATTTCTAGTCCTTGCTTAAAATGTTAAAAGAGCTGAGACGATGGCCCCTGGTCCCTCTCTTCCTGCGTTCTACAGAGAGATGGTTCCCCTCCGATTCTGTTGCACACTGACGATGTGCCCCAGGCTTTGCTAAAGAGCTCCATATCAGAAGAGAGAGGCTAACTCAGTCTTGATTTCACATCTCCCACCCCAGACTGGCTTAAGCTTGTTCCCCCAACGACATGGACGGTGCCCCTCACTATGCAGAATGAGGAGGGAGGGGGGCATCAGCCTACGCGTTTACCTGCCTGGACCCTCTCACTTCTTGGTGCGTTCTGATAAGCTGGGGATTTGCAGATCGTCTGCAGCCTGGCCCCATCCACTGGCTGAGAAGCATCCTTGCAGGCAGGACCACTGAAAGACGAGTCAGATAAATAACTTTGACACCACAGACAGTGAAGCAGGAGTAATAAAATGACAAAAAGCGGCAAGGAAGCCCCGTGCCCTGCGTGCCAGAAGAATGGCATCAGTTGAGGAACCTCGGCATGGAACGTAAGGACTGCCATATTGGGTCAGACCATAGGTCCATCAAGGCCCAACCTCCTGTCTCCAACCGTGGCCAAGCCAGGTCACAAGTGCCTGGCAGAATCCCAAAGAATGTCTGTCTGATCCTTCTTCCTCAAACCAGGGATCAGCAGTGGCTTTCCCAAGCCTGCCCGGCTGATAGTGGTTTATGAACCTTTCCTCCAGGAATTTGTCTCGGTGACACACTGGTTCTCAACCAGTGTGACCCCCAAGGGCTGGGAGGTGTGGCGCCAAAAATTGGACCTAGCAAGCCTCTGCTTTCCCTACCAGCCACATGTGCTTGCTGCTTGAGGACAGTGCAGAATAAGGCGCTGGTGCTTAAACTTCCTCATCACCCGCTCTTTGTTCCTGCTTTTCCCTCAACCCTGGCAATCGCTGCCTCCGCCAGTCCAAGCCAGAAATGTTGAAGGCAGGCTGTATCCCGCCCCCCTCCCTCCTTCTTGGAGTTTCAGATTTTCTCTGTAGGCTTGTTTATAATTTATGGTCTTTTATTCTGCATTAGATAAGAGACAGTCTGCATTCTGCATGTTTGACAGAGGCGAGGGGTGTAGGTTCCGTGTAGGGATCCAGAGGCGAGGGGTGTAGGTTCTGTGTAGGGATCCAGAGCAGTCTGGCTTACTTCGTTTTTCCAATAGTAAGTGCACTGTGTTCTGTATTTGCAGTCTTGATTTTTCCTAGGTACGGTTGTTGCTGTTCACGGCCTGGGTGTTAGTGCTCTTATGGTATGGCTGGTGTGCTACATAATTTCTAAATGTCTTTTTAGCAGGTTTTCAGGTTATTTCACAAAGTGCCTGGCGGGGAAGGGATTTTGAAGTCCTATTCCTGAGGGGACATCCGAATTTGAATATATTGTTTGTTTGTATGGTGACTGGAAAGGGGAAATTTCCTAACTCTGCCCTGTATATAAACTCCAGAAGAGGTCAGAACTTCCTGAGGTTGACGGTGAAATTCATGCGAGTTTGTCTGTATCAAAAAAAAAACAACTTTGCTGCATGTGCTTATCAGTCCTAGATTTTTCACTACTGTAGTAAGCAAAAATTACATTTTTTTGTGAAAAAATAAAATGTAATAATTATATTTTATAAGCAGTTACTAAAATTAAAGAATATGTCATCTTTCTCCTGCATCATCTTTAACAAAATAATATCTAGGATTTTTTTTAGCATGGCTGTTAAATGTAGGGTGCAGTGTGTCGCTTACGTCAGCAGCGTGTGTCATGATGGAAAAAAAGGTTGAGAACCATTGGTCTAGACCCTTTTTAAATGCAGCTACACTAACAGCTTTCCCCATATCCTCTGGCAATATATTCCACAACTGAATTGTGTGCTGAGTGAAAAAAAATACTTTTTTTTTCTAGTTTTGTTTTAAACTGTGCTACCAGGGTGTCCCCTAGTTTTACTGCTATCTGAAAGGATAAATAACCATTCCCTGTTTACCCATTCTACCCCCATCATGTCTCCTCTTAGCCTTACCTTCACCTCCCTTTATCATTTTGGTCTCCTTCTCTGTACCTTTTTTAGGTCTGCTCTCTCTTCTGAGATGGGGCCATCCAGAACAATACTCAAGGTGCGGGCCGCACCATAGATTGATTCAGAAGCAGTATGATAGTCTCTATTTTATTCTCTAGCCTTTTCCTAATATCTGTTTTCTTTTTTTTCTGATCACCACTGTGCCCTGGCCTAAGGATTTCCTAGTATTGTCCACAATGATTCAAGGATCCTTTTCCCGTGTGGTGGTGCCTAGAATCCAGCATCATGTTATCTATAATTTGCATTATTCTATATGCATCGCTTTGTAATTGTGCACATTAAATTTATCTGTTAAGATGCCCAGTCCCACAGTCTCACAAAGTCCGTCCTCTCTTTAAATTTTTCACAATTTACTTGTAATCTATCAACTTTGAATAATTTTGTGTCATCTGTGAATTTGATCATCTCGATCTTCACTCCGTTTTCCAGATCATTGATAAATGTATTAAAAAGTACCAGTCCCTGGGGCACTCCATTAAGAGAAATGACCCTATAGTCCTGCCCTCTGTTTCCCATCTTTTTTTTAAATTATTTCTTTATTGATTTTAACAAAATTACAAAGCAATAACTTTGCACAGAAACACAGCGACATTTTTCAGCATACATCTACCTCCAAAAAGCAGAACACAAAATGTATATAAAATTTAACCACCATCTTTATGCAGAGGGAGGAGTGAAATTTAGGGAGACCAAGAAGAAAAATAATTTTTATTTTTTTAAATCTAACTGAAATCGGCTTTACAGGCTTTCAAAATATTTACCCTTCACTCAGTTTAGACTGAGTTAATTCACCTGGTCTTCTCTAGGAGAGGGGGTTATCATAACCTTTTTTTTTTCTTGTATCTAGAAACATTCTCAATTGCTCTGGGGCAAAGAATATGAAAACATCTTTATTGTATGTTACCAGGCACTTGCACGGATGTCTTAAAAGAAACTTAGCCCCTATTATGTTAGCTTCCTGTCTCATCAGGCTCTCCTCCTCTCCTGTGTTCCTTTAGATAAATCAGGAAAAATCTGGACGCGTGGTCCCAGAAAGCTTTCTCCCATGTGTTGGAAATAAAATCTCATTACCAGACTTACCATCAGACTCAGTTATTAAAGAAACAAGCAAAGTCGCCCTAACGCATATTTCTATTGAGGACTCTAAAAATTCTGTCAGATTGCCCATATCCAATTGTGGGTGTCTGCTTCCCTCCCCTTATTATATGGTAAAAAGTAATACTTTATTAAATGCCGGTATACTTTCACTCGGCATTTTCAATACTTCTGATAGTTACCCCAGGCAGCTCTCCAATAATCTTACGGAAGTTTAATATTCTTAAATGTAGTCTCCTCATTTTGTTCTCGATGATCTCCATCTTCCTGTTCAGAGATTGTTTGTCTTGAGTTAACCTTGCACAAACTTTCTGTGTCGACTTTACAGTTTCTTCCAAGGTTGAAATCTTGTCTGCATGAACTTGTAAACGACAATCATGTTCCTGGGATAATTTGCCCATTTTCCCCCCAATGTCAAACTCGTTTGCTTGGAATATCCCTGAAAGACCGGGCCAAGTGAAGCAACCAACTCCCAGAGGGAGTCCAAAGTTTCCAGGGCCGATTTTAACAATTCCCTTTTCATCACCAGGTTCTCCTGCAGCTCTCCCAGATCTTCTATCGAGGTCCCTCTCCCAGCTTCCTCAGTTAGAGGTAACTCACCACCTCTCTCGGGATCCTTCGACACGGTAGCTGCAGCTCCTAGTGTGCTGGAATCGCCAGCCGCCATTGCTGTTTCCAGGCCGCCATTGCTGTTTCCAGGCCCTCCTGCTCCACGGCTGCTCCCTCGCCCTGTGTCGCGTTACTCTTTGGTTCCGCTGCACTCGGCGCCTGCACGAGGAGATGTTGTAGCCCAGGCACTAGCCTGGGCTACAACATCGGGAGGGGGGCTTAACGATGTCTCCCCAGATGCGAACGACGCTCCCGTCGGCGTTCCATCAGCGGGGATTCTAGCGTCGCCAGTTGGGTAAAGCGCGGTCAGTTCGGGAATCGTCCGCTGTCCGGGCAGAGTCGAGGGTATCGCGGGGTAAACCCTAACTCTGCCTTTCCTCTTAGGTGGCATCTCTTGAAGCAAAAAAGCGAGAAAAATGGGCAGCTCTGCTCTGCCGCTAATCGCCTGCCGCCATATTGGTTCCTTCCTCTCCCTGTTTCCCATCTTTTAACCAGTTACCAATCTACAACAGGGCATTGACTTCCATCTCATGACTTTTAATGAGCCTCTCAAGAGGAGTTTGTGAAATGCCTTCTGAAGGACGAGGGCACGCGAGCCAGGAGGGTGCCGTGGTGTCTGACAAGGACCCTCGTTCCTGGAGGGCGCCGTGGTATCGGATGATGAGCGTCTTCACTCCAGGAGAGCTGAGTAGAGATGGCCAGATGAGATGTCTTTCGAACCACATATTGTCATAAAGTTTGTAAAAAAAACAAAACAACAACAAAGTATGTCCTGGAATAATTGAGTCTGCTTATAATGAACGAAAAAAACAAAGAGAATTTGGCCAGGGAGACACTTCTGAAAGTTCAGCTAATTAATCAGTTAATTTGGGACGGGGAAGAGGACTCCATTAATGCTAGTGCAGTGAGTGACATTTTATACTTTCTCTGATGAAGGAAGACATTGCTAACAGCCCTGAGCTTAGAGCAAAGAGAGTTCCATTACCCGCAGAACAGACCCTGCCTGGATATTTGTTCTATGTGGGGGTTTTTTGTTTTCTTACTGGGTGACTGGCACACTTCTCTCATTTCTTGTTTTCTTCCCAGTAATTCTAGACCGAGTGGGGAGCTTTGCAGTGGAGCTGGTTACTGAGGCCTTCAGCAGGGTAAACATTTAAGCCTGTTGGAAGCTAGGTCTCACAAGGTGAACCTTCTCCTTTCCAGTGAAATATGCTGAAGCAATTAGCGTGGGCTCAAGGGTTTACATCTACCCAGAATCTGGAGACAGTTTTACCTGCTGTCCCAGAAGCCAAAGTCATTTCTTCCAAGCCTCACTGACTTTCGTTGCGACAGCCAGAATAGTTTTTTGAATTAGCATTTCTGGATGTCCGTCTTTAAAGTACTGGGTAGAAGACAAGATGGCTCCAGGTTGCCAGGGATGGTCTGAACCCATCCTGGTTTATCCCCTACTGCATCTATGGACTTGTGGTTGCAGTTCCTCTAAGAGAGGCCAGGAGCTAAGAAAAAAAAAGGTGGAGGAGTAGCTTAATGGTTGGATCAGCGAGCTGAGAACCAGGGATACCAGGGTTGGAATCCCGCTCCTCCCACCGATGCTCCTTGTGACCTTGGGCAAGTCACTTCACCCTCCATTGCCTCAGGCACAACAGACTGTAAGCCCTCAGGGGCAGGAACCAGCCTACTGTACCTGAACGTAACTTGCCTTGAGCTAAGATTTTGGAAAGGTGAGTCCTTAAATCCAAGGTCACTAATGCGAATCAGCCGTCAAGTCCAGTGGTACATGGGGAGGGTGACAAAGCCAAAACTTGCCTGTCCATAAGGACCAGGAGCTACTTGGTAAGAATCAGCCAGATCGAAATGTCCTCTGGGGAGACTGGTGAATGCCTAGAGCAGAAAGGAGCTTTGAAACTAAAAAAAACAAAACAAAAAAGCACAGGTTGGGTGCACCTCGATGGGCCCAGCCCGGTGTCAGAGCAGGGCTGGCGGGGGGTGCAGGGCGAAAATGTTCTTGGCACATATCACGCTCCCAATAACCACATTATTTCAAAGTTTTTAGTTTTGTGCAGTAGCGTATTTTTTAGATGTAGACTGCCAGATGGACTGATGGTACCTGAATTATATGCTCATCCTTTCAGCCCAGAGCGAATTCCAGTGGACATATTACAAACACATCACAATGAAAAATTTAACAATTATCACGTTACACTCTCAATTTCCTCCTATCCCACCGATCTGCTTCCAACCCCAATCCTAGCCCACCTCCCCCTAAAATTCCCTGTTAAAAATAACTGTTCTCATTTTCTGCATCTACCGTCAGCTAATAAGAGCCAAATGCTCCACTCAGCTCCTCTCTGGTCTCTGAAACTCTAGGACACTTGTACAACTTCTTGCAAAAAGTCAAATAATGGAATTCAACTGGCAATTCTCGCAGCTTTGAGTTCCAGAAACAGGTCCCGGAATAAGTGAATGCCCCCCTGCCCAGTTTAACTTCTGTCATCCAGGCTTGTTGCTCTGCTGGTAGCGCCCGGGATGACACAAGTGAAACTTGCCAGTCCCTTTTGGATTTGATGAATGGAGCAGAATCTTTGCTGCTGGGGCCACCGGACTTCTGAATTTGAGCTTACTTGTTACATTATTTTGGGCTTCTAGTTTCACAGAAGAGAAAGTGAGTTTCACTAGCAGCTCTGTTGGGTGAATCTGTTTTGGCTTTTGGTTTCGTATTGATTAATTATTAGCATAGGCCCCTGGCTTCTAGTCTGGTTATGTTGACGTGGGCTAGTGAGCTCCCCCGGGATTCGGGCATTGAAAGCCTCCCTCTGCCGGTGACTCTCTGAGTGACCCTGGGGCCAGTCTCTCCAGGACAGAGCTCAGATAAAGGCGCTTGCCTAAATCCAGACTTCCCTAGTTAACAAATTTTAAATGAATTTTGTTTAAAGTTTTGCCTAGAGGGCAAGCAGCGTCTCCAGGCCATGGTTGCGTTTTTTCAGTGTGGTAAAGCCGCGGTGCCATTCTGCTTGGCTGGAAGCTCTCCGGTGCCTCCAGATGAATTGAATTACCGTGCAACTGGTCGCCATGTCTGGAAGCACTAATAACTTGCTCTGGGCTAGCAAGCATCGGGGGAGTCGGCAGGATTCTGTATCGTGAGCGAGGGTAATTTCTGCAGCGGTGTGGGTAAGGTGATTTGTCCTGGCTTTCTGCTTGAGGCTGACCCCCCTATACCTTGGAGAAGAGAGGAGTGGGTAGCACTTTCTTATCTCACGCAAGTAAGATTTCTCATTTCAAGTGCTTCCATACGAAGGCCTTGCGATGAAAAATTAATTTTCTTTCCTTCGAGTGGCGCAGAGGATTAGGGGATTTATTAAGAAGCATTTCTAGAGCGGTGCTACCTCAGCTTTCTTTTGCATGTATGCTTGCATTCGGGCATTGTGCGATACCCTCGTGCCTCTTATAGGTCAGACACATCCTGGAGAATACCCAGCTTGTTAACTGGCCCATCTTCTTCTTTCCTTTCCGGGCTAGACCTCAGAAAAGCGATTCCCACCGTTCCAGTCTTTCCGAGAAAGCAGCACGGTGTATCGCGTTGCCAGAACGAACTTCTCAGAAAACCCCGGGGAACTGAAGTGGCGGTGTGCCGCCGTGTTAATTGTAGCTTCCAAGGCTGTGTTCTTGGTTTCAAGGGGGAGGGCAGATGACACCGTGCAGTGATGGAAACCCAAAGAGCAAAGATTAATAGCGGCAGGCTGTTGTGGACAGGGCCGTTCTCCCAGCCGGGAAGCAGCCTTCCGCTTACTGTAGTTGCAGGTTCCTTCAGAAAAGCACGGGGCTAGTAGCCTTGCTGGCACTGGAGGAAGCCGGATTCTTTGCGGGTTGGGCCAAAATGAGAATGAAATGAAGATTATATAGTTCATGGACTTTGGAAGCCACCCAGCAGAGGAAGAGAGAGTTTTAAGCGGTCTTGACAGCTCGTCTTTGACTACGTCTTACACCGGGCCAGGAAAAAAGTGTTGCAGCCTGTAAAATAAATCAGAAGAGCCTGTGTGTCAAAAGGCTGCGTGCTCCATCATAAGGCATGAATAAAAATAGTTCCCCTTCGCCACCCCACTCAGGGTCCCCCAAAGAGATGGTAGAACCTTCTGGCAGGTGTTTTTTTAATGCTGTCTTCCTTCTCTCCTGGTTTGAACTCTCTTTTCTTTCCTCACTGATTTGACCCCTGGAATCCATTTTTTTTTTGTCCCAGCAGTTTTCTCTCTTTTTTTTTTTTTTTTTAAGCTTCCATCTCAATCAGAACTGGCTTCTGAAACTCCCTGGGGCTTTTCCTCCATTTTTTTCAACCCCTCTCTCCTGCCCTGGCAGCCCAATGCAGTGGCAAAACCCCTCAGCCAGAAGGTCCCTCCAGAGCCTGCTGTTTGTGCTCCCCGAGCAGGGCCGTCCTGTTGGGGGAGGGTAAATGGGGGCCACTGCCCTGGCACTTTTTTTGGGTGGTAGCCCCACCCCAAACACCAGCATTTCAGGATCCCATAGTGGTTGATTTGCCTGGGCCTGGCACCCTCCTCAGGTCAGCCCTGACCCTGAGTCTGCTCAGTGGGAGTCTCCCTTCTCCAATAGCTAGGACTCCCTCACCCCCACCTTTGTTCTTAATCAGCTGAGACAACAGCATTAGTGCCAGGAGTGGAAGCCCCGGTGTCAGCACCTTCATAGTTACCTGGTTCTGAATTATTAACAGAACAAGCTGCCAGGGGTGAGTTCAGGGTCCGTGGGGAAGCTGTGTGTGCATCTCTGCTGTCCCTCGCTGCCTTCCATGGTTCACTCCTGAACCATCACTACTACCCTCAAGCTGAGAGAAATAAAAATGACTCATTACAGATGCAGAACATATTTTGCCAGGGGCTTGCAATTGGCTCCTTTTCTCAGAGGTATCTCTGAGGAGGGGGATGTTACTAGCAGTGTGCCTCAGGGATCGGTCTTTGGACCGGTTTCTGTTCAATATTTTTGCAAGCGACATAGTGGAAGGGTTGTCAGGCAAAGTATGTCTTTTTGTCGACAATACCAAAATCTGTACCAAGGTGGACAGCCAGGAAGGACTGAAAAACAGGAGGGTGGGATCTAGCGAAGCTCGAGGAATGGTCTAAGGTCTGGCAGGTAAGATTCAATGCTAAAAAAATGCAGAGTAAAAACCCAAGGGAAAGGTACAGTATTGGAGGTGAAATTCTTCTAAGCACAAAGGAAGAGCAGGATCTGGGGGTAATTGTATCTGATGATCTTAAGGTGGCCAACAAACAGGTGGATGAATTGACTGCAAAAGTCAGAAAGATGCTTGGCTGTGTAGGGAGAGGAATGGTGAGCAGAAAAAGGGAGGTGATATTGCCCCTGTGTAGGTCCCTGGTGAGACCTCGCTTGGGAATGCTGTGTACAATTCTGGAGATCGCACCTTCAAAAGGATAGAAACAGGATGGAGTCGGGCCAGAGGGTGGCTACTAAAATGGTCAGTGGTCTTTGTTCTAAAGCATATGGGGACAGACAAAGATGTAAACATGTGTACCCTAGAGGAAAGGCGAGATAGGGGAGATATAAGAGACATTTAAATATCTCAAAGATTTCTATGCACAGGAGATGAGCCTTTTTCAATGGAAAGGAGGCTCTGGAACAAGGGATCATGAGATGAGGGTGAAAGGGGATAGACTCAGGAGTAAACTTAGGAATATTTCTTTACAGAGAGGGTGCTGGATGTGTGGAACAGCCTCCTGGTGGGAGGTGGTGGAGACAAAAACAGTCTCTGAATTCAAGAACGCATGGGATAAATACAGGGAATCTCTGAGGAAGTGATGAGAATTAAATTTAGCATTATATTGTATTGGACGGATGGGCAGACTGGATGGGCCATGCGGCCTTTATCTGCCAACATGTTTCTATTTCTTTCTGGTCAGGCTGATTCGGTCCTGGCTTTACCTCATGTTGTGCATGGAATCCTGGTTGCCCATACTGCAGTAAAACCAGGACTGGATCAGCAGGACTGGTGTGGAAATGGAGCTCGTTTGTCCAGGCTCACGCGTCTGCCAGAGGCTTTGGAAGGAGCTTAAGCCCAGGATAAAGGAAACACTAATTCTGAGAATAGTTTCCAGGAAGACTGATGGTGCTTTTTTATTTTCCGCTTTTTTTGCAGGGATTGCCCTGCATGACGTGCGCATTTTCTGGGTTTTTTTTGCACTAAAACAGTCGGCTGGAACTTCTCGCTGCAGTCGAGATAATCCTGGTGGTGGCATAGGCCTAAGAAAAGGCCAGTTGCCCAGTCCCACTAAGCCCACAGGCATATTGCCAGAACCCACTTTGACGCACCTGGATCCTTATTAAGTTGGGCTTTCTCTGCCACTCGTCTGAACCGGTTCTCAGTGCATTTATTTTCTGATGGTTAAATTCAGTTTATTTGGGGGATCTGACACTGTTTTAAATTGTCTCAAAGCAGTGAGGAAAGTTAAGAGTTCTAGTGTTGTTGTGTTGCACTTGGAATGCAAACAATGTTAGAGGCGATTCCCCAGCATTATCAACCTCTGAAAGATAAGAGAGTAAAATGTAGTCTTTATTCAGTTCAAGAACGCTTGGGATAAGCACAGTGGATCCCTAGGTGCAGAGGTGAAGTGGGGGTCTCCGGTATCGTATCTGGAGTGAAACTGAGCCGAGCCCAGACGGGGCCATATGTGGCGTCAGATTCTAGGTTTCCATGATCCTGGGGAGCCCGGGGCTCTGTGCATCATTCCCTGAGAGTCCAGCTTCCCCACCTTCCGTCTCAGTCTCTCGGAACTAAAATCGGATCCAGCAGGCGAGACACGAGGAGCCCTGACGTGCAGCTGTCTGACCCGCCTGGGACGCCGCTCCTGCCTCGGAGCAGGACCCGTCGGTCGCGTGCCAGGAATTTCCTTGCACATGGGGGGGGGGGGGCCTTGCAGACTCCAGATTGCACCATGTGGATGCCATCATTCCTTTCTGTTCAACGCGTTCTCACTGCTGCTCTGCTCTGAGAGCCCACACCCAGTACAATGGCTTCTGCGTCATTTTTATGCGCAGTTTTTTTTTTTTTTTCCCCCCAATCCCTTTGGACATCCGGCTCTGTCAGAGCAGACACTATGATCCTGGCACCCGGAGCCTTCATTCACAAGCGCTTCTGAACTTTCTTCCTTTTTAATAACCCTCCTCCTCCCCCCACTCCCCCTTACTTTGGTGTGGTCATCACTTATCTGGGGTTCACGCGTTAGGGCTCTTTACGGCAGCCCTTATCTGGGGTTCACGCGTTAGGGCTCTTTACGGAACCTGCAAGCATATGGCTCCTAAAATCTGGCCATAGGTGGTATCATTGCATGACGACTGACTCTTTCTCTCCAGGGCTGTGAGCGATGCCTCTGCAGCATACCTGTCCCCAGCCAACCCACAGCCAGAAATCCAGCACGGATCCCTCCACATGGCAGTGCACGCCACCCCGAGGCTGGCATCTTTTATCCTCCAGTCTAAAGTGACCCAGGTTGCCACAGAGCCAGCCGTCTGCAGTGACCAGCTAAAACTGTTGATATCCTGGGCTGGTGCCACTAAGGATAGTTCATGGCCCAGACTCTTGCTTATAATACGGGTAGATGTGAATCGTTTTTTTACTCTTTCGGATAATAGAAAGACTAGGGGGCACTCCATGAAGTTAGCATGTGGCACATTTAAAACTAATCGGAGAAAGTTCTTTTTCACTCAATGCACAATTAAACTCTGGAATTTGTTGCCAGAGGATGTGGTTAGTGCAGTTAATATAGCTGTGTTTAAAAAAGAATTGGATAAGTTCTTGGAGGAGAAGTCCATTACTGCTATTAATTAAGTTCACTTAGAGAATAGCCACTGCTATTACTAGCAATGGTAACATGGAATAGACTTAGTTTTTGGGTACTTGCGGCCTGGATTGGCCACTGTTTGAAACAGGATGCTGGGCTTGATGGACCCTTGGTCTGACCCAGTATGGCATGTTCTTATGTTCTTAAAAGCATCAGCAAACTTAGACAAAAATCTTAAACATTAGTGAAGTTTTCAGGAAGGACAGTCCTATTTGGTAACAACTCTGATCACTTTTCATCAGAGAAAAAAAACCCACATTATCTATAATCATTTTGAATGTGCTTCCTTGTACAACCCCAAAAGTGATTTCAAAGTCTTAAAGAACATTAAAGAAGCAAATTTAAACCAGCAATCAGGGATGTGTTTATTTACATTTGATTTTCTCAGATTCTTGTAAGACTCCAGGCAATCAGCGGACTACATATATACAAGTGAGTCAGTACTAGCACTTCATCTCCTGCACCAAAGTGTTTAACACCCAGGAACTCTCAAAATGCATCTCAAAAAAATGGGAATCTTAGAACCAGGACTGACCCATCTGTGCTGTCTGATCTGGAGTAGGTTCTCTCCCTGTCTGTCAAGCCGATACAGTAAAAATCGCGGGCGAGCACCCGCTCTCCTGTGTGCAAGATTCAGTAAATAAAAATATTAAAATTAGGGCCCGCGGTAAAAAGAGGCACTAGGGACACTAGCGCGTCCCTAGCGCCTTTTTTGACAGGAGCGGCGACTGTCAGCGAGTTTGACAGCCGACGTTCAATTTTGCTGGCGTCAGTTCTCAAACCCGCTGACAGCCACGGGTTCGGAAACTGGACGCCGGCAAAATTGAGTGTCCAGTTTTCAACCCGCGAGCCGCAGGCTGATTTTAAATTTTTTTTTTTTAAATTTTTAATTATTTTTAACTTTTGGGACCTCCGACGTAATATCGCCATGATATTAAGTCAGAGGGTGCACAGAAAAGCAGTTTTTACTGCTTTTCTGTGCACTTTCCCAGTGCCGAGAGAAATTAACGCCGACCTTTGGGAAGGCGCTAATTTCTGAAAGTAAAATGTGCGGCTTGGCTGTACATTTTACTTACTGAATCGCGCGGGAATAACTAATAGAGGCATCAACATGCATTTGCATGTTGCGGGTGCTATTAGTTTCGGGGGGGGGGGGGGGGTTGGACGCGCGTTTGACGGGCTATTTTTACCCCTTATACAGTAAGGGGGTAATAGCGTATCGAAAACACGCAGCCAACCCCCCCCCCCCCCCCCGAAACTATTAGCACCCGCAACATGCAAATGCATGTTGATGCCTCTATTAGTTATTCCCGTGCAATTCAGTAAGTAAAATGTGCAGCCAAGCCGCACACTTTAATTTCTGCCGGCACTGGGAAAGTGTACACCCTCTGACTTAATATCATAGCGATATTAAGTCAGAGGCCCCAAAAGTAAAAAAAAAATAAAATAAAATAAATAAAAAGCTGCTCGCGGCCCGGAAGACGGACGCTCAATTTAGCTGGTGTCCATTTTCCGAACCCGTGGCTGGCAGCGGGTTTGAGATCAGACGCCGGTAAAATTGAGCGGCGGCTGTCAAACTCGCTGACAGCCGCCGCTTCTGTCAAAAAGGAGGGGCTAGGGACGCGCTAGTGTCCCTAGCCCCTCCTTTTACTACAGGCCCTCATTTAAATACTTGATCGCGCGCCCAGGAGAGTGGCCTGGGTGCTCGCCTCGGGTTTTACTGTATCGGCCTGAAAGGGGGAGCAAGGAAGGCGGGTGCCTGGGGCTGGGCGGCGCCAACACTGTGTCATCCTGAGCCTTGTGAAAAGAAAAGAAAATGTAGACCTTAACTTGCAACATGGAAGCCTGGCTCTCCTGTGCCAGCCTGACTGCATGGTGTGGGAGGGGGAGCAGGAAGAGGCTGCGTGGGAGACGCGATTGCTTGTTTAACTTTAAACACAGGCACTTGTGCTTCCTCTTCTTTTCTGACCGTGGTAAAGAGATATTAAGAAGGACAGCAAAGGAAAGGTCTTCCAAGGTTTACAAGCTGCAGGGGAGCGAGGAACTTTAGGAGTTCACCCAAGGAAAGAGAAATCTTTCCTGTTCAGTCCTTTACAGTGTGCTCCTGTGAGGTCCTGGACATCTAACCCGCTTACAGAAGCAGAGTATTTGAGCCTGATGTATTTTAATATGTCGGGCCTCGCTGTGGTTGAATTAGTCGGTGCAGAAAAGCAGTTTATGAATGATTACATTAATGTGGTAGGTTGTGATTAATGAGATCATCTAGAAAACATTAATGTTGGTGCCCTTCTAGCTGATACCAGGATAATTTGAAAAGCATCATTGAGGAGTCCCTTAGTCAACCGGCAGGGATGACATCACAGGGGGTCCGCTGACATCACAATACAGCACAAGTGCTGTTTGTGACATCATCCAAACCCAGGCCTGCTCCTTTAAAGGGTGGCTTCAGTGATTTTATTGGGATTTTTGTTGCTTCTATTTTTGTCTCGAGATGTTTTTTGGTGTTTTACTAACATTGTTGTAAACTGCTTTGCGCTCAGGGAAGGAAATGAAATGGGTGTCCAGTGGATTAAGGACAAAAATAGAGCGATGGCGTGGAGCAGCAGCTCTTTGCGTGTCCTCGTCCTGTCCTCCCAGAAAGGGGCCCTTCGATGCCTCCCTCCGATGAGGGTCTCCCACTGTGAAGAAAAGGGCCGTGCTCGGAAGACGCTCTGTATTACGGATTGTGCAGAGGCTGCGGGCGCGCTGCCCCTTTAATTAACATCCCCTTCTTTTGCGGACAGCTGGTGCCAGGGCTTCTCCTTTCAAGCCATTGTATTCGCGTATGGCTTAGTGACCTGCCATTCTTCCCAGCCCCAGTTCTCTGCCTTCCATATGGTGCTGGGGGTTTCTCTGGGCTAGGAGAAGCTCTTCTCCGAGGGGTGGCAAGGCTGCAGCTGCCTGCAGGAGCCGTTTACCACATTTTTTTTTTTTTTGCTTTCTTCTGCTCCTAGAAGCTTATTAAAGCTTAATGTGTTTCAGTCTGGAGTTCAGAGGAACAGGCTGGTGTAAGAGAAGCTTTGAAGGGGTCCTTAAAGCAGCTGAGTATTTTAGTGTCAGGCTGGGGCCTGCTGTTTGCATCGTTCCTAAGCCCTCGGTGACCCTGCTTCAGGAGCTTCTCTTTTTTTTTTTTTTTGTTGCCTGGGTTGTTGTGACCCTAGGTGGCTTTCTTTGCCCTGTACACTCTCTCTCCTTCGGGGCTTTGTTCGTTAAGAAGTTTAGTAAAGATGCTAATGAAACCCTCCACCCCTCTACTCTAAAGCTGCTTGTGGTGTCAGAATGCTTTAGCAGTGTGGGTTGCAGAATAAGCTCTTGATGACATTTGGCTTGTTTGTCCCATTCCCTCTCCATCCAGTTCAGGGTTGTAGTTTGTAGTTGGTAAAAGCAGTATGTGGTACTAAAGAGGGATAGTTTCAGCAGGGTCTCTCTGCCCCTCCCCCCTGAGGGCAGAGCACCCCAAATCAGGGCTGGGAGAGGGTGTGGGTGTGTGCAGGGGGGAAAGGGGGTGCCACATCACCCTTCTGAGTCGGTGTGCGGGCACATGAGCCCTAAAAAGGAAAGAGGGTGTTCTGAAAGCAGCTGTTGCCTGGGCGGGGGGCGTTTTATCTAGTGATTAGGATGGGGGTGCTTTTACCAAAGGATGTAAATAGAAACTTTTGACTCTTGTAGTTTGAGATACTTGGTCATTTACAGGGCTCAGGGATTGTACCGTATGAAAAATCAGAAGTATAATGCGATATCGCAAACCCAGGACTGGAGTTACTTGATCCTTGGGGCGTGGAGCCAGCTGGCAGCCCTGCTCCTTGCTAGCCCTGCTCGGAGGGGAGCCTCTGCCCGGGTCTCTGCAAGCTCCTCTCTTGGTGTGTATCGGGCATTGGACTGCTGCAGTCCTGCTAGGAAGCTGCCGTTGTTTCCAATTAAAAAAAAAAAAAAAAAGTTTTAATTATTTAGAAAGCAATTAAAATAAATGAGCCTAGCCCGATTGGTCATTTCCGTACTGAACGAGTTGGAGGCGCATCCTGTTGTATCCTCTCGTATTTACCCAAGTAACTGCTGGGGCTGCCTGGCGTCGGGAATGGCTGCTAATGCCTCCTTGAGGCCTGGAAAGGCTGCAGAGGGTAAGGGGGACCCTAATAAAAAGAGCCGTAGGGTTCAGACAGATACAAATCAGACACCCACCACAAAAAGAAAGAAAGGGGAGCCGGGTCGGGCCTAGTCCTGTGCAGCACCGTCCAGCGACTGATTTGTTTCTGATTTGGGCTTGTCGGTCCCCCCCCCCCGTTGTGCGGTAGTGATTGCTAGGGACCGGAGTCAGGGCTCAAGAGGGCGCCTTTTGCCGTTGGCCCCCGGCCGAGGACTTTGATGGGGGGCAGAACATGAGGGAGTAAGAGGCGTAACCTCGCAGTTAGAGCAGCGGGCTTTAAACCTGGGAGACTGGAGTTCAAATCCCACCCCTCTGCTCCTTGTGACCTTGAGCAAATCGCTTCACCCTCGGCTGCCTGGGGCCGCGGAAATACCTCCAGTACCTGAACGTAGCCCGTTTTGCAAGCGCCTGAAAGGCAGAATCTGTAAGGGACAAGCTCTAGGCTGAAGAAAGCTCCCCGCGGAGCGAGCAGCACGGGTTAGGGTCGGAGAAGCCCCACTTTCTCCAGTCGATGGCAGCTGGCTCACAGGCGGCGCCGGGCGCTGGTTGGCTTTTTTTTTTGGAGCAAAGCACGATTTTTAAAGCCGATGAGGGCCCTCAGCCGTGGGAAGGCCTGCTCTGGTAGCCCCGGGGATGAAGGAGCCGACCTCCTGGGCTCCCCGCCCCCGCTTCACTGCCCCCAAGCTCTCAGCCGGCGCTAATTACAAGTAATGACCTCATGCATATTTATCACCCACTCTGCATATTTCAATGATTAGCTGGCGGAGGGCTAGCGCTGTGACGTAGTCACGTGTAGAGGGGCAGCCACGCTTTCCAGATAGGGCTTTTTTTTTTCTTTTCAGTTTTGGGAAAGCTTCCCCCGGAAACTGCTTCCAGCTGTCGAAAATCCGACTCCCTTTTTTTTTTTTTTTCGTGATAGTTTTCCTGTAACAAAATCCTTCTATCACCGACAGCATTTACTCCTCCTGCCAGCTCTGGCCGAGCTTCTTCCTGACAGGCTAGCTTTACGGCCCGGGCTGATGAAAAACAGGCCAGGTTACCCGACTTTTTTCTCCTTGCAAAGTCAGCATGCAAGGGTACCTCATTTTTTTGGGGGTTTTTTTTTTTTTAACGTTCAGGCAAAATTCACGCATCAATAGACAAAATACCAAGTCCTGTAGCTCGGGGTTTGTGCTCAAGCTTTTTGCTTAACCCTTGACGGGTGAACGTTGTCCCTAGACCGCAGTCTCCGGGACTATAGGAAACCACAGCGATGCTGCTAAGATAAATAACTAAACCCTGACTCCTCATTCCGCTTCTCCGTTGCTGGCAGCGGGATCCTGGAAGATCGGCAGCACGTGCTGCACTAAAGAACACTTTGCCAGGGTTACCCAGATAGTAGTAAGGGAAAGCTACACGGGTGTCTGCTGGCTTTATAGCTCACTGCGCCGATCACAATGCTTTCACTACTAGCTCTCCTGTCCATTAAAAAGGTTCTGATTCGGCAGGGCACAGCTGGGAAGTGGCTAGGTTAAATGGTTACTGGTAGTCTGGGCCAGACGTAGGGCTGATAAAAGGGGTGAGCACCCCCGGTGCTAGGCCTGGGGATTGGATGAAGGGGGTGCATGATAGGAGCTTTTCTAATTCTGCTATATATATATTTTTTTTTTTTTTGAGATGTGACCAGAGCTGCCCACAATACTCAAGATGAGGTAGCAACTTGGAGCAACACAGAGACATTATGATATTCTCTGTTTTATTCTAGCTTTCTATTTGCTTTCTTGACCTCTGCTACCTGCTGAATTTCAACTTATTATCCATGATGAAGGCTCCCCCTGTGGAACCCTGCATTATATAGCCATGATTTGGATTTCTCTTCCCTATATGCATCACTTTGCACTTAACCATATTAAATGCCATTTCTCATTTGCATGCCCAGGCTCTCAAGGTCTTCTTGCAATTTCTCACTATCCTCTTGTGATTTAACAACTTTGAATAATTCTGTATCATCAGCAAATGTTATCACCTCATTCATTGTTCTCATATTTAGGTCATTTATAAATATGTTAAAAAGCAGTGGTTCCAGAACAATCCCTGGGGCACTCCAGTATTCACTTTTCTCCATTGAGAAAATCGACCATTTAGCCCTACTCTCTCTGCTTTCCACCTTGTAACCGTTCCCAGTTCACAATAGAACACTCCCCCTATCCCATGACACTTTCATTTCCTCAAGAGTCTCTCATGAGGTACTTTGTCAAACGGTTTCTGAAAATCCAGTTAATATATATGTGGTATTAACTGGCTTACCTTTATTCACTCTTTCAAAAAATGTAGCAGATTGATGAAGTAAGACTTCTCTTGGCTAAATCCATGTTGACTTTATCGCACTAAACTATGCCTATCTACATGTCCAGTAATTTGTTCTTTATAATAGTTTCCAACTATTTTTCCTGGCACTGACGACAAGCTCACCGGTTTGTAGTTTCCTGGATCGCACTTGGAACCCTTTTTTAAAAACTGGCATTAGTTGGCCACCCCTACGGTAGCTCATTTTAATGATAATTTACAAATTATTAATAGCAAGTCTGCAATTTCATTTTTCAGTTTTTTTTCAGCTCACTGGGATGTATACCATCTGGTCCAGGTGATTTTCTACTCTTTAGTTTGTTAATTTTCTTTGTTACATTAGAAAAGGTAGTGTCCCGAAAGTTGACATTGTATCTAGAATAGATTGGGATTAGACCCTAATCAGGCAGGTTTTAGATTGTCACAGTACAGAGACTGTCTTGGTTTATTTAATTTTACTTTTTTAAAATATTTTATACCACACAAATTGGCCAAAGCCACCTAGGTGGTTTCCAGTAATTACATACACAGTAAGTATAATGAAGAATAATAAAAATATTAATCAGTATAAAACAACCTTTACACAAACATTACATACAACATATAAACACACACCACCAACTCAACCCTGCCCAGTCAAACATAAATTACACAGTAATACATTTAAAAAGGCAGGTCCCATTGGGTTATCAATATCTGTAAAAAATAAAAAAATCCTTCACTAATTTACTAAACTTTTTTGTAAATTCAGCTCAGCTCTAATAGAAGCCGGCAGCTTATTCCAAAGCTGTGTGCCATTTCGGTAAAAGATCTTTTTGCAATTCGCTGACTTTTAATCACATTCACAGATTCTAATTGATAACCCTGGGAGGACTGTAATTCTCGCCCTGCATGTAGCATTTTAATCTTTTACGCAGGTTTTCTGGTCCCATACCCTGCATACATTTAAATAGTTACCAATTCTTTAAATTGTACTCGTACAGCTACCGATGGCCAATGTAATTCAATCAACAGAGGCTTAGCGCTCTCATAACGCCTCTTTCCCATAAAGAAATCTTGCTGCACTATTCTGTAGCTCCTGTAACTTTCGTACTGTCACTTTAGGGGCTCCCAGTAATAGCATGTTACAATAATCCAACGAGCTCTTAAACATGAAAAGGTGCTACCATGCGCAGTGTAGTAAAATCCAAGAGAGGTTTTAATTGGCAAAGGTTTTTAAGTGCAGAAATGCTCGCCTCGGTACCTGAGAGCCATATGTTTGTACTGAAAAAGTTAACCCCTGACTCCTTACTTTCTCGGTAATTGTGGAAACAATCATCCAGTTCTATCGGATATTGTCTATCCCTCTGCCTCTCTGTGATATTTTTTGTTGGGTAAGTAGAGGTCACAGAGTTTTTGTGGATTTGGCTAGATGTTCTCAGTTCAAAGTGAGAGGGTTCGGGATTGGATTTCCCCTTTTTACGTATCAATATGTGTGTTAAATGTTTTGGTTTTTCAGACCCTGTGGTATTCCGCAGGGATCTCTGTTATCCCCTCTCATTTAATATCTATAGATATATATAATTTATTTTTTTTTTTACAGTCATTAGACACTTCTTCAGGCATTTCATATGAGATCATGTATCTATGTGGATGACATACAGATGGTGCCCTTAGGTTCAAATAAATCAGAGGCTCTTTCTGAATTAAAGGCAAGCTTTGCTGAAATTTCCAAGTGTGATTTTGAATATGGAAATGATGGGGACCCAGGATTAGATTTGTCTTTTATGTCAGTTGAACCTGGGATCAGAGACACTTAATCCCTCTGTTCTGGTGAGGGATTTAGGAGTCAGTTTAGATTTGGGATGACTCTTGAAAGGCAAGTGTCGCAAATAATTCATTCTGTATAGTATCAATTTAAAGTTGGTTAAGAGGCTTTGCCCTTTTTTGGTGACTTCAGCATTAAAACCATAATTCAGGCTTTAGTCACTTCTACAAAGGGCTATTGTAATGGCTTGAAGGACTCCTGCACAGGTTTTGCAAGTAGTCCAGCACACGGCTGCTCATTCAGTTATGGGGGTGCCTTCTGCAACTTATGCTTTCCCCGGTTTTGTCTACACTTCGCTGGTTGTTGATTAAAGCACAAATTCATTTTAAGATTTTAGTTTTAACATTTTTTTTTTTTTTTGCTTTGAAAGGTGTGGGGACAAAATATTTGAGAGAAAAATTAGAAATGGTGCTTCCTGAGAAGGCAGTTGAGGTCAGGACAGAGGGCTTTTTTTAAGGATACTGAACATCTGCGTATAAGTGCGAGGGCTTTTTTTTTTCAAAGATGGCTCCTGTTTTGAGGAATTTGCTCCCCGATGATATTAGACTGAAGTTGAATTATTTGTCATTCTACAATAAGGTAAAGACTTGGCTGTTTACACTGAGGTAATGTGTAAATTAGCAGGGGATAGAGTATATCTGAGCCCCTCTAGTATAATCCAGCAGTATTAATGCTTAGTATTGGAAGTTTATCTTTATTTTTTTCATTTTGTTTTTATTATATTTTATCGATATGGATTATACATGCTTATTCTGTACACTATGTTGGGTGTTTTGTTTCAGGGACAAGGTCAATAAGCATTCTAAAATAAATATGTAAAATAAATTTGTTTCAGTGCCTCTGAATCATCACCTTTAAATATCACTTCTAGCATACGTATCTGAAACATAGAAACATAGAAATGACGGCAGAAGAAGACCAAACGGCCCATCCAGTCTGCCCAGCAAGCTTCACATTTTTTTCTCATACTTATCTGTTTCTCTTAGCTCTTTGGTTCTATTTCCCTTCCACCCCCACCATTAATGTAGAGAGCAGTGATGGAGCTGCAACCAAGTGAAATATCAAGCTTGATTAGTTATGGGTAGTAGGGGAAGTAACCGCCGCAATAAGCAAGCTACACCCATGCTTATTTGTTTTACCCAGACTGTGTTATTCAGCCCTTATTGGTTGTTTTTCTTCTCCCCTGCCGTTGAAGCAGGGAGCTATGCTGGATATGCTTGTAGTATCAGTTTTTCTTCTCCCCTGCCGTTGAAGCAGAGAGCTATGCTGGATATGCGTGAAGTATCAGTTTTTCTTCTCCCCTGCCGTTGAAGCAGGATATGCATTGAAAGTGAAGTATCAGGCTTATTTGGTTTGGGGTAGTAACCGCCGTAACAAGCCAGCTACTCCCCGCTTTGTGAGTGCGAATCCTTTTTTCTTCTCCCCTGCTGTTGAAGCAGAGAGCTATGCAGGATATGCGTGAAGTATCAGTTTTTCTTCTCCCCTGCCGTTGAAGCAGAGAGCTATGCTGGATATGCGTGAAGTATCAGTTTTTCTTCTCCCCTGCCGTTGAAGCAGAGAGCTATGCTGGATATGCGTGAAGTATCAGTTTTTCTTCTCCCCTGCCGTTGAAGCAGGGAGCTATGCTGGATATGCGTGAAGTATCAGTTTTTCTTCTCCCCTGCCGTTGAAGCAGGGAGCTATGCTGGATATGCGTGAAGTATCAGTTTTTCTTCTCCCCTGCCGTTGAAGCAGAGAGCTTCAATGGCAGGGGATGAAAGGCTTCTGCCTTTCATCTTTCTCACAAAAGACTGAAGCAAAGAATTCATTCAATCTTTCTGTTCGGGCCTTGTCCTCCCTTAGTGCCTCTTTTTACCCCTTGATCATCTAATAGGCTGAGTCCCTCGCAGGTATTTTGATGTGAATGTACCTGAGAGAGGTTTTATTCTGAGTTTTTACTTCCATTGCAAACTTCTTTTCAAATTTTTATCAGAGTTTTGCATCTGACTTGCCAATGCTTATGTTTCCTCATTTGGATCCCGTTTCCATTTCTTGAAAGATGTTCTTTTAGCTATAATCGCATCCCTCACCTTACCTTTTAACCATGCTGATAGTCGTTTGGCCTTCCTTCCACCTTTTTTTTTTTTTTAATTTTGTATTTTCGGAATTTTCCACAATTACAATACAATATGCAATTAGAACACAGTACATATTCAAACTTTAATGTATTTGTTACAATCTGCAAATCAGGAAATATCTGTACCTAAATATAAGAAAATGGGGGGCAAGGGAAACAAATGAGCGAATTACAAAGAAAATTATTTTATATATTATTAAGGTAATAAGTAGGAAGGAGCACCTAAATCCCTTTTGCCGATTCACCCCTTGGAGTACTATGCGAGTGGCCAGCCAAGAACTCCTTGAGCTGTTCCAGTTCAAAAAATATATAATTATTATTCATGAAATGAACACAACATTTACAAGGATATTTTAGAACGAAACAAGCACCCATCCTTAAAACCCTACTTCTCATCCCGAGAAACTCTTTTCTTCGATCTTGTGTGGTTTTTACAATATCAGGGTATATCCAGATTTGTGCCCCATAAAATTTGGTTAGCCTGTTCCTAAAGAATAATTTCAAAACACTATTGCGGTCAGTGACGAAGGCAAAAGAAACCAACATAGGCTTTCTTTCGGTAATTTCAGATTCAATTGAAAGCTCTAGCAACTCAGATATATTCATTGGATTCTCCTGGACTTCTCCTGTGGAGCTTCTTTGAGGCAAATGATACGTTTTTGTACATACAGGGAGATGAGTCTCAGGTATTTTTAAAACCTGCTTCATGTAGGTTTTGAACAATTCTAACGGTGACACCGATCTTATTACAGGAAAATTAATAATTCTCAGATAAAGTATCCTCATTATGTTCTCCAACTTCTCTATTTTCTTCTCAAGTAGACTTAACAATATGTTTTTGGACATTTTCCAATTGAGCAATCCTTTGCTCATGATGTTCTATCTTAGAAGTAAAGGATACAATCAAAGAGTTATTTATCATAGTCTGTTTTTGTGTTTCCAACGTAGTTGCAGTTAATGCCTTTAATGTAGCTTCTGTTCCCTTCAGAGCAGACCGCACAGTACTCAAAGAAATTTGTTCAGGCTGTCCCAGCCGAATACTCACCGCTCCGAGTTCTGGCTGTTCTCCTCCCGCATCTCCAAGGTTTCCCAACAACTTTATTCCCGCATTTGTTGTTTCTTCGGTTCTCCCTTGTCCCTCCAATTCTTGAGGGTCAGGGGTCCGAACCAGCCAGCTTTCTCTTCGCCGCAGGGTTCACCCCCCTCCTCCTCTCCGCACTCCAACCGGGCCAGTTCTCCTCGAGTCAGATTATTCTGACTGTTGGCCTCCGTTGTTCTCGGCTGGACCGCTGGCTGTGCTGGCTTAATCGGCTCGCCGGGGCTCAGAGTCGCTTCCAGGGTCAGAGGGGACTGTGTCTGCTCTCCAGCAGTCCCCTCAGTGACCAGCCCCTCCGGCGTCTGTGGTGTTCCGTCGGAGAAGAAGCCCTCAATCCGTAGCTGCAAAGGGTCGGTATCTGGTAAACCTGATAAGGCTTCCCTAACATGTCCCTTTCGCTTTGTATGAGGCATCTTTAATTATATTGTAGAGATTATATGTAAAGGACGGCGAGAGCTTCTCTCCTCCGCGTCCTACCTCGCGGCCATCTTGCCCCCCTTCCTTCCTCCTTTTCTAATGTGTGGAATTCATCTGGTCTGGGCTTCCAAGATGGTATTTTTAAACATCGATGCCTGATGTAAACTCTTAACCTTTTGCATTTACTCCTTTTTTATTTTTTCCTAACCATTTTCCTCATTTTATCTAACTTAATCATGATATTTTTTTTTTTTTTTGCCCACAGAGCTGTGATTTCATAATTTGGGTTTGCTTGAGCATTCTTGGAATGTTTTTGGAGAAAAACTGAATTGCCTGCGTAGAGCATCTGGAACGCAAAGCTCTTACCAAAGTACCCGCTTGTCCCCACATTGCTGGAGGCAAAGTTAACAAAATCTAATGTGCCATCTAGAGATATAAAAGACTGCATTTGATTTTCTTTTTTTTTAATAATTTGATTTATATTCTGCCTTTCAGCCACTTCAAGGCAGATTACATTCAGGTACTGCAGGTATTTCTCTGTCCCTAGAGAGTTCACAATCTAAGTTTTGTACCTGAGGTGACTTGCCCAAGGTCACAAGGCTTTCCTGGTTTGTAGCCTGCTGCTCTAACCACTAGGCTGCTCCTCCACTTTTGCTCAAGGTTTGTAAATTAGAGGCTGTGCTGTAAGCAAACATGCTGAATATTGCATTGCACTGCGGAGGCCAGACATATTTGTCGTACCATAAAGGCCCATAAGGAGACCCATCCATTCAAAAGAGATAGTACCAGATTAGCCTGGTGGCTAGGGGCAAATGGGTGCTGCCATGGGGTGGGACCTGGGTTTGATTTCTGGGCCAGGCTTCCCCCATCCCTGGGAATACTGTGGAGGAAGCATTCACAGCTCCTGGGGGAGGGGGGGGGGGGGCTGGGTGCAGAAGAGGAGAGTTAGTCATCTGCAGTGGTGACACCTAGTGGCTGAACCTAGGTTCCACGTTAGCTGGGTTCTGGAGAAAGCTGTGGTTGGTGGGCCCTTGGCCAGTGACTGAAGTGATATAAAATAGGGGGAAATAATCCCCAAGTAGTTGCTAGTAAAGGCTCCTGCTGCCAGAACCCAGTTCTGGTTATGATTAAGCCAGAAGTCCAAAAAAAAAAAAGGAGAAATGACCAGGTCAAAAAAATATCTGAGGGGCATTTTAGCTTGGCTGGCTCAGTTTGAAATGCTCTGTGTGTGACTATAGTGCTACAGTCTAGTGCTGCATGTTCTCAGGAGAAAGTCCCTGTATAATTTTATGGGGAGCCTCATGCCTGACTTGTCTCCCTAACCCAGTGCTGGAGTCTGTTGGGAGGGTTCCACTGGCCCATGTCCATCCCCAAAGTATGGAAAAAATCAACTCTTGTATTTGTCTTTGATCTTGGGACTAGGGATTAGTTTTTCGTTTGCCGTTTTGGTCGTAGACCACCTTGCATGTTGTGGAAATTCCAACGAGTTTGTCTCTCTGGCTTCCTCTCTGTCCTAATTCTAATTTATTAGGGCAGTACTGTGGCAGGCAGAGACGGGAATAAAGTTTAACAAAGCAGTCTTGACTCTCCCCAATCCAACTCGAGGCCCGTAACTTTCTGAAGGAAGCTGGGGGGGGGGGGGGTCCTTCTGTGTTCACGCCTGCTGCCTTTTATTTAATTTTAGAAGACCAGCGAACCCTATCCTTCCCAGTCCCCTGCGCCAGGCTGTAATACTAACCTTAATGCTGTAGAGATGGTGGGAAGAAGGATGGCTTTGACTCTTTTTTTTTTTTTTTTTTTTTTATTGTTAACCTTCTTATATCTTATATTTTCCATTTCTATACCGCTCAAGGTGGTTTACAACATTTTTCAGGCAGGATAAGGATAACATGGTGAATGATCCACCAGGTCATCCCTTCTTGTGGTGGCCGTACAAGAGGGTTGGTAAAAGTGAAAAGTGGCTCTGACCAGGGGGGGTGGGGGTGGTGGAGGCTGCACAGATGCCAGGGGGGCAGGAGGGCAGAGCCCTCCACCACCCCCACCCCTGGTCAGAGCCACTTTTCACTTTTACCAACCCTCTAAGGAAACTGGAGTGGTCGAAGATATGGCAGCTGAGATTCAATGCCAAGAAGTGCAAAGTCATGCATATGGGGAGCGGAAATCCGAATGAACTGTATTCGATGGGGGGGGAAAGGCTGACGTGCACGGAGCAGGAGAGGGACCTTGGGGTGATAGTGTCTAATGATATGAAGTCTGCGAAACAATGCGACAAGGCGATAGCAAAAGCCAGAAGAATGCTGGGCTGCATAGAGAGAGGAATATCGAGTAAGAAAAGGGAAGTGATTATTCCCTTGTACAGGTCCTTGGTGAGGCCTCACCTGGAGTACTGTGTTCAGTTCTGGAGACCGTATCTACAAAAAGACAAAGACAAGATGGAAGCGGTACAGAGAAGGGCGACCAGGAAGGTGGAGGATCTTCATCGCATGACGTACGAGGAGAGATTGAAGAATCTAAATATGTACACCCTGGAGGAAAGGAGGAGCAGAGGTGATATGATACAGACTTTCAGATACTTGAAAGGTTTTAATGATCCAAAGGCAACGACAAACCTTTACCATAAGAAAAAAATCAGCAGAACCAGGGGTCACGATTTGAAGCTCCAGGGAGGAAGATTCAGAACCAATGTCAGGAAGTATTTCTTCACGGAGAGGGTGGTGGATGCCTGGAATGCCCTTCCGGAGGAAGTGGTGAAGACCAGAACTGTGAAGGACTTCAAAGGGGCGTGGGATAAACACTGTGGATCCATAAAGTCAAGAGGCCGCCAATGAAGAGTCGGTGACTCGCCAGAATGATGGCTACTGCCTGGAGACAATACCCTTAGTCAATAAACATACACATGGTTACTGTGACTCCAACATCACTCTAAGATTCAACAGCATGAGGAAATGTGGAAAAAAGGATTTGCACTCACAATGACGGGAGTAGCTGGCTTGTTACGGCGGTTACTACCCCAAACCAAATATCCAGATTACTACCTCCACCTTCCTCTATTCCTGATGCCTTTCAACTAGCTTGATCACTCCATTCTTATACTTCACTTTCAATGCATATCCAGCATAGTTCTCTGCTTCAACAGCAGGGGAAAAGAAAAACTGTTACTTCACACATCCAGCAGAGCTCTCTGCTTAAACGGCAGGGGAGAAGAAAAAAGGGTTCGCACTCACAAAGCGGGGAGTAGCTGGCTTGTTACGGCGGTTACTACCCCAAACCAAATGTACCTGATACTTCACTCTCGACGCATATCCAGCATGGCTCTCTACTTCAACGGCATCGGAGAAAGACTGATACATCACGAATTTCCAGCATAGCTCTCTGCTTCAACGGCAGGGGAAAAGAAAAACTGATACTTCACGCATATCCAGCATAACTTCAACGGCAGGGGAGAAGAAAAAAGGATTCACACTCACAAAGCGGGGAGTAGCTGGCTTGTCACGGCGGTTACTACCCCAAACCAAATGTGCCTGATACTTCACTTTCGATGCATATCCAGCATAGCTCTCTGCTTCAACAGCAGGGGAGAAGATAAACAACCAATAAGGGCTGTATAACATAATCTGGGTAAAAACAAATAAGCATGGGTGTAGCTTGCTTATTGCGGCGGTTACTACTCCTACTACCTCTAACTAATCAAGCTAGATATTTCACTTGGATGCAGCTCCTCCACCGCTCTCTACATTAATGGCGGGGGTGGAAGGGAATTAGAACCAAGAGCTAAGAGAAACAGATAAGTATGGGAGAAGAAATGAGGGAAGCTTGCTGGGCAGACTGGATGGGCCATTTGGTCTTCTTCTGCCGTCATTTCTATGTTTCTATGTTTCTATGTTTCTTGTACGGCCACCACAAGAAGGAGGACCTGGTGGATCATTCACCATGTTATACTGGAGTCACTGAACAAATCCAGCCACTGGTTATCCTTGTAGGCTTCCCATCCTACTGGATCTAACCCTAGCCACGGGTCCCTCGGCCTCCCTAAGTCTTGTGTTCAATGCTTCCAGAGAGGGAATGGGACATCGTTGGCCTTCCCCTGTGCCGTGAGGAGAGAAGAGCCCTGTTGACAGAATGTCCATGTGAGGCCCAATGCCGTTTTTGCTTCTACCGAGGTGGAGGACCTCCTATAAACTGACTCTTCTGTTTAACAGTTACTTTATCCGCGGCGGTGCTGTCTCTCACTAGCTCCCCGGTTACTCATTGACTACAATGGAAAGCAGCTGGGAAAGTGGCCTGGGGGGGGCTGTGGAAAGTGAGAGAACAACATGTCTGGTTTTACCGCAAATGAAAGCAGAAGTAGTTTAGGCAGGAAAAGGAAGGAGAAATGGGAGTAAAGCCAAAACACGGGGAGGAGCGGAGCCGAGAGAGTGCGACCTGTACATTTTTGACCCGACAGCATCGCTCCAGCCCTCGGGCCCGCTGTCCTTTTCTGTGTTTCATCTGATTAGTATTACAGCATTAGCCTTGGTTTTCCGGTTCTTTGATTAGAACAAGTGGCGAGAACAGCAGAGGTGACCCCCCCACCCCATGCATTTCGGTTCTGCTTGGAGTCTGCCGCATGTGCCAGCCCTACCCCACCCTGGCAGAAGGGGGGGGGGGGGGTTCCTCCCTCACCCGCTGGTTTCTTTACCCAATGACGACGGCTCTTCGGTTTCCCTTGGCAGCAGGTGCCTAGGGGCTGGGATGGCCAGGGTCACATCCTGAAAGAGCATGAGTCCTTCCTTCCCTTTTTGGTGCACTGTTGGAAAACCTTAGAAGCAGTCGCCTGTACCAAGCTCACATTTTCCACTCCATGTGCTTTTTTTTTTTTTTTTTTTACTCTCCATGCATCAGCTTACTACATCAATCCGGGCGTTTAGCAATGTGTGCCGAAATACAACTGACAAGTTTCTTAAGGCCCAGATTACTGCATCGGCTTGTTGGGCAGCATTAGTGCTGCCCCCAGCCCCTTCTCGGCTGGAAGTCGAAGCTTTGCTCCCTTCTGCTAGGAAAGGAGCCCAGTGCTTGAGCCCGTCCCAGGGGAAGCGGCATTCGGAAGGCCAAGGCCAGATGTGCTCTGTGCCCAGGGGAGAACCCTTCCCCCCTTTGCTGCATCTGGCCCGGAGGATTTCACGATGTACGGATACACCGAGGTGAGGGCATTTGTCTCGGATCGGTATCTTCTCCCGGTTACCCCCATTGCAGGCATTTAGTTGTGGAGCAGGAGCAGCTCCCAAGCATCTGAAGGGAAGGGGACAAATGGTTTGCAACTGTTCAGACCCAGGCACCGCCCCTCGCCAGTCCTGTCATCTGACCATGCGGCCGCTCTCCAGCTGTCACTTTTCATCTGGGACCAAATGAATTATGTTAACGTTTTGCCCTTGTGGCTTCCGCCCTCTTCCCAGACTTCTCCGTGAACAATTGGAAAAAAAAGCAATTTGGCTGCTCTACAAGGAAACTGGAAACTCTTCAGTACAAATCCTGGCTAACCAGGGTGGTACCTGGGTCGTCGTTGTCTCTTTCCGAACAAAGGGAGATTTTGTTCTTTGCCTCTCACTGCAAAAGATTTGGGACTTGTAGGCTGGCTGATAGCATAGGCAGGGTGAGGTGGCCTGGGGACTAGGTTGCATCCCGACAGAAGTTATTCAGATTAAAAACAACCATTTCCTGCTGGGCGAAGGGACCTGGGTCCAAATGCCGCCTCGGGTTTCTGTTTCCTGGGCGTGCTGCGGAGGCAGCACTCACGGCCCTTCGGCGGGGAGGAAAAAAAGCTTTCGCCATCGCTCAGAATTGACAATCACGTGGCCAGATTCAGGGTCGACTGTGGCTGGGTTCTGGAGGGAGCCTCGGTCTGTGGCTCCCCCCCCCCCCCGGGCCAGCGATTATCACCGCCATGGCTGGGCTGATACGGGAGCAGGGAGCTAATAAAAGAGAGCAACCCCCAATGATTAGGAATGAAGGCTCATGGTGCCTGTAGTGTTATCAATTGACCTGGAAGCGAAAAGGAATAGGGATAGGGGGAACTACTGGGGTGGGGTGGTCCCCACCCTCCTTCCAAAAATATAACAATACAAGACTGATCCAGGGCTGAGATTGGGTTAAAACTGGCCACAGGAGTTCCCGGTCCTGACCCTCTGAGGAGATTGAATGAACCGGGTAAAACCAGCTGAACCTTTTTTTTTTCCTGGCAAATTAAATCGCTCAGGAAACAAAAAATGCAATCCGATGTCCTGTCGTGAAGGACCAAGGCACAGATGCAATGGGATCATTTTCAGTTCAGTGCAGGGGGCAATGCCAGGCCACGCAGCCTCGGAGGAAGCATTTTCATTCCTTCCGGCTTTGGCAGGCATCCACGGATCTGTTTTATATTCCTCAGACGCCGGGTCGCCTGCTTGCATCTGTCTAAGCTGTTCCTGAAAAGAGCGGGATAGGGAAACCCCCAACCCTTTTCTCTCTCTCTCTTTTTTTTTTTTTTGAACATTCATACGACGTTACTCCTTCAGTGGAGGCTCTCGCTGTGTGCTTAACGGGTTTTTTTCCCTTCTCATCTTTTCTCCTTCTTGAATATTAAAATGTTACAGTTGCTGGAGGACAAAGCTCTTGAGACGGCTTTGCATGGTAAATCGTTTTGCTGGGCTGTTACTGCCGGGCCCAAGCAGCTCCAGCTGCCGAGTTTTCAAGGTGCCGGGCTGGAAATGGCAGACTTCCATTTGTTTTGTCATTCTGCATGGGGAAGGCGAGAGAGTGGCAGGCGCTCGACTGCACTTATGGTGACATCTAGTGGCCGCTCACAGAGCAGCACTGGACATGGCTCCTGAGGGGCTTGGGTGGAGGCTGTGTATGGTACATGTTTCAGAAGTGGCTGCTGGATAGGCAGGTTTGTAGTTCCAATTTTTTCTAAAAAAAAATAAAAAAATCCAGGCATAGAAATGGGGTAAGACCAGCACATGGCCCATCCTGTCCAGAGGGCAGGAAGGCAGGTTAGCACTGTTGCATGGAAAGGATCCCAGGCTTGATGGACCTTTTGGTTTGACCCAGTACGGCAAATTTTCCGTAAGATACTTTGGATAAAGAGGACCTGCAAGAAATATACATATGTATATTTACAAAAACTTACAAAAACTTACAAAAACTATCAAAATCTGGGAAAACTGTCTTCAAAATATTGACAACCTCCTCTCCAGCCTAAATCTAATCTTAAATTCCGCTAAAACCGAAGTCCTCATAATTTCCCCTGAAAACAGTAACCTCACCTCAAATCCTCCAACCGGCTTTCAAACTTCACATGTAAGAGACCTAGGAGCCATTATCGACAATCGGCTAAATCTAAAATCTTTTATTAATCAAACCACGAAGGACTGCTTTTATAAATTACACGTCTTAAAAAGAATCAAACCACTTTTCCATTTCCACGATTACAGAACAGTTTTGCAATCAATAATCTTCTCTAAGTTAGATTATTGCAATTCTATTCTATTAGGTCTCCCGTCTTCTCATACTAAACCTCTTCAGATGGTTCAGAACACGGCGGCCAGAATTTTGACAAACACAAGAAGAAGAGACCACATATCTCCGATTCTCAAAGACTTACATTGGCTGCCAGTGCACTATAGAATCTTATATAAATCCATTACTACCATCTACAAAGCATTCCATCAACTCTCTCCGCTTAACCTCCAAATCCCATTTAAAAAACATACCTCCATCAGACCTATCAGAGAGTCCTACAGAGACTCATTACAGGCGCCTCCTGCAAAAACCTTTAACCATAGGACTCTGAGACAGGGCTTTCTCTACAGCAGGACCTACCTTGTGGAATTCTATACCACCAGAACTGAGACAGGAACCTTGCCTCCCCACTTTCAGAAAAAGACTTAAAACCTGGCTATTCTTGAAAGCCTTTCCAGACACCAACTGAACCCACTCTCAACTTAAGCAACTAAGAACTCCCGTCAGAGTAATCAACAACCTTTGACAACTCAATAATGTTCTCTCTTTTTTAATGAGGCAGGTTTATTTACCTTGGTTCTATTTACCTTGGTCATTCTTTTGTTATCTCAGTGTTAATCTCTCTTTTGCCTTCTCTTCATTCCAAGTTGCATTTTATCCCTGTTTTATTGTAACTGCTACCTTATTCTTCTATCACATGTTAATGTTTTTAAGTTATTAAGTATTTATTCTGTTGTCACACCTTGTTATTTGTAAACCGGCATGATGCGACTCCCATCGCGAATGCCGGTATATAAGAAATTTAAATAAATAAATAAATAAAATATGTGCTGGACGTAGTAACCCGTTTTTATTTCCACCAGGAATCTGGGAACAGCCGTGTTGGGTGGTTTTGGACCCAAATATCCCATGCATGTCCCAGAAAATGCCTCTTGCCTCTGGATGTATGGTGAATTTCTTGCACTTGTACTGTAAAGGTTGTGCAAGAGGCTGAAACCAGAATGAAGGCAAAATCTTCAAGAAGATCTCTTCACTGATACCATGGAAGTTAAGACTCCTCCAGCTGGGAAATGGTTAGGCTATGAACTGGGTAGTGCAATGAGCTGCTCCTCAAACCACTATCATGGATGTTACTTCATGCTGAAGTAGCACTATAGTTAAGCCCCTGAAATATGAAAAAACAAAGTACTTACGAAGCTGCTACTGAGCAGCTGGTGGTGTTAAATACATACAGTACTTGGCTTCTGTGCTTTCCTCCCTTACTGCTATGTTTAAATATTAAGCAATTTGCATGTGTGCATGAACATAAGCATTGCCACGCTGGGTCAGACCAAGGTCCATGGAGCTCAGTATCCTGTCTGCGACAGTGGCCAATCCAAGTCACAAGTACCCAGCAGGAACCCAGAATGTAGATCTGATTCCTGTTACTCACTCCCAGGAATAGCGGTGGCTTTCTGGACTCTACCTGGCTAATAATGTATTATGGACTTTCCCCCAGGAACTTGTCCAAACCTCTTTAATCCCCACTGTGCTGGTCGCCTTGATCACGTCCTCTGGCAACAGATTCCTCAGCTTGATAATGCAGGGAGAGAAAAAGTACTTTCCATAATCTGCTTTGAATCTGCTGGTTGTTAGTTTCATGGAGTGTCCCCTCGTTTTAGCATTATTTGATAGGGTAATTAACCGTCCTTTACTGACCTTGTTCGACAAGGATTTCAACACTTTGTCCACAAAGGACTCCGAGGTCCTTTCCCCGGGTGGTGACTCCCGACACAGAACCCAGCTTCGGGTACCAGTAGTTGGGATTATTTTTCCCTACGTGCATTACTTTGCACTTGTCCACATTAAACTGCATCTGCCATGTAGAAGCCCAGGCTCCCAGTCTCACAAGGTCCGTCTGCGGTTCCTCGCAATCTGCTGCCGTTTTAACAGGTTTGAATAATTTTGTGTCATCTGCAGATTTGTGTCATCTGCAGATTTTACTCTTCATTCCCTTTTTCAGATCGATTGAATATGTTAAACAGCACAGGACTCTAATGCCTGTGGACCTCCCACTAACCACCTTTTTCTATTTGGGAAAACTGAACTTTTTAGTTCTACCCTTCGATTCCGGTCCTTTTTTTTTTTTTTTCCAATTTATTTTTTATTGAAATTTCATTAATAATAAATGAAATAATACAGAGCATAAAAAGGAAAGAAGAAACTCTTCAGTATTTCAATAATATAAATCATGAAGTCCACATTAAAAGGGGGAAATAAAAAAAAAAGCATATTTCATATAATTAAATATTGGAGTACCACTACTAATTTTAATTAACTTAATTAACCCTCTAAATAGTTGTCTTATCCCTAATAAATGTTTCAGGGTGTGAAAGGTCAGTGAACACAAATCTTGTGCCTTGCCAAGTAACCAAGCATTACATGGGTAACTAAGAAAAAGAGCTCCCATTTCAATAATTCTGTTTTTTTAACCGCAAAGATTGCTCTCTACGAGCTTGTGTATCTCTAGAAACATCTGGTAAAACATTTATGCGCTGGCCACAAAACAACCTATCTTACTCAGTACAAAATTTCCGAAAGACAAGAGTTTTAAACGGCTCATAGGCAAAAGAAAGTGAGAGTAGCTGAGGTGGGAATATCATCAATAGATGATTCTAGGAAATCCGAAAGGTTAGGGCTGGCAGCCAGCAGGGAGTCCATTACTCCTTCCTCAACCTCCACTGCTCTTTTATCTGATGGGAGGTAATATAAAGTAGATACTGCAGGACATTTATTCTCGGCAATCTCCAGAATCTCAACAAAACGCTTTTTCAACAATTCAAAAGCTGAAAGCAGATTTTTTTCCCCCTAAACTGATTTTTTCCAAATCCTCTTCAGTATGAACTAATATACTCTCTTTAATATGTGTAATATTAGTAGCTTATAACATACTCTGTTGGGATTTCATGTAAGAAATTAACTCAGTCATAGCTTTCAGCTGTACACCGTGCTTTTGTAATTTAGATCCAGTATCTTTGGTTATTTTGCGCAGTTGCAGCCTAGAAGTAGATCAGGACCTATCAACCCGAGCTACCACCCGCCAAATGTCCAGCAGAGAAATGTCCTTAGAATTTGCAGACTCAATAGGCATCTCTGAGAAGGACAAAACAAGGCAAAGGGGCATGCCCAACCGAAGGAGGAGCTTCACAAGCGGAGGAAGTAGTAGATTCAAAGACGAGTCTATATAATAGAAGGAACATTACTCTTTAGCTGAACATTGGGTCCTCTCGGCTCTCCTAAGGGCCACTCGCCACCTGGAGAGCTGATGTATGTAGGGGTGGCGGTAACTACTCCCGGTTGAAGAGGTGGAGGGTTCGTGCCTGGGCTTAGGGAGGCCCCCCAAAAAATCGAGGATGGCCCCCCCCCTCATAATCCGCTATGGCTTCCTCAATTTGCTGCGAAAGATGGCGATCCATCGGGCCTTGGATGGTGGGAGATGCCATATAAATCTTTGCCTTTTGTTTCCTGCCCATGAAGAAAAATGGCAAGAGGAAAAAAAAAATTCTGCGCTAAGGGGCGTGGCCCTTTGGTGCGCCCCAGCAGCTGAGCACCACTGCCGCTCAGATGGAATAGGCTGTAGGTCGGGACCTCCCTCTGATGTTGGCGCCCCAAGATAGATGTAATAGTGGGGGAGGGGAATCTCACCACCGGCTCCCAGCGCTCCTCTGTTTCCGATCTTTTAACCAGTCACCAATCCACACTAGTACACTGCATCCTATCCTATGTAATGTTTTGAGGAGTCTCTCATGGGAGACTTTGTCAAGTCCAAATACACCATACCAACTGGCTCACCTTTTTATCTAAATGTTTATCAACACCTTCAGAAAAATGTAAAAGATTGACAGGGCAAGGCTTCCCTTGACTAAAACCACGGTAACTCTTCTTGTTAAATCACCAACAAGAGGGCTGGATAAAAGGTCACACAGTCCAAAGTTCCAAAAAGTTTAAATCCAAATGCTTTTTTATTTTCACAAATTGGCAACTCCACTGTAAATATTGTTGTACTCCAAAAATGGGTCCCCCGACACGGACCCGTGTTTCGCTGAGGCTGCGTCGGGAGGGACACCCAGGTAATATCAGCAAATCTACAAACAAAATGTCAAAAAGGACTGTGCATAAAATTGGGAACAGTGCCGAACACAAATGTGTACTCACAGCATAAATCCTACCTTCATCAGGTTTCACAAATAATTTGGCAGGGAGCGCGTCTTACTATGTCTATGGGGGATTCTTAAACTCTGTCAAAAAAGGCGCCTAACTATCACGGACCTTCTTGTTAAGCCATGCCTATCTGTATGGCCAGTGATTTTGTTTTTAAGAATGGCTTCTACTCTTTTTCTCAGCACCGACGACAGGCTGTAGTTTACCGGTTGATCCCCTTTTTAGAAACTGGTGTCGCATTGTCCACCTTCTAGTCTGTGGAAATTGTGTGTGTTTGAAATGATAGGTTTCAGGTTACTTGTAGTAACAGGTTTGCAATTTCATGTTTTGTAGCTCTTTTAGAACTCTGGGCTGGATGCCATTCGGTCCCAGTGATTTGTTACTCTTTTTAGTTTTGTCAATCTGATCTCTTACATCCTCCGTTGTCGCAGATATTTGTTTCAGTTGGCTCAGAATCTCCACCATTAGAGAATGATTCAGGTGTGGGTAAGTTCCCAACATCCTCCTGAGTAAGGACTGAGGCAAAGAATTAATTCCCTGTTTCTGCTTTTTCCTTCTCCTCCCTGAACAACCTTATACCTCTGAGGTCATCTACTGGCCCGGTCGATTCCCTCACAGGATTTTTGCTTTGAATGTACTTGGGGGGGAAAAAAGTTTTTATTATTAGTTTAGTGTCGCCGGCAAGCTTTTTCTCAGTGTCTCTCTTGGCCTGTCTATTGTTTTATATCTAACTTGCCAGTGCTTATTCTCCTTCCCAATTTTCATCCTTTGAGTCTGCTCTCCAATCTTTGAACAATGGGTGTTCGTGTATATATGTATTATGAATATAGAATGATTTAAACTGCCCTGTACCAATGGGTTTGCAATCCGAGGGTCTGATTTACTAAGGCTTTTCTCCCATTCTGTGTCTATGGGAAAAATACTTAGTAAATGAGTTCCTAAGCTTGGTAAGAGAAAGATTAAGTGACACATTGAAGGTTGTGTTGTATGATGGTGAGGATTGCTGTTGCTGACTCTGCACACTACCCATGGCGTTACGCTTTCTGTTGGGGTGCCTGAGTTGAGTGTTCTCCATAAAACATTGGCTGAGACATCCACGTTTCTTACTGGGGTGCAGAGGGAAAGAGAGGCAGGTCAGAGGAGAGCTTGGGCAGCCAGGGTTGGCCACCAGTATGGACAGGAGACTTGACGCATGACAGCTGGAAGTGGTGTCAGTTACAGGAGAGAAGGAAGGAAGAGCGGGGAGCAGCTGTGGCAGGCTTGAATAATTCCAGCACTTTCAGGCAGGGGGCAAAAATTTGGGTGCATGGATGGGAGTATTTATGGAGTTCGTGTCCACCACCTGGCCGGTTCAGAACCTGAGAGGGTAGGAAAATCACAACCAAGATCATCTTCCATAGACTACACATACAGCAGGCTTAACCTGCTGTTCCAGATGTTTGAAGAAGAAACCCTGCAATGCGACATTCAGAAGTGAACGGGATGGTCCTTGGTTAGTGGTGTCTAAGCGATGGCCTCTGTTGACCGAGCTGAAGCTGAAATTGGGACTAGAGTTTCTTCCTTACTCTACAAGTCCTTTAAAGCCTGCAGGGAGATGCGTCTCTGGCAGCCAGGGCTGGCTTCAGACACCCTGGGGCCAGGGCAGAAATGAAGGAGGAGGGCCTTAGCCGGTTCTGCCTCTGTGACGTCGCTTGGTTTCACCGAGGGCCCCACCCCCTTTATAGGACTGGAGCTTTGATGATTCCCCTGCTTTGGCTCCCCCAAACTGAGACACGCAACGCACCATCTAACAGGGCAAGCAAAGCCATCCTGACATTTTGCCACAACCTTCCCCTGCTCCAGAACCTTGCTGCCCTTGACACAAACCTAGTAGGCCCGTGTGATGCATGAAGCTTCAGATCACCATTGCTTTTTCTGACTGGCAAAGCACCACGCCAGTCATAAGGTGAAGTCTACTCTTTGCCACGTGACGTCCTGGTTACAGGGGATTTTTAAATTTCTCTTTTTCAAGAAGGCTTCTCTGTTCTGACCAGAAAGTTAAAAATTTCCCTGTGAAATGGAGGAAAAAATAATCAAGATTGTTGACTTTTTTTTTTTTCTCTCTTCTATAAACATTGTGTCCATAGGAAAGAAAACTGTGACCTTTCACGCGCTGACGTTGCATTTGATTTCTGAAGCTGCTGCCTCGGTTCTCCATAGCTCTCTTGGGTTGTTTTTCTAATGGCAAGCTAGAGAATTTCTGGCTTTACAGCTGGTGAATCCAACCAATGCCAAAGTTTGAGGCAGAAGCCCATTTTTCTTGTGTTCTTAGTCTTCATGCCTAAAACGTTTCATACTTCCTGATTGGTGACCAACTGATTAGTTCACATGGTTTTTTGATCACTCTCTTAGCTCTGAAGCATTTGAAGGGGTCAGGCTGTAGTATGCTGATTACAGACTTTTGCCAATGTAACTAGTTTAAAGTTTGGCATGTCTGGAGTTGCTGTTTGATCCCAGCAATCACTTTAAACTAGAGATGGGTGTCTCGAACTCAAGGGCCATCAAGTGGTCGGGTTTTCAGGCTGTCGCTACCGAAAATGCAAGAGCCAGACAGATTTACACACACACTGCCTCAATTGTATGCAAATCTGTCTTCTGCATGTTCAGTAGGGATAGCCAGTCTGTGGCCCTCATGCGCTGAAGATGTCCATCCCTGATTAAACGGCCATGGTTGTTCTCAGTTGTTCTTTAGAAACGTCAGTAAATGCTGAGCTTTACCTCTTGTCATTTCTTGTAACCCCAAGTCAATGACTAGTTGATTAGAAACTCGAGAAGCCTGGTCAGGTGCTGCCGTAGGAGCCTTGAGTCTTCATTGGTTGAGTCTTTTTGGCATGGATGCCATCGCTCATGGTGCCGTCATTGAGTCTGGTTCCAGCTTTGAGCTGGAAGCTTCTGGGCCAAAAAACCCAGCAGCAGCCATGAACACTAATGACTCAAATGGAGGTTGGGTGAGCCTAGAACTTTTTATTCTTTAAAGGGTCAATTTTCAAAGTGTCCGCTTCTATGCAAGGTCCACGAGTACTTCTTAACCACAGACTTGCCACCAAATTTCAGAGGGAGAGCGCGAGTACCTTCCCTTTGAAATTTACCTTGCTTCTGCGCCTGCCTTTGGAGTGGGTAGACTTTTTAATGGGAAATAATGCGCATAGCTTTGAAAAATAGAGAACCCCCCTTTGAACCCCCCTTTGAACCCCCTTTGAAAAATAGAGAACCCCACCTCCCCCAAATTCAGCTAACACCGTGCGGCGTAGAACCCCACGTCTGCTTTTGGGCGGGGTGAGGGAAGGCTGTTTCCAGACACCTTAGGCGGGTAGATGGCTTTGAAATTTGCCCCTTCCCCAAACCAGAGATTCCTAGCTAATTAGGGTCATTATTAGCTAGATAGGGACTGGGGAGGGCCAGTGCTAGCATCACACTGGACTCTTTTCTGCTTTTAATGCTGAAATAACAGTTGGAGATTTCCCTTGGAGCCCTGTAAGGACATCTCCTCCTTAACTGAAGGGGACTCTCTCTCTTCCAGCAGATAGGTTTACGGGGTTGATCTATCATGCCTTGAGTGCTCTTTTTTTCTTTCCTATAAAATTTTCAATGGCTGACCGTGAGAAAGGACTTGCATATGCAGTAGTTTAATGTTACAAGTATAGCGTTTCAGCTCAGCTTAATTTATCTCACAAAGGCTAAAGACTTGTATAATGGCTCTTCTTTTTCCTCCCTGCTGCCTTGCTCAGGAAAAAAAAAAGCCACACGTAATTGAATGTTTAGCCTGCTGATAAAAGGTGAATACGTCAGTTCATTGTAGCTGACGAATGTCCCTTTTTTTCTCTCTCTCTCTCTCTCTCTCGCGCTTGTATGTCACCTGTAGGTATTACTGCTAGGGAAGGTTGCAGTCTTCCTCTTAACATGAGAACACAAGAAGTGCCAAACTGGGTCAGACCAAAGGTCCATTGAGCTCAGCAATCCTTCTCCGACAGTGGCCAACTTGGATCAAAAGTATGCGGTCCATTCCCAAAAAATAGATCTATTTCTCGTTGCTCACTCTTGGGGCTAAACCATGGCTTTTCCAGGTCTACCACACCAGGGGCTTGTCGAAATGCCTTTTAAGTCCCCCGCTGTGCGAGATGCCTTGATCACAGCCTCCAGCAGCAACAGAATCCACAGCGCATGGTTGTGTGTTGAGTGAAAAAAACAAAACAAAACATTTTTGTGGAGAGTGGAATCTTTGATGAGAAATCTCTTCTTTAACGCAGCATGGGGGGTGTCTGGCTGGAGCCTCACCTATATAAAAAGATGGCAGAAAAAGACTATAGGGCCTGCTCTAGTCTGCACGCAACTACTCCGCTCTACAGTCCCTCAAATCTGTGTAATATCACCCTTGCTTTGAGAGAGAGGCCAGGGTGGGTGTGCAAGAGCAACATGCTCCAGGCCTAATTTACAAAGGACTTTCTCTCTCATATGTCCAAGAGTAGAAATGTTAAGACTTTATACCTTTCGTTGGAGTGGGAGGGCATTACCTGAGCTATGCTGTAGCCCCAGCTAGCCTGTGATTTTGTTAAGCTTGAACCTTAGTGGAAGTGCAACGCTGGGGCTAGCTCTTGGGGCTACTGGGTTGGTTGCGACTGCAGACGATGGCCTTTGCACTGGTCCCACCGGTTCTGCTTCACCGTAGACCTCGCGAGAGGCCAATTGGCATGCACGGCCTGTGTCTGCGCCTCTTTGCAAGGCTGCGGCAAGAGCTGCTTCCAGCAGCCCCAGATTCTGGGGAGCGGATATCTGCAGGGGAAACCCCAGAGCAGGTCCGCCAACTCTCGGCCGCCACGTCTGCATCCTGATGCCAGCAGGAAGCCTGCGAATATGGGGGGTTTTAGAGAGATTCCCAGGGTTTTGCAGGTGGGAGCACGTAGAAGGGCTGGGCCAGAATAATGTGCCACCTTAGCTCTTTCTGTTAACTCCCCTGACGATTGCATAGTCTTGAAACTTGAGTTGTCCTGCTGACGACACCGAAGTAGCGAAAACAATGCACATGACATGCTGAAAAAGAGAAGCAGGAATGAAAGGCAGAACTGAGCAGGCTGCTGGGGATACTGATGACCTTTACTTGTCTTCAGGAGCACAATTGCATTAACATCACCGGCTACTCCTACATCTCAAGAAGAAACATAATAAAGAGGAGCTAATTGCTTAAAACGCCTGGAAAGAAAGCGCTGCACTTGCCTTCCTTGGAAGGGGAAAGCTTTCACAGAGGGGACACGAACTGGGTACAAAGTTGCAGACCAAATGGGAGAGCGGGGACCCAGTTCCTGGAGGGAAGATTCCTGGCCGTTTTTCTGGATTTTGGACGCCCATCCCTGTGCACAGTGGTACTTTGCAGGTCTGCAGCTTCCACTGCACGTTGTCAGGAGCATTGATGCATCTGAAGACGGTTCATATCCCTGCACTGCTGGGAGAGCGGCCTGCTTCCATGCTGCTTGTGACCCTGGGGCAAGTTAGGTCACCCGCCATCGCCTCAGGTTTAAGCTTGTAGGCCGATGCAGTAAGGCGTGTGAACTTTTACTGCTGATACAGCAAGAAGCTTTGCGCGCACAAAATGTGAGGGTGAAGCCTTGCGTCCTGCTTAGCAACCTCACGGGGAAACCTCCTGCAAATGAAGGCGTCAAGCATTACCCACAATGCAAAGAGGTGTGCCACCTTGACTCTCACACTTTCTTAGCCCTGGAAATTTTACTCCTGGACTGAGGTGGAGCAAAGCTTCCAGCGCTGGTTAAGCTGCCCTCCAGCCGCATCACCCTCGCCACCGTGGCCATCCAGAGCTGCCCCTTCTACAGCGAGCCCCCTGAGACTCTCAGCCCAGAGGACGGCAGTGCCGTGTGGGGCAGTGCCGGGAGCATCCCTCGTGGGCCACTAGATGCTGGCATGGTAGAAGTAACTTCTCTTGTTCTTCTTCACCCTGTGCTAGGCACTGGTGCACTGCTTTCTGCAGCAGCTGGGTTCTTTGCAGGTCGCAATACCCTTTAAAAGACCATCGTGCAGAGCCGTTTGTGCCTGCGCTTCACAGACCACCTGGGATTTTTCTTCAGTTTCCAATTAGGCAGTCCTTGGCCATAGGGACTGCCTAATTGGAAACTGGTCTGAACCTATTTCAGGAATGTCAGGTGTTAATAAGTCCTGTGGGCTTGGACACTTACCATGGTGCTGGAGGGAGAGAGGGGGAGTGTAAATCTCACCCGTATTGTATTTTATTTATCTTATTTGATTTATATTCCACCTTTCAGGCACTTCAAAGCAGATTACGTATTCAGGTACTGTAGGTATTTCCCTGTCCCCAGAGGGTTCTCAATCTAATCCTTGCTGAAAGCCGATGAAAAATAAGGTCACAACTATAGATACAAAGGATTGCAAATCAATTAAGTGGGCAAGTCTAAACACCTTCAAGTTTAAAGGCCTCATTCCTGCAGGTACAATATATGGAGAAGAAAAATAAAAAGTCACAAATGTAGTAATAAAAAAAACATGTGCGAGAAGTAAGAACAGGGGCGGACACTTTAAGGGTCTGACTAGCGAGGGATTCTTCCCATGGATACAAGGAGAGTAATTTTCAGTCTGCGTAGGGCTAAAATCTGTGCATGCAAAGAGCTCCTGCAGGACCTGCTCTGTGCTAACCAGTGCACCGGCACTGGTTAGCACAGAGCATGTACAGACAGGAAATTACATCTGCAGGGCCTACGTTGGTCTTCTGAAAGTTTATCACAGCTTAAGGGGCTCCTCGTGTTCTGCCTTTGCTTTCTGTCAGCTTTGGTTTGGTTTTATTTTCCCTTTTTGATTTCTTTGGATGGCTTTAGAATAATAAAAAGTCATTAGTCATATTGGGGGCAGTCTTCCCACTCCCTGAGCAGCTCGGGGGTTGGCGGGTCCCCCTTTCTAGGAGCAACTCCCCCCCCCCCCCCCCCCCAGCAGGTTTTCTCTGAAAATCCCCACCAGTGCGCACGTGGCAGGGATGGGGCCGGGCCCGGGTGGTCTTTGTCCACCATCCTGTTCTCTGTTTCTGTAACTTCAAAATGAATTCACAGTTTGTACTTCCCTCCCCCACCCCCAACAATGCCTGTCCTGGGATATATGGGGGGGAGTCAATTTTCAAAATCCATCTTTTCGTGTGCAAACACGTTTGGGGAAAATGTAAGCCGCCCCCCAGCCGCTGTGCAATAAAAATAAGAATAACGCGGCTCGGTAACGTTGGTTTCAGACATGGCGGGAGTATCTGCTGCGGGTGTTAAGTTTTGGGGCTTTTTTTTTCTCTCCAGCTTGCTGAGAAAGGCAGAGATCAGATCTCCCCAGCATTTGAATGGATTGAGTCATGCTAGAGAGACCTGTTCAGCACCTTCCATCACACAGAGCCAAAATTAGATGTTAAAGCTGCCGCTCGCGCTCTCTCTCTCTCTCTGCTATAAATCACTTGATGCCCACTGAAAAGAAAACACCGATTGTGCTCCCTTACATCTTATTGCCCAGTTTCTTCTGTAGGAATCCTGTCTCAGGAGTCTTGCAATGGCTTAGATTGCTAACTTTTCATTTAAATGCCAGTCCAGCACATTGGATAGTACTTCTGAAATCTTTTATAGCGGGAACTGCAGCTGTAAGAGCACCGGACTATAAAATGGCCAGGGGCCGGGAGATGCTGCGGAGGTAGCGTTCACAGCCCCCTTGGTGGAAGGGCACCTCTGCTGTTGTGGTAAGGTGACACCTAGTGGTCAGACTTGGGAGGCATGTGTGCCAGAGTCTGGAGAGAGCCTCAGGCTGTGGCCCCTGATTGAGGATTATTGCTATGATGGGGTGGGCTAGACAAGGCATAGGATGGGGAAGGGGGGAGGGATGCCCATCAGGCACGAGAAACGAGTCATAGAGCCCCTGTAGAGCCACAGTTCAAATTGGGCAGGCAGCTGAGAGGAGCAGGTAGTAAAATGCTGCCGCCAAAAATGAAACTTTGTGAATCTAGGGTTGTCAACTGGCTCCAGAATTTCAGGTCAGGGTGATCCAGCCCTGATTTTACCCCATTGCATGCAGGGACTTGTAGTTCAGATTTTCCTGTGGCAGTCCTTAAGAATAGCAAGACTACAAGTCCCTGCATGCAGATAGAGTAAAATGGGGGCTGGATCAACTTGGCCTGAAATTCTGGAGCCAGTTTGGCAACCCTGTGTGAATATGTTTTGAGAGAAATTGTTTTGTCTCTTCACAGATCTAATATGTTCCAAAGGCCTGAGGTGACGCCAGCATCGGCTTCAAATATTCCTTTCCCTCGGGAAGAGTCGAGCCCCTCATGTGTATGAAGCTCTGTGCTGCAGCCACTGAATGTCCTTCCTCCCGGCAGTGGTTTGCTCGGAGAGTGAATTCAGGAATAGCAATGGAAACTCTTGACAGGAGAGCCTGAAAAGCACCCCCCATCTGCTCTCACTTAATTTTTGGGGGGGAGGGCTGGGGGGGGGGAGGGAGGAGAAGGCGGCTGCATTTAAAAAAAAAAAGAAATTGTAAAAGTTAAACATTTTTCAAAAGCAGTTATCCAAAATGACAAGTCTGTTCCGCCGGAGCAGCAGCAGCAGTAGCAATGGCAGCTCACAGAGGAGCTCTTCTGCGCAGGAACTCAACAACAGCCGGCCCGCCAGGCACGTGCGCAGGCTGGAGTTCAACCAGGCCATGGAGGACTTCAAGACCATGTTCCCCAACATGGACTACGACATCATTGAGTGCGTGCTAAGGGCAAACCACGGGGCCGTGGATGCCACCATCGACCAGCTTCTGCAGATGAGCTTGGACAGCAGCAGCTACGATGACAGCTCGGACTCGGACGACAGTATCCCACCGGAGGTAATTCCTGTCTCGAGCAGGGGCGAGAGAATGTGTGTGTAAGGGGCAGGGGGGGGGGCGAGAGAATGTGTGTGTAAGGGGGGAGCGAGAAAATGTGTGTGTAAGGGGGGGGCGAGAGAATGTGTGTGTAAGGGGCGGAGGGGGGTGGGGGCGAGAGAATGTGTGTGTAAGGGGCATGGGGGGGCGAGAGAATGTGTGTGTAAGGGAGGGGGGGAGGTGGGGTAGGGAGGTTTCTCGTGTTTTGTTTTGCCCTCCGGAGCAGCTCCAAGCCATGAACTGGTTGGTCGGCAGCTGCCGTTGCCTTGTAGAGCTCTTTACAGAGTTTCATTAAAAGGTGTGCGTTTTATAACCGTGATATCGCACCATGGTATCTCACGAGCGCCGCCTTCTCCCTCCTCTGAAAGTCATCACAGGCCAAGCTGCCACTTGGCTTCTGCTCCAAAAGTTAAACCCACTGATGGTTTGGCCTGTCGTGGCCTTTAGAGGAGGAGAAGGAGAATGAGAGAGAGAGAGAAAAAAACAAAACAGAGGAAACCGTGGTGGATAGACGCATCCAGCCCCATCTCATGTGCCCGTCTTCACTCCCTACTGCCACACCAGATACTCAGAGCTTGATTTTAAATGACGACGCACACAGGCAGAGGATTTAGGTTGAGGTGGGGATATTGACCCCTGGAAATCAGATGAAGAGCTCCAGTTTTTAGTGCCTTCAGACTTTGGCTCCTTTAAGCAGGTGCCTATGTTCCCTATGCCTAGAGCCAGCCCTGCAGACCCTACTGCTCAGGATCCTCTGTGCATAGCTCACTCCACCTTAAATTCTGATACCGGTCCATGCGTCCATTACGCTTCCCGTAAAGAAATCCTTCCATAGACTACTCCTGGGTCTATCCCCCCCCTTCCAACCTTGCATCTTGACTCCTTGTTTCTAGAATTTTCCTCTCCACTGCTAAATGCTTGAAAACAATATTCACATGGTAAGGGCAACTGCGAAACACTAAGATGGGAGGGGGGACATTGATGGGAGACTAGAAGTTATGAAATTGTCTTTTCAGAATCATTAGAAACGTTGCTCGGTGTCTTGTGGTGGGATGTGAACCCCGAGCTCGCTGCTTAAGTGATCCAGTTCCTGGGGGCATTGCAGTACCTCCGGTGCTGATTTCAGAAAGGAAGACTCAAGCACTGTGGGAGCAGTGCCCTGAGATCTTAAGCTCAGGAGCCAGGAATTGCGTCCCACTCATAGGCAAAATCCTGGGGCAAGCTCAGAGGATCCTCAGTAGGGAGGAAAGCAAAGGTGAAGCCCGTCATTGTGTAACCTCGGCGGGAAGAAAAGTGAAGCCGGATGGGCTTTGCAGTCTTCACCTGCCATCGTATTTCTGTTTGTGTTTCTATGGATATCCTATTTAGTACGGAATAATTGTGACCTTCCAACTTTCTGTCTGAAAATTTATAAAAAAACAAAATCACCTCCCTAAGTTAGACAGGTTGGGAGGTAAGGTTTGGGCATCGTCTCTAGGGAGGAAAGAATCAGAGTACTTAGGGATGCATCACATTTTCTATTTGGTGGTGAGAGCACACACTGCTGTTTTGACTCTCTGCACTTGCGTTCTTCCCAAACTCCCTGGCCGCTGCTTCTGCTTTCTGTGCTTCAGCAATCCCATGGGTACGGGGAGAGCTGGCGGCGCTGGAGTAACATCGCTGAGCTCTTTCTTGTCTGTTTTGCCGGTCTCTTCTCCTGAAAGCACTACTGTGCCCTGAGCTAAGCAGCTAATTGTATCCTTCATTCATTATTCACGTTGAGCACTCTCTGTGGGGCTGGAACAGCAGCATGTCACGGCGCTGGTGGGCTGGACTAGCAGTCGGTGTCTCCGCGTAAGGCCCAGCTGCCGGCGATCGTCAGGAAGCCATCTAACGAGTGCACTAAGGTTTTCTCGCCTACTGCTCCACCTCGCATGTTCCAGATGCCTTGTGGCGTACTGTGTACAGGAGCATGATGCTTGGAGATCCAGATTCCAGTCCTACCACTGTTTGTACGGGGTGATCTTGAGCAAGTCACTTCACTTCCCTGGACTCAAAACTGATGCTCTAAGCTCTTTGTTGATGTGGTCCCTTCCCCAAACTGTAAGCTGAGTGCTTAATCATTCCACTTTACTCACTTAAAGATAATTCTGCCCCATATTGGTTTTGCTGTGACCTTCATATTATTACTGTAAAATGACTGGAAAACATATTGTCTTCAGACATAGTTGAGTGGGGGAGGGGGGGTTTAATCACATTTTTTCCCACCTTTACGTAAATGTTACATGACCACACAAGGGGAGATTGTCCCAGCCATGAAAGGGCTGGAAAGGAAGCACTCAGCTAGTGGGGGGGGGGGGGGGGTGCCCAGATCCAAACATATCCTCCGTATCACTGCCTTGGGGCACACAGTGCCCAGCAGCCACATCAAGCTAAAGGCTTTATTTCAAGCCTGGCAGCCACAGCACACAGTCAGGCCACAGAAGTAGTTGGAGAAGCTGGTTGAACCTATTTTAGGTTTCTTCCCCCCCCCCCCCCCCCACAGCACGTTCTCTTGTGTCTCTGTTTTTTTTTTTTATTTGTCTTTTTTTGTGGTCTCTTTACATTCTGCCCCTCATGTGCGCTTCTGTCTGGACTTGGTGCAGGTTTTGGATCGGACTCTGGAACCCGACAGTTCGGATGAAGAACCGCCTCCTGTTTACTCCCCTCCGGCCTATGACCTGCACGTGTTTGACAGGCAGTACCCGCAGGCCCCGCCCACCCCGCCGCCTCGGTGAGTGTTATTGCTAGTGCTGACCAGCTGGCTCTACCTTTATTTATTTTTTTCAACCAATTGGCTGATCTGTTCTTGGTTTCCCTGAGATGTGTAACTCCATACATACAGTGGGGTAAAATCCAGGACTGGATCAGCATCTTCAGACTGATCTGGGTGAGGTGGCTGTGCAAGTTGCAGCACGAGCCTGTGTTTGGCTGAGTGTCTCCAGCGAACATGGAGCATCGTGAGTAAGAGAGCCACGAGTACTTGCACTGAACAGGTTATGCCTGATGGATCTAAGGCACCCCCGATAGAGACATAGAAAGTATCATTGTCCAAAATCTGTTAACAAAGTATTATCCTGGAGGGCCTGGGTTCAAATCCTGCTTCTGCCACCGACATTCATTATGGTCTTGGGCAAGTCATTTTATCTCTCATTGCCTTGGCTACTCGCATAGACTATAGGCTCTTTGGGGGAGGGACTCATTGCATCTGTATGAAATTTATTCTATAACACTGTGTAAATGTTGAAAGAAGAATAAGCTGCCCTTGGGGGTGGAGAATTTTGGGGTAACCTTGCTGCTGGCACTGGGCAACCTATGGCTCTATGCACAAACTGTGATAAACTTCATGAAGGTGCAGCCTACTGGGAAGGGGGTGTGGGGTTAGTTGTGAAATTGTTGTTCTTTTGAAATTTTTAAAAAAATAGCCTTGGCTTAGCTTTTAGCTTTCTGTTTTGGGTAGTAAAGTGGTTCTAGGTCCTTGGCCTGGCTTTTCCGGATAGCCACAGTAAATATGGAGGAGCTATCTGCGTGCATTTGGTGTAAGAAACAGGCTGTTGTGCGCAGAGATGTCTAGTGACTATTCATTGAGTGGGTTGGGTAGAGAGCCAATGGCCTAACGTTTTGGTTGGCTCTGAGAGCACATGGATCTTGAGAAGCGGGGGGTTGATTGCTACAGAAATATAGTAACATGGTAATGACGGCCGAAAATGAGCAAATAGTCCATCCAGTCTGCCCAGCAAGCTTCTTATGGTAGTGTCTGCCACGCCGTGCAGTTATTCGATGAGCCTTCTTGAAAATTCAGACAGTGCTGTCGGGCCTGGCCTTAGAAGCAGTCCCGTGCTTTTTCCCTCACGGCTGCATATCAGCGCCCCAGACCATAAAAGTCAGGACCTGTGTGGGTGGTCATCTGAATCCAATTCCTCTTCCCCCGCCCCCCCCCCATCACCATCAAGGCGGAGAGCGATGTTGTAGTTGCGTCAAAATCATCAAGGCTTATTGGTTAAGGGTAGTAAACTGCTGCTCCGTACAGGTTACCCCCCATGCTTATCAGTTCCCCAGGACGTAAAGGTCAGGGCAAGAGGAACCTGCCTCTCCCCGCCCAGCTTGTTCCCGCTCTGCGGGAGCGGGGGGGGGGGGGGGAGTTCTCTTTCCTTTGTTCGGGTGTTCCAGTTCTGGAAGCCTTTGACCCAGCGTAGCTGCTTCGGACACTTGAAGGATCTCCCGGAGTCTTCCCTAGGAGATCCGGTGCAGATGGGAGGTGGGGAGAGGAACCGGGGAGAGGTAATGCGGTTAGTCTCCCAGCGAGGTGGGCGAGTGAGGAAGAGAGACCACACATGTGCAGGCTGGGATTTTTTGCCAGCCTCTTTTACGTTTCTGTGTGTCCAACTCTCAGCACCTCAGTGCAGGGGAACCCCAGATTTGGGGGCACCAGGGTTCAAGCTCGGCCCTGGAGCAGGGCCTGGGGGATGAGAGGGAGGTCAGCACTCCCCGGGGACCTTATTTATTGTGTGTCCCTGTCAGAAGTGGAGGAGGAGGGGATTGCATTCTTACTTACAAACAGTTCAAAGCATAGTGATGCTTTCCTGTCAGGAGCGCTTCCTGCTCCCTGCCCCTTCTGAGCATTGTCTGACCCATTCCGTGCCTTCTTGCACCATCTGAAGCCTGCACTGCTCCCTTTCTCCTGCAGGGCGTATATCCTGGGCTTCTGAATGAAGTCCGAGCTCTTTGAAGCTCCCGCAGCAGGGATGAGTTGCTTTTTTTTTCATTTGCCGCTCCAAGCGATTAAAAAAAAAAAAAAAAAAGGCCCACATTGTTGTTCACACTTGGTCACCATCCCTCAAAGCTGCTGCCTCATTAAAAAGCCAGGAATAAAGTCTGCAGTCTGCCGAACGTCAGATAAACGCCTTTCATATCCCAAAAGGATGTGACTGCGCTTGTCACCTGATGCAGTCAGGCAGGATACATTATTCTGGGAAGCAGTGGGCCCAGTCCATATTCCACAATGATGTGGACAGTGCGATTTGGTGTGAGGCATCGGCTCTTCACATCCATATTATTTTTGTGTCTGGTTTTCAGGGTGGTGGTAGGGGTTGCTTATTTTGTAATAACCATTTGGCTTATAAACTGATCAAATATCTGTCTCGGTGACTATAATATGAGCAAGAAAATTTTTTTTTTTTTTTTTTTTTAATGTAAAAAGGCACAGATCAGCCAGTAGCATAAGTTATGTAAAAGAGAGCTCATAACTGAGTGTCCAGATTGGATAAGAACATAAGAATTGCCATACTGGGTCAGACTAGAGCTCCATCAAGCCCAGTATCCTGTTTCCAATAGTGGCCAATCCAAGTCAAGTACCCAAACATTAAATAAATCTCAAGCTTATTACTTAATAGCAGTTTATGTATTTTTCCTCTAGGAACTTATCCAAACCTTTTTTTAAACCCAGTTACACTAACTGCTGTAACCACATCCTCTGGCAATGAATTCCAGAGCTTAAGTATGCACTGAGTGACAGAATTTTCTTCGATTTGTTTTAAATGAGCTACTTGCTAACTTCATGGAGTGTCCCCTGTTCCTTCTATTATCCGAGAGAGTAAATAACCAATTTACATTAACTTTTTCAAGTCCTTTCATGATTTTGTAGACTTCTATCATATCCCCCCTCAGTCATCTCTTCCCAAACTGAACTGCCCTAACTTCCTTAGCCTTTCCTCATAGGGCAGCCATTCCATGCCATTTATCATTTTGGTTGCCCTTCTCTGCACTTTCTCCAGTGCAGCTATATCCTTTTTGAGATGCGGTGACCAGAATTACACACAGTATTCAAGATATGGTCTCACCATGGAGCAATACAGAGGCATTATGACATCCATCATTTTATTTGCCATTCCCTTCTAAATAATTCCAAAATTCTGTTTGCTGTTTTGATCGCCACAGCACACTGAGCTGACTATTTCAATGTATAATCCACTGTGACGCCTAGATCTCTTTCCTGGGTGGTAACTCCTAAGATAGAACATAACATCGTGTAACTACAGCAAGGGTTATTTTTCCCTATATGGATCACTTTGCACTTGTCCACGTTAAATTTCATCTGCCATTTAGAAGCCCAATCTTCCAGTCTCACAAAATCCTCCTGCAATTCATCACAATCCGTTTGAGATTTAACTACTCTGCATAATTTTGTGTCATCCACATATTTGATCATCTCACTCATCATACCCCTTTCCAGATCATTTATAAATATATTAAAAAGCACCGGTCCAAGTACAGATCCCTGGGCACTCCACTCTATACCTTTTTCTACCATGAAAACAGACCATTTAATCTTACTCTCTGTTTCCTGTCTTTTAACCATCTTGCAATCCACAAAAGGACATCACCTCCTATCCCATGACTTTTTAGTTTTCTTAGAAGCCTCTCATGCAGGACTTTGTCAAACACCTTCTGAAAATCCAAATACACCACATCTACCGGTTCACCTTTGCCCACATATTTATTCACCCCTTCAAAAAAATGTAGGAGATTTGTGAGGCAAGACTTCCCTTGGGTAAATCCATGCTGGCTTTGTCCCATTAAACCATGTCTATCTAAAAGTTTTGTGATTTTATAATTTATAACAGTTTCCACGATTTTTCCTGGCACTGAAGTCAAGCTCACCAGTCTATAGTTTCCCGGATCACGTCTGGAACCCTTTTTAAATATCGGGGTTACATTGGCCATCTTCCAATCTTCAGATACATCGAATGATTTTAATGATAGGTTACAAATTCATTGAAATAGGTCTGAAATTTCATTTTTTAGTTCTTTCAGAACTCTGAGGTGTATGCCATCCAGTCCAGGTGATTTGCTGCTTTTCAGTTTGTCAATCTGGCCTACCACATCTTCCAGGTTCACCGTGATTTGGTTCAGTTCATCTGAATCATCACCCTCGAAAACCGTCTCTGGAATAGGTATCTCCCCAACAATCCTCTTCAGTAAACTCTGAAGCAAAGAAATTGTTTAATCTTTCCGCAATGGCCTTATCTTCTCTAAGTGCCCCTTTAACCTCTTGATCATCAAACGGTCCAACTGACTCCCTCTCAGGCTTTCTGCTTTGGATATATTTTAAAAAGTTTTTATTGTGAGTTTTTGCCTCCGGCCAATTTCTTTTCAAATTTTCTCTTAGCCTGTCTTATCAATGTATTGCATTAAACTTGCCAATGCTTATGCTTAATCCTATTTTCTTCTGATGGATCCTTCTTCCAATTTTTGAAAGAAGATCTTTTGGCTAAAATAGCCTCTCTCACTTCATGTTTTAGCCAAGCTGGCAATCGTTTGACCTTCCTTCCATCTTTCTTAATGTGTGGAATGCATCTGGACTGTGCTTCTAGGATGGTATTTTTTAACATTGTCCATGCCTTTTGTACACTTTTTACCTTTTGTAGCTGTACCTTTTCAATTTTATTTAACTATTTTTCTCATTTTATCAAAGCTTAATTCAAATGTGATCATATTATGATCACTATTGCCATGTGGCCCCACCACAGTTACCTCTCTCATCAAATCCTGTGCTCCACTGAGAATTAGATCTAAAATTGCTCCCTCTCTCGTCGGCTCCTGAACCAATTGCTCCCTCTCTCGTCGGCTCTTGAACCAATTGCTCCATAAAGCTATCATTTATTCCATCCAGGAACTTTATCTCTCTAGCATGTCCAGATGATACATTTACCCTTGGGGTAATTGAAGTCTAAAAACAAACAATGTGGAACCCAACAAATTTGATTGTTGTGGTTAACCGCTGACTCCCTCTGTTTAAGTGGTAATTGAAGTCTCCCATTATTACTGCACTACCAGTTTGGTTAGCTTCCCTAATTTCTCTTAGCATTTCACTGTCAGTCTCACCATCTTGGCCAGGTGGACGGTAGTATATTCCTATCACTATACTCTTCCCCAACACACAAGGGATTTCTACCCATAAAGATTCAATTGTGCATTTAGTCTCATGCAGGATGTTTATCCTGTTGGACTCTATGCCATCCTGGACATAAAGCGCCTCACCGCCTCCCGGGTGCTCCTCTCTGTCATTGCGATATAATTTGTACCCCGGTATAGCACTGTCCCATTGGTTATCCTCTTTCCACCATGTCTCTGAGATGCTAATTAAATCTGTCATCATTCACTGCTATACATTCTAATTCTCCCATCTTACTTCTTAGACTTCTGGCATTAGCATACAAACACTTCAAAGTGTGTTTTTTGTTTCTATTAACATTCTGCTTTTCAGTTGACAGGGTAAACTAGAATTTTTTAGCTCAGGTGAGTTTTTAATTACAGACACTGGGACTACCTTTCTTATTATAGGAACCTCTCTGTTGGGATGCCCTAACTCTTTGAAGACACTTCCCTCTGAACCATGCGCTGCTGAGCAACTGTCAGCTTTTCCCTTTGTTCTAGTTTAAAAGCTGCTCTATCTCCTTTTTAAAGGTTACCGCCAGCAGTTTGGTTCCACCCTGGTTAAGGTGGAGCCCGACCCTTCGAACCAGTCCAAAAGGTTCCCCAGTTCATTACAAAACTGAATCCCTCTTCCTTGCACCGTCGCCTCATCCACGCATTGAGTCTCCGGAGCTCTGCCTGCCTCTGGGGACCTGCGCGTGGAACAGGGAGCATTTCAGAGAATGCTACCCTGGAGGTCCTGGATTTCTACCTAAGAGCCTAAATTTGGCTTCCAGAACCTCCCTCCCACATTTTCCTATGTCGTTGGTGCCCACATGTACCATGACAGCCAGCTCCTCCACAGCACTGTCTAAAATCCTATCTAGGTGACGCGTGAGGTCCGCCACCTTCGCACCAGGTAGGCAAGTTACCAGGTGATCCTCACGCCCACCAGCCACCCAGCTGTCTACATTCCTAATAATCGAATCACCAACTATGACGGCTGATCTAATCCTTCCCTCCTGGGCAGTAGCTCTGGGGGAGACATCCTTTGTGCGAGAGGACAATGGAGAGCAGGTCTTTGCTACAGGATCATGAGACCTTCCTTCTCCAAGGCAGCACCAATGCTGCCAGACTGGAGTTGGGACTTGGCTACAATGTCCCTGAAGGTCTCATCTATATACCTCTGTCTGCCTCAGTTCCTCCAGGTCTGTCACTCTAGCCTCCAGAGATCGGACTCGTTCTCTGAGAGACAGGAGCTCTTTGCATCCGATACACACGTACAATTTCTCACCGGTAGGTAAAAAAATCGTACATGTGACACTCGATGCAGGAGATTGGGAGGCCCCCCTCTTGCTGCTGGACTGCTGCCTTCATCTAAAAAGTGTTCAGTTCCTAGTTAAGTTTTAGGTTGGCTATGGGAGTAGGAATGTGTACAATTGGGGTCTTTTAAATGTATTAGTGTATTTACTATAGGTCTGGTAGTGACCTACAGGGGAATGATCAAACTCTCAATAAGGTGTGGGGAATTTCTGAATTTAAGTTAAAAGGCTGATTTTTTTTTTTTTCTAGTGTGAAAGCGTCACCTGCCTATAAATTAAAGGATGAGCTGGGGGAGGGGGGGGGGGGGGGTTGAGAAATACAAACCCACAAACTTCTGTTTTTTGCCTGCCTTTCTGACTACCTATTTAATAGAAAACAGGTGGTACGTTGTTGAGACCTGACCCTGCACGTTTTTGATTTTTTTTTTTTTCATCCAAAATGTCTGTCCAAAAATTTTTTCTTACCTTGCTAAACCTCCATATTTAAGGGGCCTCTTCCCTTGCTAAAAGTGGCTTTGGTCCTGGGTTTCGTGTGGGGCCCCCTGGTCCTTTGGGCTGTCTCTGCTCCATTTTCTTGTTCTGATCATCAGCTCGCCCTCATGGATACTGCTCAGAGGACATGACAGCTGTGGGGGTGGTGGGGAGCAGAAACACTCAGACACCGAAGCGATTCAGACTAGGAAAATGCCCAAACACCACCAGAAAGTGACAGATCAGGGATATGCACGGAGCAGTCTTCTCCTTCCCCTTGTTTCCTTTCCATAAAGCTGACCTGCTGGAAACACGGGGGATGTTTTTTAATATTTTTTCTTTAAGGCGAGAGGTTATATGACGCGCAGTAGAGCACAGCAGGTTTTGGGGGTAGGATGGCACGGAGGTGGATTCGGGGAGTGATTTTTTTTTTTCTCAGGGGTTCCTTCTCTCTGGCACACAGGATCGATCTGGGGAGTCCCGGTGCTCCTCGGGTGCACAGGCGGTACCGGAATTGGAACCCACCCTTACTTGGAAACCTCCCCGACGACTTCCTGCGCATCTTACCCCAGCAGACGGACACCGTGCAGGTGAGGGTGCCCTGTGCTCACGCTGAGTGGTGGCTGCGTGCCGACCCTGCCACCGGCCCTAGCGGATGGTGCGGGACATTCGTCAGGCACCTCGGCTTCCAGTTCTGGAAAAACCGGGCTCTGCCCGTTAACCGGTGTCAGACCGAAGGCTCCTTCTCTCCCTGCTTGTGTTACTGCGGTGGGGGGGAGGGGGGTGCCTTTCTCACCTGGGGCTTTATCGTTCACTTCCAGTGACCAGCTGGCTCCAAGTCACGTGGAGAGGCCGAGCCAGTTCTCATTTTATCTCTCTCCGTCTAGGGACTTGTAGGTCCAGTCTTGCTAAGAGAAGCAGAAGCTGCAAGTTTAGAGATAAAATAGGGTTGTGACCAGGACAGGCTCAGCTCAGCCAGAGGACCTGAATCCAGCTGTTAAACTGGAAACCTTTTTACCTTGCTGACTGAGATCTGGTTCGCATCGAAACCAAAATACCATGGGATGTGGGTTGCGATGGTGGGGGGGGCTCTGCTCTCCGACAGCTAGTCAATGGTTTCTGTCCCATTTGTGTCCAGAGTCCCCAGGGCTGCCCTGCACCGGAGCAGTGTGAGCTCAGCCAGAGGTCGCTGGACCGGGAGAGAAGGCTGAAGCAGTACCTGGAAGATGAACGGATCGCCATCTTCCTGCAGAATGAGGAGTTCATGAGGGAGCTCCAGAGGAACAGGGAGTTCCTTCTTGCTCTTGAAAGAGGTAATAACAAGAAACCACGCTGAAGTGATATCCTGATGTTGCATTTACTTCCGCTTGTTCGTCCCGTGGGCCTTTCAGACCAACCTGACCTTTCTCTAGCCCCCACATGCTGACTGGGGGTGGGGCACCAGTTTAAGGTGCCACAGATTACCATTCACCGCTGGACAAGCCTCTTTCTTTTCCTCATTCTCTCTCACCCTTTTGGCTCCCTGCTGAGGCTGGGAGAGAGGGCTGTGAGCTCTGACCCGCTTCTGGGACCCCGTCCCACCGCATGAACAAGTCAGGAAGGGGTGGCCCTCCACCAAAACTCTTAACCTCAAGCTGCTGCCCGACTCCTTCCGTGAGGAGGGCACTGCATGTGAGGAAAGTGCCTCCCTGTTGTTCTTTAATAAGAATTTGCATAGTGTTATGCAACAACAGCTAAACAGAGGCGTCCTAAGGTAAATGAAGTTCACATAGCGTTGAGCGCATAAGTGTTACCGTGGGAGTGAGATGAATATTAACTCGTAACATGTACAGTGAGGCTGCAGTTTGCTTCCATCCATGCTTTAACATGTAGATAAATTCAACACAGGTTCTTCTGGTCCAGAAGAGGTTGTTTCTGTGTTCCTTGCAGGATCATATGGGGCTTTCCAAGATAAAATATATCAGGCTTCATTAATCTCTCGCTGAACCAGAAGGGGAAAGTTTGCATCCCTAGTGTGCTGTTCTGATTTTCTGTAGATGCATTAGAGTAATGTTGAGACACTTTGAAAGGAAATCTGTTCACCAGGGGAAAAACAGCTTGCATACACAACTGATGGATACATTTATTCCTGGCCTTCCCCCCCCCACCTCCCACCCGCCAGCTGTGTCATCCCAGTGCTTCAGAACTTTTAAATACAATAACTATACAGTACAGTAGAGGAGGACCAGAAGGCTCATCTGCATATTGTTCCCAGCATCCCCCGGGAGAGGGCTCCAGAGGGTCACAAGCGAGCCTTCCAGGCTTCGAACTCCACAGCCCCAGCTTCCAGAGGCCCCGCACCCTTTGCAGTAGAAGAGGACCAGAAGCGTGTGCCTAACTGCACAAATCTCAAACCTCTCAATCCTTTGAGTGAAGATCAACTTGCTGGTGGTTGAAGAGGATTGTAGACAGTGCTGGGGAGGAGCCGGCTGTCGTGGTACATGTGGGCACCAACAACATAGGAAAATGTGGGAGGGAGATTCTGGAAGCCAAATTTAGGATTTTAGGTAGAAAGCTTAAATCCAGAACCTCCAGGGTAGCATTCTCTGAAATGTTACCTGTTCCACGCGCAGGTCACCAGAGGCAGGCAGAGCTCCGGAGTCTCAATGCGTGGATGAGACGATGGTGCAAGGAAGAGGGATTTTGTTTTGTAAGGAACTGGACAATCTTTTGGGGAAGGGGGTGACTTTTTTCCGAAAGGTTGGGCTCCACCTTAACCAGAGTGGAGCCAGGCTGCTGGCGCTAACTTTTAAAAAGGAGATAGAGAAGCTTTTAAAGTAGAACAAGAGGGAAAGCCGACAGTCGCTCAGCAGCGCATGATTCAGGGAAATGTATCTTCGAAGGATACAAATGAAACAGAAGAGTTAGGATATCCCAACAGAGAGGCTACAATAAAAGCAACAGTTGTCCATTTGCATGTAAGTAAAGAATCATCTGAGCTAAAGGTCTCCAATCAAACAAACACACTTTGAAATATCTGTATGCCAATGCCAGAAGTCTAAGAAGTAAGATGGGAGAGTTAGAGTGTATAGCAGCAAATGATGAGATTGACATAATTGGCATCACAGAGACTTGGTGGAAGGAGGATAACCAATGGGACAGTGCTATATTAGGGTACAAATTACATCGCAATTATAGGGAGGAGCAACTTGATGGGGGTGTGGCATTTTATGTCCGGGAGGGTATAGAGTCCAACAGGATAAAGATCATACAAGAGACTAAATGCTCAGTAGAATCTATATGGGTAGAAATCCCATGTGTGTTGGGTAAGAGTACAGTGATAGGAGTATACTACCGTCCACCTGGACAAAATGATGAGGCAGACAATGAAATGCTAAGAGAAATCGGGGAAGCTAACCAATTTGGCAGTGCAGTAATAATGGGAGATTTCAATTACCTCCACAACAGAGAGTGCAGACCACCCACATTAAGTCCCAATCAAAAAAGTTCAAATTGCAAACTTTTGCAGTCAATTTTTTGTATTTAATTTGGCAACTCCACTGGCTTACAGTACAAGCATCTTTTAAGAAGCATCCCCCGACACGGTCCCGTGTTTCGCCAGAGGCTGCATCGGGAGGGACCAAAGATTTCAAAAGCAAAGCTGTAAGAGAACATATAAAAGATCAGGACAAACAATGGACTTAGTGCCGACCCCATGAAACTAAAAACATGTCATATTTACAAAGGTTCACATACCTGAGTGCAGAAGATTTAGAACATGGCAGGGAGTGCATAGAACCTCAGTGCAGACAGGTATTTGAACCAGACAGAGTTGGCGCGATACTCAGGTGAACCAATCATGTGATTCCGGGGAGCCAATCAGAGGCTCCCCCGACCCTGAAGCGCAACTAGCAGTCGGATGAACGGATGTCAATCAAACACAGACAGTCATGTAAATAAATACCATTCCAATTCACGATTCAAGCCCTTAGGAATAGCAGTGTCTAACAAAAAGATCCACCTTTGTTCCTTACGACCAAGATGTTCAGCATAATTCCCTCCCCGAGGGGGCGAGGGACCACTTCAATGACAAAGAAAAAAAGGTCAGAAATGGTATGCGAATTCTGAGTGCTCCACCAGGGGTTCATTTTCTCGGGAGTTCCTAATTTCAATTACCCCAATATTGACTGGGTAAATGTAACATCAGGACTTGCTGGAGACATAAAGTTCCTGGATGTAATAAATGACTGCTTCATGGAGCAATTGGTTCAGGAACCGATGAGCGAGAAAGCAATTTTAGATCTAATTCTCAGTGGAGCGCAGGATTTGGTGCGAGAGGTATCATTAGTGGGGCCACTTGGCAATAGTGATCATGACACGATCAAATTTGTACTAACGACTAGAAGGGGAACAATATGTAAATATACAGCTCTTACACTAAATTTTCAAAAAGGAAACTTTGATAAAATAAGAAAATAGTTAGAAAAAACTGAAAGGTGAAGCTGCAAAGGTTAAAAGTGTACAACAGGCATGGACATTGTTTAAAAGTACAATCTTAGATTGTAAGCCCTCTGGGGATAGGGAAATACCTACAGTACCTGAATGTAATCCACTTTGAAGCGCTGAAAAAAAGTGCAAAAAGCGGAATATAAATCTAAATAAATAAATAAATAAATACATCTTAGAAGCACAGTCCAGATGTATTCCACGCATTAAGAAAGGTGGAAGGAAAGCAAAATGATTACCAGCATGGTTAAAAGGTGAGGTGAAAGATGCTATTTTAGCTAAAAAAAAAAAAAATCCTTCAAAAATTGGAAGAAGAATCCATCTGAAGAAAATAGGAAAAAGCATAAGCATTGTCATGTTAAGTGTGAAACATTGATAAGACAGACTAAGAGAGAATTGAAATGAAGTTGGCTGTAGAGACAAAAACTCATAATAAAAATGTTTAAAAATATATCCGATGCAAGACACCTGTGAGGGAGTTGGTTGGACCGTTAGATGACCAAGGGGCTCTTAGGGAAGATAAGGCCATTGCAGGAAGACTAAATGAATTCTTTGCTTCTGTGTTTACTAATGAGGATGTTGGGAAGATACCAGTTCCGGAGATGGTTTTCAAGGGTGATGAGTGAGCCTTGATTGACAAACTAAAGAGTAGCAAATCACCTGAACCGTATGGTATGCATCCTAGGGTACTGAAGGAACTCAAAAATGAAATTTGAGATCTATTAGTTAAAAGTTATAACCTATCATTAAAATCATCCATTGCACCTGAAGACTGGATAGTGGCCAATGTAACTCCAATATTTAAAAAGGGCTCCAGGGGCGATCTGGGAAACTATAGACCGGTGAACTTTCAGTGGCAGGAAAAATAGTGGTATAGGTGGTGATGTCCTTTCGTAGAATACAAACTGGTTGATAGACAGGAAACAGAGAGTAGGATTGAATGGTCAATTTTCTCAGTAGATAAGGGTAAATAGTGGAGTGCCTCAGGGATCTGTACTTGGACCAGTGCTTTTTAATATATTTATAAATGATCTGGAAAGGAGTACGATGAGTGAGGTAATCAAATTTGCAGTTGATACAAAATTATTCAGTGTAGTTAAATCACAAGTGGATTGTGATAAATTGCAGGAGGACCTTGCAAGACTGGAAAATTGGGCATCCAAATGGCAGATGAAATTTAATGTGGACAAGTGCAAAGTGATGCATAGAGGGAAAACTAACCGATGTTGTAGTTACACGATATTAGGTTCCATATTAGGAGCTACCACCCAAGAAAGAGATCTTGGCATCTTAGTGGATAATGCATTTAAAACGTCGGCTCGGTGTGCTGCAGCAGTCAAAAAAGCAAACCATGTTAGTAATTATTAGAAGGGAATGGTGAATAAAACAGAAAATGTCATAATGCCACTGTATTGCTCCATGGTGAGACTGCACCTTGAATACTGTGTATAATTCTGGTCGCCGCATCTCAAAAAATATATAGTTGCAGTGGAGAAGGTACAGAGAAGGGCGACCAAAATGATAAAGGGGATGGAACAGCTTCCCTAGGAGGAAAGGCTATAGAGGTTAAGGATGTTCAGCTTGAAGAAAAGACGGCTGAAGTGGGTTATGATAGAGGTCTATAAAATCATGAGAAGTCTAGAATGGGTAAATGTGAATCTGTTATTTACTCTTTCAGATACTAGAAGGACTAGGGGCCCTGCCATGAAGTTAGCAAGTAGCTCAATTAAAACAAATCAGAGACCTTTTTTTTTCCCACTCCTTGCACAATTAAGTTTTGGAATTTTTTGCCAAAGGATGTGGTTAGGGCAGTTAGTGTAGCTGCATTTTAAAAAGGTTTGGATATGTTATTGGAGGAGAAGTCATTAACTTAGGGAATGGCCTCTGCTATTACTGGCATCAGTAGCATGGGGTCTACTTAGTGTTTGGGTACTTGCCAAGTACCTGTAGCCTGGATTGGCCACTGTTGGAAACAGGATGCTGGGCTTGATGGACCCTTAGTCTGACCCAGTATGCCAACTTATGTTCTGGGTTTTAATTTTTTTTTTTTTTTTAATTTTTTTAGATCGATTAAAATATGAGTCCAAAAAATCGAAGTCTGCTCCCGTGGCAGTGAATAACGAGCTTCATTTCTCCTCCGTGGTGACAGGTACTTAACACTGCGCCTGGAATCCATCTCCACCCCCTGTTCTCAGCTGAGAGCTGAGAATTTGATTAAGGTTTTAATTTAGGGCTTCTGTGTCATCCACCCTGGCTCCCCTCTCCTGGCTTCAACTGGACCCAAAAGTTGCCCAGTGCAGTTATTTATTTATTTATTTATTTATTTAAATTCTTTTAATATACCGATGCTCAAGACCAGGTCTTATCGTACTGGTTTACAATGAACTAGGGAGAAAAAACCAGTTAACAATGAAAGCAAGAAATTACATTATAACAGGGAATGTGGAACTGGGCAGTTAGAAAAGAAGAGGATAGGTTAAACAATTTCCAACTAGAGAACAGATCAAATAAGCAGAAACGTAAGTGCTTACATGGTAAGCATTATATACAAATTTACATAGTGAGTAATATTAGACAAGTTATATTAAAGTGCAGTTAGGCATTGACAAGGGGCAGAAAGGAGGATTGTACCATTAGGCCCAGGATAGGGGCGTTGAAAATAGAGCACCAGTTAAAGAGAAGCATTGTTTGGGTAATGTTCACTGCAGGAGTACCAGAGAGCTCCAGGTCATTGAGAACAAATATTTTGAATCTTTATACGTGGCATTTATTTTTTGGTTTCCTAGTGTGTAGCCAGATGGACGCAGGACCAGTGGGTTATGTTTCCCTGCCAGCAGATGGAGACAGAGTCAAATTTCAAAGCTCACACCCTAGATACACCCCTGCAGAGACCTCAGCCCTTCTCCGTCTCCAGCAGATAGTGGTCGTATCTCTCCCTTTGGGGATCGCTATACTTTTTGGAAGGAAAAGTTCAACATTAAAATTGGAGAAAAAATTGACCTAAAGGTCCCCCACCCCCAGTTGAGAATTCCTGAGCCAATTTCCGAGATCCCTCAGAGGTGTACCTTGATCTGATAGCTGGTTCCCGGCGTGGATTTTGCTACTTAACCAGCTGAAAGGCAGTGGATACAGGAAGTCGAGTGCAGTGTTGACGGCCAAAGCCCTCTTCCCCCGCAGCTGGAGATCAGCCGGTACGTGCTGAGCCCAGGTAAGTTTAAAAAAAGAAAAAAAAAAAAGAGAGAAGAAGAGAGAAGAAGATTTACCTCCCGATTCAGAGACATTTGGAGGGGTTTTGGTAAGACTTCCTCCGGTTTCCTAGCTTGGCAAGCTGTACCGACGTCGTTCCCGATCCCGTTGGGGTAAGGGGAAGGTGGGCTTCCGAGCGGGTTAGGCGGCCCCCCCTGGTGGGCTAGGCCCCGATTTAGGCTTGGTCAGCACACCACCTGGTAGGCCGAGGTGGCGCCATCTTGCGCGTGTCTTTGTGCGTGCGTATTACCCTCCATAGAACGTCAGTAGGCACAGTGTGTCTGCTCTGCGCATGACTTCGTGCGCGTAGATACGCACACTACCTACTAAGCACAGAATACAGGTAAAACCGGGCGCACAAGCTGTGCATGCGCCTCATTGTTTCCTGCCTAGGCACCTGAAATCTGGGCGCATAAAATTTTAAGCACAAGTCGACAGAACACACAGTTACCACCGCCAATGTCTCCGGCATCCAAGAAATATAAGCACCTTTCTTTCTGCGCTGCTTGTCATATTAGGGCTTTACAGTCTGACCTGGATTCCTGCTTATGTCAGCACTGTGAGGAAGCCCAGGGAGAGTTGTCATCCCTGGACTTTGCTAAACCCAGCTCCTCCCATTCAGAGGATGGGTCAGCCACAACCTTAATTGGAAGTACCCCGGATCTGAGTACCCCTGGGACTGGGTCATCCATGGGAGAGGGATGACCCAGCGGCACCTACCCCAGTACCTTCTGGGCTAGGCATGGACCCAGCTGCCTGCCTTCTCTTGAGTGGAATTTTTCCAGGGCCTTCAAACCATCTTACAGGTGCAGTCTGCTACCTCACTTGCCCCAGTCCAGATGGAACCTCAGCTGGTAAGCCCTCCCTCTCCCAGTCCTATCGGCAGACCTCAAGGTATGCCTCGCCTCACTCAGGGTATCCCTGGCAGGGACTCGGATGGCATGGACGAAGAGGAGAATTCAGATTCCTGGGAAGATGGGGAAATTCCCCCTGGTTTAGAAATGTATCGGACCATGTTATGGTTTTTCCATAGAGACGAATTGCTGGCCCTGGTTTCCCAGACCCTGAAGATCCTGGCAGTTCCTGGTTCAGACTCTATGATGGAACCAAAGAAGAAATCCATTCTGATTTCCGTACGGAAAGCCTCTTGCTACTCTCCAGTATTGGAAGCCATCCAAGAGTTGATTGACCTGCAGTGGGACACCCCAGAAGCAAGTTTTAAAGGGGGACGAGCGTTAGAAGCTCTATACCCACTGGATCCGGCAGTGCGAGAGCATTTGCGTTTCCCTAAAGTGACTGTGCGGATCTGTGCCATCTCTAAGCGAACAATTATCCCAGTGGAGGGAGGAGCAGCCTTAAAGGATGCGCACGATAAGTGGATGGAGTCCATCCTTAGAAATATATAAGATGTGTGTATTTGGGAAGGGGGGAAGGATTGGGATAGGGAACAAGGACTAGGATATACATCAATGTTTATATCTTGTGGATGTGGAACATGATTTAACAGTTGAATCTTGTTTTATCATTTGTTTGTATCATGATCCTGGTTTTGTATTGTATATGAAAATGTTAATAAAATTTAAATAAAAAAACAAAACCAAAAACAGGCCTTTGACGCAGTAGCAATGACCTTACAGATTGCTTCTTGTTGTGCCCTGGTAGCTCGTTCATGCCTGCTCCTCTCTCAGGAGATGGATGACTCGGGGGTGAGATCCAGAGCGGTTATGGAACCTGCCGCTGCCTTTTTAGCTGACGTGGGCTCGGATCTAGTCCGTACTTCAGCCAGAGGAGTGGCCTCGGTGGTGGTGGCCAGAAGACAGCTATGGCTGCGGAATTGGTCAGCTGATGCAACCTCGAAGGCAAATCTTACAAAGATGCCCTTTAAAGGATCACTCCTTTTCGGAAGCGAATTGGAAAAGCTGGCCAGTAAATGGGGCGAATCTCTAGTACCCCAGCTACCATAAGATAAGAGAAAGCAGTTACAGTGCTCCTCACCTATGAGGGGGTCAATGCAGGGACTCCCAGTGCTTTTGCCCCTACAGAAACTTGACATTTTAGAGGTCTTGGACTTTTGGGAGGTCTCAGTCCTTTCGTAGTCGACAGCCCAATAGAGTGCAGGCTTGGGTTCAGGTTCGTCCCAAACTCCCCAATGAAAAATTGCCGACCCACCCTCGGAACGAGGAAATAGGGGGTCGACTGTCCCTCTTCTACCAGAGGTGGGTCGAGATCCCTTCAATCAAATGGGTACTGGAGGGCATTCGAGAAAGATATGCGCTGGAATTTCACAGCACTTCTCAGGATATATTCATGATGTCTCCTTGCCGCTCCCAGCACAAGAAGCAGGCAGTGGAGACTACTCTTTTAAGGCTCCTCAGGATGAGGGCTATAATTCCAGTACCTGCACCCCAGAAAAATATGGGGCATTATTCCATCTTCTTCATCATACCCATCCTGGACCTCAAGAGCATCAACCGACATCTACGCGTGAATCATTTCCGCATGGAAACCCTACTCTCCGTGATAATGACCTTCCAATCGGGAGAGTTCTTAACCTCCCTGGGCCTATCTGAGACCTACCTACATATTCCAATTCTTCAAGAACACCGTGTCCTACACTTTGCGGTACTAGGTCGCCATTATCAGTTCTGGGTACTGCCCTTTGGCCTAGCCCCGCCCCCAGAACATTTTCCAAGATTATGGTGGTCATAGCGGCAGCATTGAGAAAAGAGGGAATCCTGGGGCACCCGTACTTAGATGACTGGTTGATCTAGGCATAGTCCATGGAAGAGAATCTCCGGGTGACCAACAGGGTGACCTCTTTGCTTCAGGAACTCAGTTGGGTCGTAAACCTGGACAAAAGAAGTCTCAAGCCCTCCCTCTCATCGGTGGAAGTTAGACTGCTGTCCCCCATTGATATTTGCCGAGCAGTGATGTGGTCCTCTTTGCACACCTTCTCCAGTTTCTATCGCCTGGACATACAGGCCCGAGAGGATGCAGCCTTTGCAAGGGTGGTATTAACCGGACCGCGGGCAGCCTCCCGCCCCGATCGGGAGTAGCTTTTGTACATCCCAGGATCCTGCCCACCTCTCCCCAAGAACGGTGCCAAGGATTTGCCCGTGGAGTGGATATTGATTCCAAGAGATTACGGGTAAACAGTCATCCAATTCCTAGATCAGGGCATCTGTATTCTTACTGGGGTTCAGTGTTTGATTGGTTAAATATGGTTACAGTTATCTGTTTTTAATCATATTTTAAATTGTTTTTTCAATAGTATGTCCACAGTGGCTTTTGAAGAGAATACTGAAGGGCTGAGGTCACTGCAGGGTTGTATCTAGGGTGATGTCAGCTTTGAAAGCCAACTCTGTCTCCATCTGCTGGCAAGGGAGCATAACCCATTGGTCCTGAGTCCATTTGTTTACACTAAGAAAAATGTAATTATCAGGTAAGTAATTTCTCCACTGTCTTCATTATAGTATCCTGTCCTTTTATTGTTGCAATTGTGGGACTGGATGGTAACTTTCTGTATTTTTGTACAGTTTGATTGGGAGTTTTATTCTCTTCTTATTGCTTATTTGGTTCTCATTTCCTTTATTATGTTAAATCTATATTTTATCCATTATGATATATTTATCTTGATAATTTTTATTTGCATTAGATTGATTTGCATTTTATCTCTATTTATTTGTTGTGATTTTAATTTATTTTAGTGCATTTTATATGCCACTCTGAGCACTTAGTTGTAGCATGTAATAAATAAATATATTGGTAATTGGATTTACCCTAGTCCTGATTTTTCTTGGGGATCTGCCTGTCCTGGGTGACTTTGAGTCATCGAGTATCCCTACATTGCTTTGCCTTGCAGTGATGCGTTATTGGTCTTTTCAGATGATGGCCTCGTATCCCCCTGTCCCTCTGGAGCCTGTGAGGCCAGCAGTGCTGTATCCGAAGATGCCTTATTCAGGGATAAGCTGAAACACATGGGAAAATGTGAGTCTTCCCAGCATGCTTTGTGTGTGATTGCCCTGCAGAGGTATCTGCCATGCTGGATGGTTTTGGGGGTGGAATGGCCGAGGTGGGGAGAAGGTGTCGGGAGCTGTGGCTTTGTCTGCAGCACACAGCACTCAGACTAAAGAGTGCCTGGTGGTGCTATAAAGATAGGGAATACCTGTCAAATGCATGGTTTCTTGACCATCTGCTGGTGTCGTGCCATCTTGATGACAGCTTTGTCAGAGCGTAACACGCACATGGGCATGTGAATCTGTTGGGGCCTGGGCTGTACCTGCTCAGAGAAGCAGCTTAGTTTAGCTGACTCAGAGCACTGGGTAAGTGGATGAGGGTTTTGGTTTTTTTTTGGGGGGGGGGGGGAGGCAGCAGCAGGAACCCCGTTATGCCCATAGTTGGGAGCTGGTGATGCGGACAGATCAAGACATTCCTGCAGGGCTTAGCGGGTCCTGAAAGGGGAATTTTGACAGTAAGGGGTTACACAGTGCCCCCCATAAGAAACGCAGGATTTGATCTCACTTATCAACCTTTGTCATCTTTTATCATTTCATAATCAATCCCTTTAACTATGGATTTCTTTCCTTATTGTTTTTTTAAATTATTTCTTTAGCAACCCGAAAAAAGTTGTTTGAACTTGCCAGGGCATTTTCAGAGAAGACCAAGATGAGAAAGTCAAAACGGAAACACATAATGAAGCACCAGGCGTATCCTTTGGCCCGGTCAAAACACAAGCTTCTAGCTTCAGGTCACCGTCCCTGTCCTGGAGTTTATTGGCACTGTCCCTTCATAGCCTTCTGGGATATGTAGTCCTGCGGTTTGCTACAAATCCCAGAGCACTTTTGGGTGAATTATCAAGTAAGAATCGAACCGTCCCAGCCTGTTCTCGGTAACCTGGATCTAGATCCTCCTGCATCCCCCTCACCTCGTGACATTGTTTCTGTCTGGCTCCCCAGCACAGCTCATGAAATGAAGCTCCACCTGAGTAGACTCGGGAATGTCGCAAAACTTTTTTTTTTTTTTTTTTCCACAAAGAGGCTGGTGGACGCCTGGAATGCCCTCCCAGAGGAGGTGGTGAAGACATGAGCAGCAAAGGGATTCAAAGGGGCACGGGATAAACAGAAGAGGCCCAGTGGCTAGAGGATGGAAATGAAAAGCTGGGATAATCTGTGGCGTGATATTTCCGCATGGGGCAACCTGCATGGCGCGGCAGTCAAAGGCCTTGCGGGGCACACTGGATGGACCATGCTGGTCTTTACCTGCCGACATTTACAATGTTACTGTGCTCATTAAAATCAGTTTTTGTACAGTTTCTGCACAGAGCAAATGGCTTGGGGTGTGTGTTTTGTTTTTCTTTGCGGATATGACATCCTGTTAACTGCTAAAGAGTGGCTTCATTTTTCTGGTGAGCCGGAGGTAAAGGGCTCTCTGTGTTTCTGGTCTCCTGAGCGGTACCGTTAGAGGAGCGCTGCTTTTGGGGGACGGTTTTCCTCCTTAACTTTGTTGTGCAGGCTCAGCACCGCAGCTTCCACAGCTAACCTCCTGGATGACGTCGAAGGACATTCATGTGGTAGGTGCTTCTGTCTGCTCTCTTTCTACCCTGGAGGGGGGATGTTGAAGTCTTCGGGCTGTGTGTAATCCCAGTGACATGGGCAACAGGATTTTCTGCCTTCTTGGCCGCGCTGCTCCTGTTCGTTTTTTTTTAAATTTTTTATTTTTTTGTTTTTGTCTTTTAACCCATATTTCTGCTCTTGGCATTCGCTGGCCCAAGGGCTGGATGGGCACCACCAACGTAGGGGGGGGGGGGGTCCACCTTCCCTCCTTCCCTGGCAGTGAGCGCACCACCTCCGTGGTTTGCCCAGGCCCCACCGGCCCAGATGACCGGGGCGGCCAAACTCCCACCTCCTTCGCAGATAAATAGCCCAAGTGCGTTGTTTTCGGAAATGCTTTTCTGCCTCCTCTTCCCTCTGTATGTAGAAACGGTAAGGCGATATTAAGGGAGTGGTGAGAAATTGATCTGGATTCCTTCCTTGTTTTGTGTGTTCCAGATGAAGATGCACAGGGAAGGAAGCAGCAGCATCAGGATGACATACAAAAATAAAAGGCTGGTCACAGTGAGTGTCGAGGGCATCGTTGCCCACGTTGGGTTTCTCTCAACACAAGGATTTACCCCTAACTTCTTAATTTTTTTTTTTTTCTTTCTAAAAACTTTTGTTAAAAGTGCTGCTCTCCTGCTTGAGTCAGCCAGAGGGTGGGGATGCTCTGAAGATGGCGTTCACAGCCTCCTGGGAAGAGGGAGTTCTGGCTTTTGCACAACAGCAAAAACCTAGCGGCCAGAATGAGAGCGGCCATGCGTACCGGGTTCCAGAGGGAACCATGGCCTCAGAACCTATTGCGGCAATGGCTGGGCTAGATGGGAAGGGCCAGAGTTTGAAACAGGGAAACGGCTGCCCCCTTTCCTCCATATGCAGGGATGTCGCTAGCTACGGGAACACAGGGCCCGTGCACCGAGTCTTCGCTGCCCTGGAACATTAAGCTTTATTTTATTTATTTAGTTTTGTGGCCTCTCCTGCCTCTTTTTATTTTTATTTTTTTCCCCCTTCCCTTCATCTCCTGCCTTCATTCCTGTCTGGCACTTGGAACGGGGCTGCTGCAGGTGCTGGCACTTTTTCTTTGCATGGCTCAGTCATGAGTTGTTCGAAGTGCAGGGGCCTCTAAAGATGCAGAGCAGCACCGAGCTGGAGAAGCAGCTCCGTTCTAAGCACCGGAGAGGAAATGAAAATGGGAGTTGAGGGGAAGAAAAAAAAAAAAAAGGCAGGAGGGGGCCACAAAAAGGCAGCTTAAAATTCTGGGGTGGGGGAGGCGGCAGGGACACAGGAAGCACTGACTCGGAGAAGGGGCAAGGGGGATTGGTGGGGACTCTGGGTGGAGAGATTAGTGGGTTGGGAGAGTGGAGGAGGGAATACTCCAAGATTTAGTGAGTTGGGAGGGAGGGAGGGATTCAGGTGGGAGGAAGTGGGAACTCCCAGATTGGAGGAGGGATTGGGTGGAAAAGGAGAGTGGAGACTCGGGGGTGGGGAGGGCAGAAGAAGGGATTCCCAGATCTGGTGGGTGGGGAGGGAGCCAAGAGAGAGAGCAGGAACTCCCAGATTTGGGGGGGGGAGAGGGGGGAATGAAGGTTGGGTGTGGAGGAGAAAGTAGATATCCAGGGATGTGTGGGGAGAGTGAGCATTCGAGATTGGATGGGGATTGTGTGGGAGTGTGGGGCCTTTGGGATTGTAGGGAGAGCAGGAACTCAGCATGTGTGGTGGGGGTATGAGTGGGAATGTGTTTCGTGGGCAGGGATGTATGGGATAGGCTAAAGAACATGCCATACTGGGTCAGACCAAGGGTCCATCAAGCCCAGCATCCTGTTTCCATCAGTGGCCAATCCAGGCCATAAGAACCTGGCAAGTACCCAAAAACTAAGTCTATTCCATGTAACCATTGGTAATGGCAGTGGCTATTCTCTAAGTGAACTTAATAGCAGGTAATGGACTTCTCCTCCAAGAACTTATCCAATCCTTTTTTAAACACAGCTATACTAACTGCACTAACCACATCCTCTGGCAACAAATTCCAGAGTTTAATTGTGAGTTGATAAAAAAGAACTTTATTTTTTTTTAACTCTATATTAATTGAAATTTCACAAAAAATATTAATAAGCACACCAGCTTATAGTAACATACAAGAGAGAAAATAATAAGCAATAGTTTCTTAGGAAATAAACATTTTTTTAGAAATACAATATATCTCGCTTGTAATATTAAAGAAAAATGTTGGGGAATTCCTAAATGAAAGGGAACAAAAGCAAATCCTTTCAGGAGAAATAAAATTACTGAAATTGGGAGGCACTCACAATACCAATTACATGCAAATGCCGTTAGTCAAAATTATAAATTCAAACAGGATCAACTGTGGGACGAGCATCCAAATATGAGCGTAAATGTGCAGGTTCAAAATATACAGGTTTAACACTTTGGTGAATTATAATACATTGACAAGGAAATCTAAGATTCAACTTAGCTCCCAAAGCCAAAACCTCAGGACGCATTAGAAGAAACATTTTCCTTCGTTCCTGAGTGGAACGAGTAATATCTGGAAACATCCACACTGGTTGCCCAAAGAAAAGAGATTGCCTATGAGGTCTAGAAATTGTAATATCTGTGGAGGTTTCTAGTAACGGAGTTAAGTCCATCTCTGGTTCCGAGGTATGTTCAGTTGTATCCAGCTTTCAGGACTTTGTCGTGTAAACTTTGGCAAAAGTAGGCATAATTTCTTTAGGCACTTCTAATATCTCAGTTTTATATTTCTTAATCATATAAATTGGAGAAATTAAATTGGACTGAGGAAAATTTAGAGCAAGTAAGTTTAAATAACGAATAGAATTTTCAATGTTCCCCAATTTTCTTAAATGTGAGAAATCAGATTTAACCAACAAGTCTTGAGTTTGCTGTAAAGGAGAAACCTGAAGCTGTAATGCAGAAATTTTTTGCGTATGAGAAACTGTTTCAGATTCCAAAGTTTTAAATCTTCCAGCAAAAGCAGAGGTAACATCCACTAAGGAAGATATGGATTTCTCTAATACCATCAAGGCTGACCAGAGAGAGTCCATGGTAATTTCCGAAGGTTTTGGGAGGGCAGGGCGCAACAAATTGGATTTCATACCTCAGTTTTCCTGTTTAAATTTCGACTCCCCAGAACCTTCATTATTCCCCCGTGGAGCTGAAACCTTCACCCGGGAAGGGACTGGCACGGAGCTCTCCAGAAATGCTGAGGCCTCAATACCAGAAGCAGCAACAGCTGCTGACTCTGTCACAATTGCGGTAGGGGAAGCTTCTTCAAAAACCACCATTCTAGAACCCGAGGTCCATATGGTGGTGGAAAAGCATCCAGATTAAGAGACATTGGGGGAAAAGGAGGGGTAAACGGCGCTCTGGGGCTTAAGATGGCCTGTAAGTCCGGCGACCGGTCCATCTGCTCCTCCTGGGCCGATGCCACAGGAGTTAAAGTGTCTGTGACCGGGAGCAGAAACCCCTCGATAGGTTGCGAAGAATCTGGACCAGGAGTAGTTAACTCCGATTCCCCAATCTTTGCCTTCCTCTTGGTATGTGGCATAGCGGTAATAATTTTAGCAGAAAGAGAGGAGCACAGACATCCCGTGCCTCTCAACATGCGGCCATCTTGGAATCCCTCCTTGAAAAAGAACTTTCTCTGATTAGTTTTAAATGTGCCACATGCTAACTTCATGGAGTGCCCCCTAGTCCTTCTGTTATCCAAAAGAGTAAATAACCGATTCACATTTACCTGTTCTAGACCTCTCATGATCTTAAAGACCTCTATCATATCCCCCCTCAGTCTTCTCTTCTCCAAGCTGAACAGCCCTAACCTCTTTAGACTTTTCTCATAGGGGAGCGATTCTATCCCCTTTATCATTTTGGTCGCCCTTCTCTGTACCTTCTCCATCGCAACTATATCTTTTTTGAGATGCGGTGACCAGAATTGTACACAGTATTCAAGGTGCGGTCTCACCATGGAGCGATACAGAGGCAATATGACATTTTCCGTTTTATTCACCTTTCTAATAATTCACCTTTCTAATAATTCCCAACATTCTGTTTGCTTTTTTGACTGCCGCAGCACACTGAACCGACGATTTCAATGTGTTATCCACTATGACACCTAGATCTCTTTCCTGGGTTGTAGCACCTAATATGGAACCTAACATTGTGTAACTAAAGCATGGGTTATTTTTCCCTATATGCATCACCTTGCAGTTATCCACATTACATTTCATCTGCCATTTGGATGCCCAATTTTCCAGTCTCACAAGGTCCTCCTGCAATTTATCACAATCCGCTTGTGATTTAACTACTCTGAATAATTTTGTGTCATCTGCAAACCTGATCACCTCACTCGACATATTCCTTTCCAGATCATTTATAAATATATTGAAAAGCAACGGTCCAAGTACAGATCCCTGAGGCACTCCACTGCCCACCCCCCCCTCCTATTGTCTGTTTCCTATCTGTTCAGTTTGGAGAAGAGATGACTGAGAGGGGGATATGATAGAAGTCTACAAAATCATGAAATGACTTGAACAAGTTAATGTAAATCGGTTATTTACTGTCTTAGATAATAGAAGGACCATGGGGCACTCCATGAAGTTAGCAAGTAGCTCATGTAAAACAAATAGAAGAAAATTCTTTTTCACTCAGCGCATAATTAAGCTCTGGAAATCATTGCCAGAGGATGTGGTTGCAGCAGTTAGTGTAAATGGGTTTAAAAAAGGTTTGGATAAGTTCCTAGAGGATAAATCCATAAACTGCTGTGATGGTAATTAATAAGCAATAGTAGCTTGTGATCTAGCTTAATGTGTGGGTACTTGCCAGGTACTTGTGACTTGGATTGGCCACTGTTGGAAACAGGATGCTGGGCTTGATGGACCCTTGGTCTGACCCAGTATGGCATGTTCTTATGATGTTATGTAGGCTATGGATGTGAGAAAGGGGGCTGAATGGTTGAGATATGGTGTGAAGGATCTGGAAGATTGGGGGAGAGCTGAGAGGCAATGGAAAGGGATGGGTCTGTGAAGGGGGGGGGGAAGGTGGAAATGGGGCTGTGGGCGAGGTGGCTGGCTAGATGTTAAAAGGCAGAAGAAAGGGAATGAGTGTCAGAAAGTATTGGGGCTAGTTAGGGGATGAGAAACGGGGGAAGAGCTGGGAAGGGATAGAAATCTGGTAGGTAGGTGAAAAGAAGGCTGAAGAATGAGAGAGGAGGGGAAGTGGGGGTGAAATGTGGATAGAAAGGCAATAAAGAGAGAAATGAAGAAAAAAGATGAAAGGGAAAGATGCATGTAAAGCGAGAATTAAAGAAGGCAGGAGGGAAGAGAAGAAACACTAATGGACAGGAAACCCTAGAAAAGGAGCTAGAAGACAGAGGAAGGAGGAAAAGAGACTGGGACAACATGATTAGAAAATGAATATGTCTAGATAAGAAAACAGCACTTTTCGTTTCAGTTTAGTAATGGGAACAGGTTACCTTCTGGGATGTGCATCTCAGGTCCCTGTGTATTTTGCTCCATACAGGAGGCAGTGCATTTCTGTTTTTAGTTCTGTCATGCAGCGTCTGGCTTCTTGGGATTTCCATTTCAGCTTTTATCTGCACATTTCCAATTTGTGGTCATTTATTTCTGTATTTGGTAAAGATGAGGTATTCTGCAAGTGCGTTGTTTCTGTTTAGGGAATCCACAGCTGCCCGGCTGGTGGTGTTTTTCCTGCTGTAATGTGTGCATTGCTGCCTTTTGATGGGTAGAGTTGTTACCGTTTGAGTCTGGCAGTTAGTGTGGGATGGGATGGCAGGTTTGCTCTGTAGCAGGGGTGGCCAGCTCTGGTCCTCGAGAGCCACAAACCGGCCAGGTTTTCAGGATATCCACAATGAGTATGGCTGAGCTAGATTTGTATTACTTTACAACAGTCATGGTAGTAAAGGTAGTTTGTGGTGGTGTTACTAGGATGGTTCCAGAATTTGAATATTATTTTGTATGGTGAGTGACCCCTAGCCCAGCCGAGGTTGATTCCAGTTGATGCCAACAATATCAGGAGGAAAGTGCCAGGCTCCGAAAAAAACACAGATAAAAACCCACCCCACCTCCTTAGCTTGGCCAGTGCCAAGATGGATTCAGGTTGTAGTTGCTAGCATGAAAATGAAAGGCTGTGAATCCATTTGGGCTTGGATACTTGTCACAGGGCAGGGCTTTCACGCTGCTGCCAGGAAATTAGACTTTTAAAATGTCTCCATTGCACTGGGTAACAAAAATCCCAAGCTAAAGAAATCTGGCAAAAGTAGAAAATGAGAAGTGATCCGATGATGTAGGTCATGGCAGCCGGTGCCCCTGTAACGCAAACTGTGACTCCACTTTTAAGATGCACGCGGGAAGGTCATCTGCCGGCTGGAAATCTTCTGCCGCTCTCCCGTTAGGGGTCTGTCTGTATGATGCGTGAACCGTGCAGAGGCGGCGGCATCACGGCAGTAAATGCAGCTGGGAGGGTACAACCTGGATGTGGGGCCACCATGGAGTAGACTTGGGGAACAGACCCCCATGTGCCCATAGCTAACAGCGCCCCTGACAGAGGGCTTCGGCCAGCCTAGGAGAGAGGCAGTTAAAGCACATGGGCTACAAGGGGCAGAGCATGGCGGTGGCAGGGGAGGGAGGGGGAGAAGTAGGGCAGGCCAGGAACAGCTGTAAAGCTCTAGAAACGATAGGTGGGGCATTGAGATGGGACCCGAGAGGAAGTGAAGAGGTGCCAGCAAGAACGAGCCACGTTCCAAGTGCTGGGCTGTGGCACGGAGGTGGGAGACAGATTCATGTCGACTAACATGTGGGGGGTGGGAAGGAAGAAGGCTTATGGGCCTGAACTACGGACCTTTATAGTCGCTAGCAACACCTCTGTCCTCGCTTTTGCTTCCAGTTTGCCTTCAGTAGCTGCGTATGGTGGGGGTCACAACGGCTTCTCTTTCCCTTACAGATCCCAGAACTCTCTGCCTGAACTGGTCGGGCTTCGGTCCAGCTGCAGAAGGCGTCACTGAAAGCAAAGATGTTTATAACAGTTCCTGGGCTGTAGTTGGCGCTTGCTCCTTTTTTTTTTGACGCATTAAGAGGCGGCGTTATTCTACTCATTTAAGTATTTTTGCTATCCAGGGACGCCAGCACATGCCCTGACTGGGCTCAAGAATTTTTAGCTACCACTTCTCTGTCAGCTGAATGTCACGGATCTTGACTGCTTTCAGTCTCCCACTCTCTTCAGCAACGCTAAAGGTTCGATACGATGAGCAAACATATTCTCATGTCAACTGGATAGAAACTTACCTCCGTGCTAATTGCTTAACTAGAAATGTGGGGTCAAGTAACTTCTGGCTTAATTTTTTTCCCCTAAAGACTTTTCAAATCTTAATATAGTACAAAGCAGTATAAATTTATATTCTTTTCTGTTTCCCCTTTCCTCCCCATAAAAATCCTTGATAGCAGAATTTATAATAAAAAGCAGAAACGTGCCAGAGGTCTACTTGGGTCTGTGGCATTGCACCTGCAAGCAAGTCGGGCGCGGAGTAGATGGCACATGTTCGGTGTTTTGTATGGGCCACGCTAATGCATCAGAGCACAGCGAAATGTCTGGTAAATGCTGGTGGACCTGATGCTACCCTGGTGCGTTGCAGGACCGCAAGGTCCGGAAGCTTTGAACAGTCCTAGATAAATTTATTATTTATACCTTTCTCAGTCCTGTAGGATCAGTTTAATTTTCAGAAGTCACAATTTTGCCCTGTGTTGCTTAGCTAAAGGTGGGGGAGGAAGGGCTATGGGTGGCATCCATCACATTGCGGGGAAGTGAGACGCCTGTGGTCTGAGATCCAGACATGAGCCTGGAAGATGTGCCTGCGGGTCAGACGAGGACGCACTAACAGGAGGGACAAGAGTGTAACGGTGGTACTGCCAAACTGCAGAATGTTCCCAGTTTGGAAACTCTTGGAGGTGATATCTTTTTATTAAACTAAATTCTGGGGAGAGGAGAACCAATGCTGCTTGATTGTGGATCCAATTGCCATGTCACTGCTGTTCTACTGTCGTGGCCTGTCCTTTGTGACATGGAGTACTCTGCTCTCCTGACCTTAGCTTCTCTTCTTGTTTTAAGAATTCTGAACCTATCGATGCCCCTCGTGGTTAGTGAAAAGTGAGTAGGCAGCACCATGCAGGGTTCCAGCCTGGGCTGTTGCTTAAGATGGTCGTCGGATAACGACACAAGAAGGCTGATGCAATAAAGTGCGCGTAAAACACGTGTGTTCAAACTGGGCACTCTGGTTTTTTTAACGTGCACACATCCACCTCCCCATGGCATCTGATGCAATAGGTAAATGAGCTGCCATGCTAAAACGGAGACGCTAGGGATAAATTGGGCGTCACTAAGCTTGTCCTTGGCATCGGGTGCCCAAGAGATGTGGCTGTGTGTGGGTTACCAAAATGGCCGCCCAATTTCTGACCGTCCGTTTTATCCTGTGGCAGCAAATTTACCAGCACAATATTTATGGCCTGCAGCCTTGTATATTGTGCGCCCAGAATTCCCCCCCCCCAAGCCTTTTTTTTTTTCCTAGGATTCTGCTGTCCGTGGTTCCTCCTATTTGTATTGTGACGATCCTAGGTAAGAGGAACCACAGAAAATCAGTATTTTTTTTTTTTGTTTTTTCGTAGACCCCTTGATGCATGGCAAGACTTTTTACGCCTGCTCCGGGCAGGCATAAAATTTGCCGGGTTAAAAAGTGTGCCGTGGGCGCACGGCAATTTTTGGCATTGCGGGGTAATGGGTAATAGCCTCATCTGCATGGCGTTTACAGGTGATGAGTGCTATTAGCTACGCCTTTGTCTGGACGCGCTGATCCCCTTATTGCATCGGTGGGAGGGGGGGGGGGGTTGGATGCGTGCCCGGCCGCTCGTTAGCCTGTGCGCACTTTATTGCATCGGCCTCCAGGAGGGGAAAATAATCCCATGTGTGGCGAACGTCTGCAGGCGTGGACAAACAGCAGTTTCACTTCTTCACGTGGGATGACCAGATCTCTTCTTTCTTCAGCTCCAAAGACCAGGCCCACATTTTGGTTCGAGCGTGAGGTTTTTCAGCTTGCTTTGCACAGCTTTCCCCCGGAGAAAGTCTTTTTTAAGCTCAGGAACCTCTGCAGGCTGCTGTTGCAAGGAAGGGACAAACAAAATGAGAAAATGCTGGGGTTTTGTTTTTTTTTAATACCATTTCAAATTCTTCCTTCTGATGAAAATTCATTTAAGCTGGACTGGAAAGTTTCAGCAGCCGTATAGCTCGTGGGGAAAAAAGAACCCGAGATCCTTTGCAGGCTCTGCTGGAGGTAAAACCAGAAAGCTTAGACCAGGGGTGGCCACCTTCAATCCTCAGGGGCCACGAGCAGGTCTGGTTTTCAGGATCTCTGCAATGAATGGACACGAGGTAGATTGGCATGTGCTGACTCCATTGTATGCAAATCTCTCTCATGCATATTCATTGTGGGTATCCTGAAAACATGGCTTGTTTGTGGCTCTTGAGGAGTACAGTTGGCCACCCCTAGCCTAGGGCTGAAGAAGTGAGAGGAAAGTCAGAGCTCAGTTGGGGGTCGGTGATGTTGCCTGGGCAGACGTAGATGGGGGGGGTTTAAGGTCCTTATGTGCTGTCACGTTTAAGATGATGGAGTCCACACAAGTTTGAATTTTCCTTCCACAAAGAAAATGAGGAATCGGAGGATGATTTGTTGTACTGGGACTTTTGCACTGCTCAGCTCCCTGGCCTGAATCTGTGTTTTGGCTCCAGCCTCCTCTCTCCACGGTCAACCCTAGGCCCTTGGGATACTACAACTTTTTTTTTTTGCTGTAAAAATAGTTTTGTTGTTTCCAGAGGAATTTTTCTCAGCAAAAATCTCTTTACAGCAAATAAAATTAAGATTTATGAAAGAAAAGTTGAGCATGATCTGGCTGGTGGATCCAGTACGGCAAAAATCTAAAAGCCAGGATCCAGCCTAAAGCACCCTGCAGTGTATAAAAGAACCCCAATCATCCACAGCGCCCATCCTCCAAGCAGCTTAAAATACAGTACTGTTTGCGTTGCGCACGCTTTTTATTCCTCCCGCTGCGTGAAGACTGCGGGTAGGTCAGGGGAGGCAACACACAGTTCTGAATTTCCAAATCTGCACTCTTATTTCCCACGGAAAATATACGGGCGGAGCTTATAGGTGCAGATCTCTTGGGGTGGTTTTCAAAGGGAAAGGCTGCTTTCATAAACTGGTGCAAAGTGTGCGGGTGAAAGAACCAGTGCTCTTTGAAATTCTGCAGGCAAATACAAAAAGAGCCCGAAGAGCAGGCTGCTGAGGCATTGGCTTCGGCATGCACGGTGCTGCCCACAAGTAGCATTGCAGATGCCCCGGGGGGGACGGGGGACCTTTCTCCCTTCCTTAATAGCTTCTCTCGTCCATGCATAAGAATTCCTCTGATTTTTCTCTCTCAAGCGCTGTGCGGGTGGTTCTGTAGCATCATGACCATTCCATGGCTGGGAGTGTTAGCCCGGAACGTGCGGTTCTGAGCCCTCGCATGTTGCTCTGCTCTGCAGCGGTCTTGTGCCCTGCGTACTTAGGCCAAGCAGGACCTAGCACTGGGGGGAGGGAGAGAGAGCTGGCACGTGTCTGGCTGCTCACCTCGTCAAACACGCAGAGCAGCACACAGGAAAAGAAATGCTTTTGAGTGCTTTGCATATTAACTTGCAACTCATGTTGTTAGGCTGGTTGAGATTGAAAGGGAAATGAGTGTCCCGGGGGGGGGGGGGGGTGTTGCTTTTCTTTCTTCTTCCTAAGCTCCGTGCACTGCAGTTCTTCAGCGCTCCTTGCCTGACCTTTGCCTTCCACAGCATCCCCTGGCTCTCAGTGATCTCAGCACCTCCCCACGTGTCACACAGTGGGGCAGGATTTGCTGATATCGCCGCTCTGCTGCAGTTCGGATACCTCACAAGTATCCGAGAATGCACAAGAAGCGAACTTGTTTAGAAGGAAGGAACACGCTAGAACAAGAGGTACGAGGTGCCAAGGCTGTAGACTCGGGAGCAATATCAGAAAATACTTCTTCACAGAAAGGCTAATGGAGATACGTTTGGTTTTTTTTTTAAACAGAATTCATGAAAGCCTGGTGCAGGCAGAGAGGATCCCTAGTTGTGAAGTTGTGAGGAGAAAGCCAGAGCTCGACTGAAGTCTATGGCATTGCACCAGGAAGTAAATTGGCCAGAGAGCAGAGGGGCCTTAAGGTCCTAATCTGCTCTTGGATTCTGTACTCTCAGCAGCAGCAAGGGGCCCTCTGCTATCTCACAAGTCTTAATGTTTGAAGGCTAGAGCCTTTTGCTTGGTTGGCAGGTTGCTCTCGCCCGCGTGAACAGTAAGCTGATGTCTTCTATGCCCGAGTATTCCTTTCAAATTAAATAGATTTGTCAGTTAAAATGAAAGGCACGTGCACAAGAGGAGGCAATATGCTTAACCGGAGAACTTGCTAGTGGTTTGTAGACTATGCCGTTATAGAACTGAATGTAGTGTGCCGTTTGCTGCATATATGGGTGATGTAGCCCTTCTAGGGTCTGCAGCGTGTTGTGGATATATTTATTGAACAGATATGTTTTGTTAATAGTGGATTCTTTGGTGCACAAGTGAGTGATTAACGACAGCGCCTGAGTTGTGCCGCTGGACACAGACAGAAGAAATCTCATTTACAGTCCCACAATGGAAAAGGTGGTCCCCTTACTACCTGTCTCCTCCTGGTGCTTACAGGGAGCTAGTGCTTCTGCTCTGGCCCTCCTGAATCTGTGGGTGGCGGGGTTCCAAACTGAGAGGATGTCAAACTTGAACCTTTTCCACATCTGTAAGATTAACGCCAAGGATAGGCCAAACATATGTCTATCCCAGTGGTATGTTTCAACTCTCCTTCAGAACAGAGATTCGTTTGCTTTAAACTAATTTTCCACTTTTTAACCCAACTGTCCAAGCCTTCCTCCTACAATTTTCTTTGGTGGTTTAGGCACCTTCCTCTTTTCCTCCTAAATGCTGCTCTTTGGTTGGCTTGTGTGCATGGGCAATGTGTTTTATTGCAGGAAGAGAGCTCTCAAGGCAAAATAATTCAGATTCTGGACTGCAGCTTGCAGCCAATGCTTCTTGCATCTCAGGATTCTGTTACACATATAGTATAAACCAATAGGTATACCAAGTGGGCAAGGTGCTATTCTGAAGTATCAAAGGCACTCTGACTGGGGCACTACATGGCCTTCCTCGCATTTAACCTCCTCGCCTAAGGGGCATTCCTGACCATTGAGAAGGAAAAAAGCACAGGAAAATGTGAAAGGCCTAAGCATGCTCCAAGGTCATGACCTCCAAAAAATGTCCTTTACAGGGGGTGGCATGGGGAGGGAATCTTTGCTATTTTAAAATGGGAAAAGTTCTCCGATCCTCCCCTTAGAGGATGTTGCATACAATTCCTTCTCTATAAGCTAGTGGCATTACTGGGCCATATGACCTGAAGCACAGACAGACACAGAAGGTAACAAGTCACTTGCTGTACCATGTTGCAGGGAGATAAATCAAGAATTAAACTTGTGCTTATGAAAATGAATAGTATAAGGGGCAGTGCCATAGTTCATTTCCTTTCAGCACAAATTAAGTGGAAAGCACCTATTCTGATTGATACGCTATCCCTGAACAGTATCTACATGTATGAAGAAAAATATCAGATGTCTTTATATACAGTTGTAAGAAGTTGAAAGCAGATGAAATGGACTAAAAACTCGGTAACGTTCCTTTGTGAGTGTTGCTATCTTAGAATTTATTTCTGTGATTTTTTTTTTCTTAAAGATGTTTAATAGAAATTTCTGTAATAAAGTCAGGTTATATATCCTTCCTGCTTTGGCTTGTTTTGATTTCTGTTGATCTGTATTCAGATGAATTCTGTGAAATTATTTTTTTTTGCAGGCTATCTTTCCAGATATGAATGGTGGACGCATTTGCCCAGCACACAGCTGTTAGGCCAGTGGTTTACAGTCTTGCACTGATTCTTGTGCACACATATGCAACTTGTATTCTAACAGCTTTGATTAAAAAATTGTATTCCTGAACTCGGGAATATTTTATGATTTGCATGGTCAGTCACAAAAGCTGTTGGGCCTAAGTTACATGCATGGGTGAGTTCCACTTTCTTCAGGCTCTAGTCCGTGGAGTATTCATTGGGGTTTGGGGAGGACCGGGCAAGGCAGGATATTCTCTGGGGCCTAAGGTGTTATGTTAAAGGGGGTCAATCCCCAAGTGCATTTAAAAGAACCAGAGGGACATTTGTTTGGTCTTTACTGGAACAGCACAAATTCAACACAGAATACACTTTTCCTTTAGTGGCATTAAGGGTCAGCAAACAGGTTGCAGGTGAGATCTTTTTACTGGACTAACTTAATAGTGCAATAAAAAGGTCTCAGCTACAATGGGTTGACCTTTAATTCCACAAATCCAAGTGCACTACCTCATTACTTTTACTTTAGTAAATCTACACTCCAGCAATAAATACTTGAATCAGTAATTGTGTGGTCTATCCTTTGTGTTACTGCATTTCTCCTCGTTCCTTTCCTCCAATAAACTATTCCGTGTGGAATTTATGGACTAGCGGAACGCTGGACAAGCCCTGTGAGTTATACCTCCTTGTAAACGGTACCTGTATAATGCTGAATCCTTTTTAGCTCCTGTGCTCCTCTTCTTGTACCTGTTAGATACCGCCTTTGAATTTCCTCTTTGTATACCAAACTGGTATTGCTTGTAGTTGCACAGCAGGCGCCTGCCACTTTTCTCCCCCCATGCTGATTAGTGGCTGGGTATTCGCTCTGCCTTCTCCCACTGGGTTTCTACCAAATGTGTAAGAAGGTCCCGTGGATGGAGGGGCACCAACTTAGGAAACCATTGCTCCTGTCAAAGGGTGGATAAAACCTTCCTCCCAAGACCCTTAGCTATAAAAATCAGTACAGCTACATCACCAATCCCTACGTGTGAGTTTCATGTTTTAGGCTTTTATTTTGCAAAATGAAGAGAAATGAAACACTCCTTTTCTTGCTGAAGCCAAACTAACAATCCGCAAGTCCTATAGGAGTCGCTGCCTGCTATAGACACAGGAAACAACCATTGCCACAGCCTTGCATGGGGGTGTTGTGGAATGGTTAGTAAGTTCTTTTCTCTTCTAAATGCAGGGCCTTTCTACAAGGTCACACTTTAGAAGGGATCCTAGTGAAGCCCTACAAAATACAAGCTACTTCCAATCTTTGCAAGAGATCCATTTTGAGCTTACATCTGAAGAGCATAGTAACATCTATAGGCCTGCTTCTTCTATTTTATTCTATTTATATAACATCTATAGGCCTGCTTCTTCTATTTTAATATCAGTACTTTAACTACCAAAATGTCACAGAGACTCGAGGAGGCCTAAGGCTTTCCCTTAATCATTGCAACAGCCCTGTATCAGTTCAAACAGACGTTCCCCTAACCATTGCAATAGCCCTGCACCATTTTTAAGGTCTTCCAAGCTCCCCAACTCTATAGTTGTATTTTAATGCTAAGTTAACTTTTTCCCTCTGATTTTCCACCTCCGAAGTTCCACTCCCGTTTGATTGTAACTTTTTGCTCCTTCTTGTTATTGTCAATTGTTACGACACTTATGTTTTTCTGTAAACCGATATGATATGACCGATGTCATGAATGTCGGTATAAAAAAGCAATAAATAAATAAAGTAAGTAAGTAAGTCTCTCCCCAGGCACTAGATCACATAGCAGCTTTAATCTTGCAATATGATTTGGGGTGGGGGCTGTCCCAATTATAGCAACATTTCCGTCTGCTGACCAGAAGTTGGCTAGATTGACATGAATATCTGTGAGTGTATGTTTCATGTGCCTCTTAAATTATTCCCTTCTGCTTTTGTGGACTGAATTCTGGTTTTATGCTCTCTAATAATGTTCTGGCTTTTAGCAGGGAGTGAGAGCCTTCTACTAGGGCCATTAGGGGGATAGACAGGACAGTTTTCATATACTAGTCAGGAAAAAAAATGTGCTTGAAGCTATTTTACCTCTTAAAGATGTAAGATTCTATAAGGTCATATTACAGAATTAGAATAGCTATATAAATCCTGCAGCAAACTTGATTCTGTGCAGGTTGTGTTAGCATTTATTGAACCTACATGATGGTAGTGCATGAGCTTTTGAAACCACTTAGGTCTCTTTTCTCCAGATGTCCAAAGAGCAGTCTCAAAAACTCATGCACCATCACAACTGTGTAGAATTCATATGCCAGTCCAGGAAAAGAATCCAGTCTTGAATGGATTATTGAGCATTTTGAGATACTTCTGTAGCTGGAAATGAATATTAAAATTGTGTAATTCATTGAAAACATGGCTGGGTACACATTGCTCAATAAATAATAATCTTGTTCCTAGAAATTAAGTTCCTGGAATGCCAGCTACATTGAAAAGATAGTTTAAAACAGGGGATGTACAACCTTGGCAGACTCTAGCAAGCCATTAATCACCTACAAATGCCAAGTGCCAGATGGGATGCCGCAAGCAACTGCTTCTCCTTTAAACCATTCAGAGGGACTCCATCTTGTGGTCATTTTTTGTAAATTAGCACAGCCTTCCTCCAAAGATGGGAAATGTACACAAATAAAGGTTAACAAATGAAAGCAAAACAAAAATTATATAAGAACATAAGAAATTGCCATGCTGGGTTAGACCAAGGGTCCATCAAGCCCAGCATCCTGTTTCCAACAGAGGCCAAACTAGGCCACAAGAACCTGGCAAACTGATGCAATTAATAGCAATGGCTATTCCCTAAGTAAACTTGATTAATAGCAGTTAATGGGCTTCTCCAAGAACTTATCTAAACCTTTTTTGAACCCAGCTACACTGACTGCACTAACCACATCCTCTATATATAGTGATACCTATTTATTGGACTAGCAATCTATTTCTTGACTAGTTTTAGAGAACTAATCCTCTCTTCAGGTCAGAATAAAATGAGCATAAAATAACATTACCAGAAAATATAAAGTAGTGTGAATGCCATAACCATAAGAATCATAAAGGGCATTTCCATCATACTCCCCCCCACTCCTCGAAAGCTAGTCAAGAAATGTATTGTAAAAGGTATCACTCTAACTAAAAAATAAATTCTCTATATAATCTTTATTTTTGTGTATTCAAGTGGACTAACATGGCATTTTATGGGAAATGTACTAAGGAAATTATCATTTGTATGATCCAGTAACAACCGAGAAGTAGTTTCCCTTTGCATAGCCTTGAAGGGTTCTCTCCTCAGCAGAATTGATGCAGTGAAAGAAAAAAAAATCAACACAGCCCAGTAAACTGACAGGATATAAAAGTTTATTTTAATTGATATGAAAGAGGAAAGCTGTGTTTGGCTAGAACTGCATTTATGATTACAATCACACAAGCAGACCTTGATAAAAAGCTTTCACAATGGCCAAGCAAAAATCATTGTAAAACTTTTGGTAAGTTAAATATGTACTATGAAACTCTGAAATCAAGCAAAAACCATTACCAGATCAATGGTTCTGAAGACTACTAAGAAGCAGAAGAGGGTTTGGGTTTTTTTTTAGCCAGTCTCCCAGGTATTGACTGTCCCCCTCAGCTTTTAGTACTAAATGACAATACATTTAACCTACAGCACTGACAGGAAACGAACATACAGTAATCGATTTCAAACACAGATACATTGAAAAGAAATGCACCCAGCCCTTCCCCAGTGTTTCAGGAACTAATGCTTGGTCATCATTGCACGTTATATATATATATAAAACAAACTCCCAGCATTCCAAAGTAAATATTTAATACATTTATTACCCTGATGATACAGGGGTGGATACATAGGTGTCAGCTCTGTGGATGCTTGAGCTCTCCTAATATTGTACAAACACCTTCAATGCATCCACCAAGGGGTAATTTGTGTTGAGTTTACACCCCTAATCGTTTTGATAAATTGGGTGGTTGGAGGGGACAGAATCCTAGTCATACCGACTCAGAAGCCACTTGGGCTACCTGGAGGAGAAATCCATTACCTGCTATTAAGTTCACTTAGAGAATAGCCACTGCTATTACTAGCAACGGTAACATGGAATAGACTTAGTTTTTTGGTCCTTGCCAGGTTCTTATGGCCTGGATTGGCCACTGTTGGAAACAGGATGCTGGGTTGATGGACCCTTGATCTGACCCAGTATGGCATTTTCTTATGTTCCAAAGGGATCCACGGTAATTTGTGCCTCTCAGCGGGAGGACTGTCACTCTGTCTTATTTGCTAACATTTTTTCCCTGTAGACATAGAATGGATGGAAAACCAAAATTGCAAGATCAAAAAATGTCCTTAAGGCACGTCATAGTTTTACCATTTTTAGGTCTGAATATAGAGGAACGCGCCAGCATTGCTTCTTGGTGTGTATCCATCGGACACAAAGCAGTATTAGTATTTCTGGCCGTGTTGGTATTACAATATAACACACAGTGCAATACTGCACTGGCAGACTATGAGACAAGTCCATTATATAGGCGCAGCTCGGGCCCTCTTAACGCTCGGCACTGATTGCTTCTGTCTGGCTGCAGCGTTTTCTCCGCAGCTCTATTATTGTTGCCTGGAGGAGGCGCGATTTCCGCTTCCGGGGCACTGAAGCATGGCGGGCAGCCGGCTGGAGAAACTGGGCACCATCTTCACCAGGTATTGGGCTGGGGACCTCGCCGACCTCGGGTTGCGTGGGTGACAGTGTGAGCTAACCGGGGCCCTTGACGTTCACCGGAAAAAAAAGAGCAGGATCCCAGGGCTGGAGAAGCGAGGTCCCTGGCATGCAAAGAGACAAACAGCGGGATCCTAATTTGGGGACCAGAGAAGCAGGATCCCTGGCATGCACAGGGACAAACAGTGGGATCCCAGCTTGGGGCCAAAGAAGCGAGGTCCCTGGCGTGCCGAGGGATTAACATTGGATCCTAACCCAGAGCCAGAGAAACGGGGTCCCTGGCACGCACAGGTACAAACAAGCAGGAATTTAGCTCGGGGCCAGAGCAGCGAGGTCCCTGGCACACAGGGGGTACAAATAGCGGGATCCCAGCTCCGGGGTGCCTGGCATACACACACCAAACAATAGGATCCCAGCTCGGGCCAGAGAAGCAGGGTCCCTGAAATGAACACGGACAAACAGCAGGATTCCAGCTCAAGGCCAGAGAGTTGGAGCCCCCAATAAACCCACAATAAACAATACTAGTCTCAGCTGAGACAAAGAAAAGCAGGGCTCATGGCATGACCAGGGACCCTGTATACCCAGAAGCAGGTAGTTATAGATCCCCCTTCTCCAGCCAACTCCTGCCTCTTAACTTGTCCAGTGAAAGCTCTGCTATTCCCAATTGCTGGCAGCTTTTTCTTCCGGGACTGTGTACAACAGTGGTTCTCAACCCTATCCTGGGGGCCCCCCCCCAGCCAGTCGGGTTTTCAAGATATCCACAATGAATATGCATGAGAAAATTTGCATGTTACAGCTGGGGGGGTCCCCAGGACAGGGTTGAGAACCACTGGTGTACAATATCAGGACTAGTATTGTTTATTGTGGGGGGGTTTTATATACCGTCGTTCGGCATAGTCATCACAATGGTTGACAAAGCAGTGCATCAATCAGAATACTTTCATAAATTAAATAATTAATAAAAAGGTAAAACAAAATATTAAAAATTGCACTTTAAGATGAAAAATACACTAGTAATTGTTAAATGTTTTCACAGTTAGTTTAAAATTTCCTTTAACATTTTAATTTGTATTTCATGCTAGAGGTGAGGCCACATTCAGTTAATAAAGCTGGGTGCTATTCTATTGATCCATATCTGAACTGTGAAACAAACTTCCTGCATTGTTTAGTTTTGATTTGTGGCTGTAATATAAAAAGTACAAAGGTAATGGTGTGTGGGAGTATGTAAGGAACTCCCTCAGAACACCTTAAAACAGTGGTCCCCAACCCAGTCCTGGGGGCCCACCAACCAGTCGGGTTTTCAGGATATCCACAATGAATATGCATGAGAGAAAATTTGCATGTTATGGAGGCAGTGCATGCAAATTTTCTCTCATGCATATTCATTGTGGATATCTTGAAAACCCGACTGGCTGGTGGGCCCCCAGGACAGGGTTGGGGACCACTGCCTTAAAGGATCGGATACAGCTAACTATACTGGTCCTTAAGACCCAACCCAGCAAGGGATTCTGGGATAGGGTGGAGTACTGCTAGCGGGGATAAGAGACCAGGGCCAGAGGGTTGAGGGAGGCCCAGGGAGAAAGACAGAAGCTTTGAAAATGTGATGCAAACCCTAAGTTGCAATTATTTTGTTGAAGTGCATAAACCAGCTAACTTGTTTTGTTTATTATTGCTTAACAATAAAAAAGTTTATAAAGATTGTTGCCAGAGTCCAGCCTGGAGTCTATTCTCTGACTAGTCCTGATTGCTCGGTATCACAAATGGGTGCAGCTTTAGACTGCAATAGTTTTCAGTCTGTAAAGTGTTTTATTTAGCAGACATTATTTTTACTCTAGAAGAATTATAGGCAAGAAACTCAGATACGAACTTAGATTGTAAGCCCTTTAGGGATAGAGAAATACCTTCAGTATCTGAATGTAATCTGCTTTGAAGTGCCTGAAAAATCAGAATATAAATATATACAGTACAAATGTACCATTGGGAACTGCTTTTCCCAATCTAGTGACTGCTTGCTGCTCAGTATTTTTATTTCTGTAATTCTTCATTATTTGTGTTTCCTTCTATCTTTTTCTCCTCTACATGGCAGAGTGCGTGACCTGATGCGTGCTGGTGTCATCAAACAGTCTGAGAAACCTATCTGGTATGATGTATATGCTGCCTTCCCTCCTAAAAAGGAGCCAGTTTACCAGGCTCCTACTACCCGCTTTTTTAAAGTGGAGGATAATGTTCCCCCTATTTTGTACGAAGAAGATCTAATCAGAGTGTAAGTTGTTTTTTGTTTTTTTTTGTTTTTTTAGCTATTCTAAACCATGCAGAGTTCAGTTTGCCTTTGTGTGTAACCTGGAGCTTTGCATTTACAGCTCAGAAGACCTGAATAGTGTATTGGGGAAGAAATAGGTGCCTATTTAAGGTTCATAAGTTCTCCAATTTGTGTAAAGATCAGAAAAAGCAATATATAAAATGCTTTTTTCTAATTAATTTACAAAATCAAATGAAATGCTTTGTATACTCTAGAATCACTGAGAATAGTAGCCATTAAGAAATTCAGGGCAGTAAGCAGTTGGCATCCAATATGTTATGTGGCTAGCTGGGTATAAATCTGGTAATTGAGAATCTCTCTACCTTGGCTGATGGTTCTCTGTACTGTTTTCTCTGTGGTCACTAGGGGGCACTGTGAGCCCTGTAATGCATGCTGCCACTACCTGCCTGCATTCTTACCTCATACCATACACTTAACAAAACACAGCAAAGACATGCACAAACACTAGCTGCAGTTTCCCTTTCTTGCCAGGATGCAGACTATGGTGACAAATGTGCTGTGTCCCCGGCCTGTGCACAGTCCTGAGTAGAGAGCAGGTGGTTGCGGAGCTGGACACCACACAACCTTCACTGAATTTAACAAGTTACAGCTAGTGAAATTTTATTTAACTTTAAATATTTAGATCTGATCATTTGTTCCCTCAACAGGAAATTTTTTGAGATTTATGGAACTGGTCCTAGACCATTTGACCTGTCCCGATCAAATTTCAAGTCTGCCAGCCAGAGGTAGGACAGTATAACATTAAGCAGTATTTATAAAGCTCACAAGATGTTTGTGTACAATACCTGTATTCATTTATTGTAGACTTGTTAAGCATGATTTTAAAAAATAATTCACAAGCTCACATTCCTGCAGCCAGTTCACCTCTGTGCCGATTTCAGCAGGGTAAGGCCCGGCTCCTGTTTGGAATGAAAACAGAGACATCCCAGATCCACTGGCTGAAGGAGGAAGCTGTGCTTTTTCCCTGTGATCTATTGCCAAGCCAGAGCTCTGGTAGGGGGGAGAACGTTGCTGATATGAGTGATGGGATTTGAATGAGATATGAAAGGAAGGTATGGTCTACGCTGTGGAGAGTAGAGACTCCATGGCACTTGTGGCAAGAGTTGAGATATTAAATCATGAGTAAATACCAAAACTGATAGGAATCAAATTTGGCAAGTGCAATTCCTCTTTGCAAACAGGTACAATAATGGAAAAATCAGCCTAATTTTCTGGTGTGTGTATCATCTTTGTACAACTGCATAAAGGATAACTTTAAACGCCAAAAGAACAAACCTACAAGGATCATAAGTGTTCACCTTCATTATATTTACAGTTTTGGTCTCACATTCAGGCTGATCCAATAAATGTGCGCAGAAAAACAGGTGCTTGGTGTTGAGTGCCCACTTTCCTAACGCGTGCCCAGCCACCTCTCCTGGGCGCACGATCGAATATTTAAATGGGGAGGTCACGCTGAAAAGGAGGCGCTAGGGACAAATGTGCGGTCCTAGCACCATCTCGGCATCGGGCGCACAGGAGAGGTGGCTGTCAAGCTGGTAGAGAAAACGGACGCTCAATCTAGGAGCACAAGATACATGGCCTGGACTGTGTATCTTGTGTGTGTATTGGGCGTCCAAAAGAAAAATTTGTTTTAAAGCCTTATTTATTTATTTATTTATTTATTTATTTAATAAATCACCACTTTATCTGGTTCCTTCTACTTAGTGTTGCTATGATACTATTAGGAAGAATCACAGAAAGCAGGATTTTTCTTTTTTTTTTTTTTTTTTCAATGCATCCTTGAGCGTGGAATACCTTTACGCCAGCCCTGGGCTGGCATAAAATTTGCCATGTTGCAAGAGCCCATTGGCCATGGGGAAAATGTATTGGACTGCGGGGATTAGCTAATAACCTCATCTACATGAATTTCCATATAATGAGTGCTATTAGCTACATGGTGATTTGGACGTGTGTTTTGGACGCGCTAATTCCCGTATTGGATCGGGGGTTATGGATGCTTCTCAAGCCGTGCAAGGTATTAGATCTGCGGGATTGTGTTTTTATAATCTACACTTGTGGACCAATAACCATCCTGTTTGCAATAGCGTCTCTCACATGTACGCAGATTTGCAGTGATTCATACGGGGGACATGATCTTGCCTAATAACAAGGGCGCATGCCCATAAAACAAAATAAAATTCAGCCATTTGTAAAACACCATTTAATTTCTTCATGGAGGATCTGTATGTGGTAGCTGTGCTAATCTCAGGTATACAACCACCAGGAACTGTACAAAGAGATTTCTTTGACGCTTCCCTTCTTTCCGAGAAACTCTGGATCATGTGGTGTTTTCTTTTATACATCAATAAACCATGATCATGCTTTGTGATTGCTTCCCTGTACATTTTTTTTTTTTTTTTTTTAAGATTTGTTTTTCTTTACATCCAATTCAAAAATAACATTTCTGCAGTCTTTATAAACTGAAGGTCTTACCAACTGGTTATAAAGTTAAATCGAAATCCAAATGTCCCAAAAGGGATAACAGCATGCTTTTTGTCCCAGGATAGTTGTAGCTTATCCATTTCCCAAGTTTTTCCTTCCTTCCATCCTCTCCGGATTACTTTAGTTGCCTGCAGCTTTACTTTCTAACCTTTCATCTTTTCCCGGAGGGTGTAGTCAGCAGCTTTCTTTGAAACACAGTGGTTTTGCAGATTAATTGTTAACAATTTTGTTTTGAAATTGAAGGTTTGTTGAGAAGTTCCAGGAGCTTAAGAAACTGGGTGAAACGGATGAAAAAATATTGTTTGAAGAAGCAGGCAAGGCTCTGTTGGCAGAAGGAATCATTCTGAGGAGAAAAGGGTCTGCCCCTGTACGTATTCCCTGGATTTACTACCTGACTTCTGTGTGTGCACTTAGCTCTCATGCACACTGTATGTTGCTGCATAGTTTTACTTTTCAAGGAAAAAGGTCCATATTTCCAAGCTGATAAACCAGTAAGGCAAGTTTGAACAACACATACAGTTTCTTGCAGTACAGAGCTGATAATGTGACACACATCTCAAAGAAGGTGCGAGTGATATGATTATATTTTGTCTGTCTGTGTTTATTGTATTGATTTGTATTGTTTTATAGTTTACTTTATATTATGAATGTTTTAATGAAAATGTTGATAGGTGGTTAATACATTTTGAAATAAGTAACATGCCTTAGTGTGAAAAAAGTGCAAAGATGGGATGTACAATTTGAAAGGGTTAGCTGGTATATAAAATCTTAGTGTTTCAGTCCTGAGTCTGTCTATTTAACCATTTCCTATGCTAGCCTGTGCTATCCGTTATGGGGACAGGCAGAAGTGAGTCTGCCTCAGGCCTGACTTTGCTGCTTTTGAATCTGGCTGAGGCACCTAAAAATTAACATCTAGCACACTGGCAGTGCATATCATAGGGTTTGGGGATGCTATACAGAAGTCCCGGCCAACCTGAAGATGGGCAACACCGATCCCACACGTTCAGGCCAGAGTTTGCAGGCAGGATTTAGGGAATTATGGGGACCAGAGGTGATGGGCTGCAGTAATCACTGAGTTGGGGACATGCTGCCCTGTCCTCTCACAGGCAGAGCTATAAATACCACGCTGGGTGCAGCCTCTCAGTTCTGCAAGAGTCCTAGCTCGCCTCTCACCCCCCCTCCCCGCCCCCGCTTCCTTGTTGCTTCCAACACACTCTGCCCCTGTAACACATCTCGCTCGCTTCTGTGACTGCTTCTCTCCGAGTGCTGGAGAATGTGCACTTCTTGGCTGCTGGCTGGTCTTGCACTGTCATGGGGATGGAGTGCTCCCTGAGTCCCAGCTGGGCAATTCAGAGCTGCTTCATTAGTTCTTGCTGTTGGACAATGAGTCCGGGGGACTGGAGGTTGAGAGGGGCTAGAATGGAAAGAGCAGCAGCGGGGTAGCCTGCTGGGTCACAGAAGTAGGCAGCCAGCTGGAAGTTTTGCATCTGAATGAGGAGTGGGATGATGAGCGCACACTGGGCAAGAGCATCTCCTTGCAGTTAAAGCCTGAGAAAGGAATAGAGGAGTCCGGGATGTGGGGCCGACTAGCCAGCAGGGCCAGCTCCACAGGCTGCACTCGCTAGTACCGAAGTTCAGCTGCTGCCTGTCCCTTGGCATGAAATCTTGCAGATTGCTGGCTGGCAGTAATGATTTCTGCTGGTTTGCTGGAGCGGTGCTACTGAACAAGTATTTTCAAAATTACTGGGCCTCCTATGCTGATCTTATGCATCACAGCTGGCCTGCAAGTTCTGAAAATGTATGTGCTCCCTTTTTCAGTGTTTTAGAGAAATGCAGCTGGCTCAGGCCTGCTGCCGTGGGGGGAGGGTCACAAAGCTCTACATGCAGATTCCAGCTTCGCTCTGCACTTTAATGTTAATTTATTATTCTTTATTCAAATTTTAAATATCAATTTGTCATTAGAAACAGATTGGGGAAAATATATATATAAATCATATAAAAAAAGAAAAAAAAAATCTAACGACTAAAAAGGAAAATTGCCCTGCACCTGCACCACAGGTATGCAGGTTGAACTCCGCCCCTCCCTCCCTGTATTGTCCAACCTGTTATCTACTACCACATATGGGAACTGAGCTCCGGCCCCTCTCTCTCTTGTCCAGTCCCCTCTCTACTACCACACAGTACACCCCAGCTCAGCCCGCATTCTCTCCTACCACACATCTCAATTACACACTTCCCCGTCCTTGGCCGGGCTTTACTACTTCTGTTTATATATATTATCCCCAGTATATAGATCACAAAGGGGGGGGGGAATGTTAATGTTTAAAAACCTTTTAAATGATATTTCCTAGAATATAAATGATAAATATTAAAAAGGAATCTGCAGGGGTTGAAATATCTTCGTTGGTGTTATTTCCTTGTATTTTGATTATTAAGCTGGAAGCGCTCTGAGATCCCTTTTTTGAAGGAGGGCAGTGTATAAATAGAAGCTGTGGCTGTGTTGCCAAGATTTTCTTTATTAACCTACAGGTGCTCGTGTGAATCTTTGCTGTGGTATTACGTATTCTTCCCTAGCATTAGGCTCGCTTTGTGTGTATGAAAGAAAAGGGAAAGGCACGTCGGAGCGTGATTGTGATTTTATTTCATGAGCTGTGATTGATTGGGTGGCAGAAGGAGAATGAGTTGCATTCAAAGCATAAGAAATAAAACCTGGTATGTAGTCCCTTTAAGAGGGTTCTGCTCAATGATCTGGTTTTTTGGGGGGGTTTTTTGGTGAGGCGGTGGCAGGCGCGTGCGACTTACTGACGGAGAGGAATGTATCTATTTTAAATCTACAAATGGTTTCCATGCCATTTGGAACCCAAGACTGAAGAAGTATGCGAGGGCATGCAATGGGAAGTATTGCTCAGATGTGCAATGAATGTCCCAACAATTCCCAGCGTGGACTTCTGCACCTCCAACTGGGTGGTGGTGGGAGTGAGCCAGTCCCCTCCCTCTCTTTATGGCAGGGCTGGCCAGCTGCAGTCCTCAAAAGCCACAAACTGGCCTGGTTTTCAAGATATCCTCAGTGAATACGGATGAGAGAGAATGGAGGCAGTGCAAGCAAATCTCTCTCATACATATTAATTGCAGATGTCCTGAAAATCAGGCCTGTTTGTGGCCCCGGGGGACTGGAGTTGGCCACTCCTGCTTTATGGTGATGAGTGCATGTTGGACGGAGAGGGGAGTTAGCTGCTGGAGCTGCCTTGCCTACCCCCTGTTAATGCAGCAATGCTAGACAGACCATGGCGAAAGATGTAAATGTGGCTGATGAAATATTTGTTGACTAGAGATGATGAGGGACTCATGTACATGTGTTTCTTCTGAGCAAAGGTTTTTTTGTTTTTGTTTGCTCATATTGCGTTTGCTCTCTCTGTAGGTTGGGCAAGCAACTGAAAACAGGGATCCTGTCTTAGAAATGAACCTCAGAGAGATGTTGGAGGAGATGCAGGAGCAGCAGGCAATGACAGAAGCACAAGAGCAAACCCCAGCCTCACATTAACAGCTCCTAATAGCCATTGTTGTCTTAGCTCCTTCATCCTGGTAAAGTATGATGTCCCTGGGCGATTGGCAGCTATGGTATGAATTAAACTGTACAGGAATAATTAAAAAAAAAAAATAGAACTCCCTAATCTAGACAAGCCCACGCATGCCATCAAATGTGTCTAGATTAATTTTAATGCGTTGTTTGCGGGGCCAAGATGCCACATCTGAAACTTTCTGGACAGCTGACGTGTGCTTTGCTTACTGATTGCTCCCATCCACGGGGTTCATATGTAACAAAGAACACCCCTCCTCCTTCCCCCAGAAGAAAGGCATCCGTTTTTGCTGGCCATTCCTGCCAGTGAGAGTGCTCACGGTTTAACACATGAGAGGGGCGAGTAGGAAGCAATAATCTTGGAAATACAAAATTTCTAAATCACGTTTGCTCGAGTTATTCCAAGAAGTAAGCAGGGCTCTGTGCTTTCTATTAGCATTTATTGCTATGATTCTGTAGCATATTTTTTTGACTGAATGCCGAATTAATATTTTTGTTGCTGTATGAAAAATCTGTTGATTGTAAATAGTTTATAAATGTCCATTTGTACATAAAACACGGCAATGTGATTTCCAGTGGCTTTTTTTTTTTTCATAGTAGTTTGCAACATTAAAACACTTTCAGCTTCACTGTCTGTTTGCAGGTGCTTTCTGTGCTGCTCTGTCAGGAAGCTCAGCATTGTCCGGCCTTCTGGATCATCCGTATCTCTGCAGTGCCAGGGGATAGGGTTCAGCTATCTCTTGTGGGGCCAGTAGGCCTCATAGAGGGAAGGTGATAGCTGCTTTCCTAGCGTGTAGCCAGATGGACTCAGGACCAATGGGTATTGTGCTCTCCTGATAGCAGATGGGAGATGGAATCAGATTTCAAAGCTGGCAGCCTATATATACTCGTGCAGCATGTTTAGCGCTTCAGTATTTCTCCGTCGCCCATAGCAGATGCAGACACTATCCAAAACAGATTAGTGTAACATTTACAAAGAAAGAAGAAAATTTACCTTTAAGAAGAGAGCCCCGCTTCTCCTGCGGTGAAACCTAACAGTCCCTCCCCCAGTCGAGACTTTCCTGAGGTCGATTCAATATCCCTTAGAGGTGAGCCTTAGTCCGCCAGCCGATTCCTGGCGTGGACGTTGCCCCCAGGGTGGCTGAAAGGCAGCGGGTGCAGATTCGAGAGCGGCGGCGAAGGTATTTCCCTCTCCCCCCGCAGCTGGAGACCGCCCGGCACGCGACCGGTAAGCGCCGAGACCCGGTAAGGTAGAAACCTTTTCTTCTAAGTCTTCGGTCTCCAAGGCTCAAACAGCCGTACCGTCCTTCCGACGAGATTTAAATCGGGTTGAGCAGCCTTCCTCTGGCTAGGCCCTGATCTGGTCGAGGGTCCACACATGTGGAGACCCTCGGGGAGGGATCGCCATCTTGTTGCCGATGTCGTCGGCACCATCTTCCCCCCTCGCCGTCTGTACACGCGTAGCAGGCCAGAGGCCCAAGGCGCCTAACTTGAGTGTGTCTGTAGGGATACACGCTTAACAGTGCGCACATCTGGGTTGTGCACACAGCGATGCACGCATAACTGCCACGCTCACAAAATCCGCTGCCTGCAGGCATAACTTGTGCGTATGTACTGCACATAACTTCTGCACTCCCAACGTGCACACCTAAGAGCATCTGTGAGCATAACTCTCGCACGGACGAGTTTTTAAGCTCTACACGCGCACAAACAATGGCACCACCATCCAAGAAGGCCAAGGGACCCTTCCTTTGCCCAGCCTGCCACTTGAGAGCTGCGTAACCTGAATTAGAATCCCTTCTGTGCCAGCAGTGCGAACAGAACCAGAGAGAGCCCAGTCAAGACCTACCACAGCCAGGAACGGGATCCGGAACCACTGGTAATAGCACCCCGGACCTAACTATGTCCAACTCGGCGCCCCCACAGGAAAGTTCCTCTGGGGCTGCCACTACAATCCCTCCTGGCATCAACATGGACCCAGGAACCTTCTCCCGGGTGGAATTTTTCAAAGGGCTGCAAACTTTATCCAGGTGCAACCAGTCCCGGCTGTCCACTTGCCTCAAACTCTGCCGGAAGCACAAGCCCTTCCCAGCACCTCCTGAGGCTCTCGAGACATGCCTCTCCTATCCAAGATCATCCCGGTTGGGGAGCCAGACACCTCAGAGGAAGAAACAGACTCCCTGGAAGAAGGGGAAATCCCTCCAGAGATGGAGCCATACCGCACCATGCTCCGATTCTTCTACAAAGCCGAATTACCAGACCTTGTGTCCCAAACTATGAAGACACTGGGTCTCCCAGGCTCGGAACCTACAGCGGAACCAAAAAAGAATCCCATGCTGGTGTACCTCTGTAAAGCCTCATGCTATTTTCCTATGTTGGAGCCCATCAAGGAACTGATTGACCTGGAATGGAATGCTCCAGAAGCCAGTTTTAAAGGGGGACGGGCACTAGAAGCCCTATACCTGCTAGAACCCATGGTCAACGAACTTCTACGCTTCCCTAAAGTGGACGCTATGATCTGTGGTGTCTCAAACGCACCACAATCCCTGTGGAGGGAGGAGCGGCACTGAAGGATGCCCAAGACAGAAGGCTGGAAGCCGTTCTTAAACAGTCCTTTGATGTCTCAGCAATAACGCTACAAATTGCCTCCTGTTGCACCTTGGAGGCACGTTCCTGTTTGATCCTCACCAGAGACGCTACCACGCCCGGAGAAGCGATGGAACCTGTGGTCTCCTTCCTCATCGATGCTACCGCTGACCTTGTGCGCACATCACAGAAGACAATTATGGCTCCGAAACTGGTCGGCTGACGTGACTTCCAAGGCGAATCTCACAAAAATGCCTTTTAAAGGATCTCTCCTGTTCGGAAGCGAACTGGAGAAGTTAGCCAACAAATGGGGCGAATCTCCAGTACCCCGATTACCTGAAGACAAGAACAAAAGAACATATCAGTGTTCCTCCCCCTGAAGAACCAAGGGTAGAGGATTGCAGCATTTTAAACCTTACAGGAACATGCAGTCCCAAGCACCTCGTAATTCGGGAAGGTTTCAGTCCTTTCGGAACAAGCACATCAAGAGAGGAGCAAGCTCAGGGGCAGGCTCCGGCCGTGCCCCACAATGAGAAGACACAGACCCAACCACAGGAAGAAGACATAGGGGGCAGACTTACCCTCTTCTACCAAAGATGGGTAAAAGTAACATCGGACAAGTGGGTCCTATTATTCGAGAGGAGTTCGCCCTGGAATTCCAAAGCATCCCCCCAGACAAATTTATGAGATCACGTGCCACTTCCACTCTAAGAGACTGGCAGTGGAAACCATGCTTGCAAGACTACTCAGCCTGAGGGCAATAACTCCAGTGCCTATATCTCAACAAAATACTGGTCACTATTCCATCTATTTTATCGTTCCCAAGAAAGAAGGAACATTCCGACCCATCCTGGACCTCAAGGCTGTCAACCGTTACCTGAGGGTACCACACTTCCGCATGGAAACCCTACGCTCCGTTATAATAGCGGTGCAACGGGAGAATTCTTAACCTCCCTGGACCTATCCGAAGCCTACCTTCACATCCCAATCCATCAGGACCACCAGCGCTTCCTGCGCTTTGCGATACTGGGCAATCATTACCAATTTCGAGCGCTACCCTTCGGACTAGCCACCGCTCCCAGAACCTTCACCAAAATGATGGTGGTAGTAGTGGCTGCACTGAGGAAAGAAGGAGTTCTGGTACATCCTTACTTGGACGATTGGCTAATCAGAGCAAAGTCTCCAAAGGCAAGTCGCCAAGCAACCACCAGAGTCAAAAACTTACCACAAGAGCTCGGGTGGGTCGTGAACACAGCCAAGAGCTGCCTATAGCCCTCCCAGTCACTAGAATACCTGGGAGTCCGGTTCGATACCAAGCTGGACAAGGTCTACCTTCCCCTTCCAAGGAGAAGGAAACTGATGGGTCAATTGCGAAACCTGTTGAACTTTGTTCCCCCCAAGGTATGGGGCTACCTTCAAGTCCTCGGCCTCTTGACCTCAACTCTGGAAGTTGTTCCGTGGGCAAGGACCCATATGTGACCACTACAACACTCCCTAACTCCCTATTGTCACGATGGAATCCAGTGTCCCAGAACTACTCAATTTGCCTCCAGCTACCGACAGAGGTTAGGCATCAGCTTCAATGGTGGCTACAAGAAGAACACCTAAGCAGAGGCGTAAACCTATCTGCACCGAAGTGGATCTTGCTCACCATGGATGCGAGGGTGAGGAGCCCACTGTCGGGAACTAACAGCCCAGGGACAATGGAACAAAGAAGAGGCGGAATGGAACATAAAATGCCTGGAAGCTCAAGCGGTCAGACTAGCCTACCTGCGATTCAGCCACAGACTCCGAGGCGAGTCTGTCAAAGTCATGTCGGATAACACCACAAACGTGGCCTACATCAGCCGCCATGGAGGAACCAGAAGGCAGCAGGTGTCTCTGGAAATAGACCCTCTCATGGAGTTGGCAGAAACAAACCTGCAAGGGTTTTTCGGCCTCCCACATCACGCGAAAAGACAACATCTCAGCGGATTATCTCACCAGAGAGAGCCTAGACCCGAGGGAATGGTCACTGGCGGACACAGCCTTCCAGATGATAGTGAATCGAGGGGGTCCCCCAGCCATGGACCTCCTAGCAAAGTGTCACAATGCCCAAGTCCCCAGATTCTTCCGTCGCAGACGAGAACACAGTCTCAAGGAATCAACGCTCTCATCCAGAACTGGCCAGAGGAAGACCTCCTGTATGCCTGGCCACTACTGGGCAGGGTCATTCACAAGATAGAGCACCACAGAGAACTAGTCCTACTAGTCGCCCCGGATTGGCCAAGAAGGCCATGGTACGCGGACATGCGAAGACTATTGGCGGGGAATCCTCTGCGTCTACCGCCATATAGGGACCTTCTTCAGCAGGGACCAATCTCCCACGAAGACCAGGCTCGATTCTCTCTTATGGTATGACCCTTGAGAGGACTAACCTAAAGAAGCACGGCTACTCAAAAGCCGTGATTGACACCTTTCTCCATGCACACAAATTCTCCACATCTCTGTCTTACATACGGATCTGGAGAGTATCTGAAGCCTGGTGTGAAGACCGCGCCCTCCTTCCGAGGACAGCCAAGATTCCCACGATCCTAGTATTCCTACTGGACGGCATGCAGAAGGGGTTGTCTCTCAATTCCCTCACGGTTCAAGTCGCTGCACTGGCCTGTTTCAGGCCCGAAGCGGTCAGCATCAGACTACTATCAACTCATCCTGATGTGTCTTGCTTCCTGAAAGGAGTTAAACAACTCCGGCTACCTCTAAAGTGGCCGGTGCCTCTATGGAACCTCAACCTAGTACTAGACTTCCTAGCAGGGGAGTCCTTCAGACCAACAAGCGGCCTGTCTCTACGCCTCTTGACCTTAAAGACTGCATTCTTGATCGCAGTATGCTCAGCTCAGTGCATCTCCAAACTTCAAGCATTATCCTGTCGAACCGTTCCTCAGGTTCATCCCAGGCACCATACAGCTGCGTACGGTACCATCCTTCTTTCCGAAAGTGGTTTCCCAGTTCCATTTGAACCAGACCATATCCTTACCATCACCAGATGAACACAGATTCGGAAGCCTCACGCCTCCTTCGCCACCTGAATGGCGGCAGAATCCTAGTCCAATACCTCAAGAGATCGGAATCCTTGTGCAAAACTGATCACCTGTTCGTTCTTCACAGCGGGAAGAAACAAGGGGAAGCGGCATCGCAGGTGACCTTTGATCCAGCGGGCTATGATGTCATTAATGCTGCCTACATAGAGGCAGGAAAACCACTACCTCTACAGGTCAAGGCGTATTCTACAAGGGCCCAGGCAGTCTCCTGGGCTGAAACCAGGCTGCTTTTGCCAGCCGAGATCTGTCGGGTGGCGACATGGTCCTCACTACACACCTTCTCCAGGTTCTACTGCCTGGATGTCCAGGCCAGAGAGGATACAGCCTTCACAAGGGCAGCACTAAGTGGGCCACAGGCAGCCTCCCACCCAGTAGGGGAGTAGCTTTTTACATCCCATTGGGCCTGAGTCCATCTGGCTACACGCTAGGAAATGGAGAAATTACTTACCTGATAATTTCGTTGTCCTTAGTGTAGACAGATGGACTCAGCATCCTGCCCACGGCTGCTCCAGAAATAGAGAACCTCGGATATCAATCTTGAGACTGTATGGGTAAATCTCGGCCTACCTTTAAGACACCCACAGTTACCTAGGTGTCGGCGTTTGTTTCAGCGCGTTGGTGGTCTCCAATGCCAAAACGTTTTTATATATATATATAATCAGTTGAACCTGTTCAAAGTTAATCAAGTATACTCAAGTGTAATCAAGTATCAAGCAACATCTATCCACACTGGCTTTTTGAGGAGAATACTGAAGAGCTGAGCATGCTGCACGGGTATATGTAGAGTGACGTCAGCTTTGACATCTGACTCAGTCTCCCTTCTGCTATCAGGAGAGCACAATACCCATTGGTCCTGAGTCCATCTGTCTACACTAAGGAAAATGAAATTCTCAGGTAAGTAATTTCTCCATTCTGTTGCACCCCCTGCTGGTGCAAGAGTGGCACTGAAGGTTACATTGAGAAGAGATTTCCTCTCCAGCCCCCATCAACCAAAGGAACACCATGCCCACATTAAACTTGTAGTACTTGCTAATTTGCTTCTGTCCCTTCCTGGTTACCAGCTCTGACTTTTGGCATTGGGTGAGCTTTGAAGTGGGCAGCCAAGAATAGAAAACAGGTGCCGTGGGGAGGACAAGATGCTATTTGCTTTCTCATTGGCCACGTCTGCCCAAAACCATGATGGCGTGAGAAGAGATTTTCTGAGGAGGAGGGTGGAGAGTGACTTGCAAGAGATTAGCAGCAGCCAGGCTGTGCAAAAGCTGTACTCTTGTCTTGAAATAACATACTGCAGAGGTGTGGAGGTGGTTTCCTCTTCCTTCTACAGAATGAGCCTGGCATCAAAAGCAGGTGTGTTTCTTGTTTGGATAAAGGCATGGCTGTAGTGCTGCTGCGTAATTAGAAAAGGTTCCTTAAAATCTGCCAAAACTGTGGACAGTTGTATTATTTTAGTCATGCATAATCACTTGTGCCATCAAAGATCTGCAGAAACTTCCTTATCCAGAAAGAGGATCTTGTATACAAAATAGAGTTTAGTGCCTTCATGACAGTGTGCAGTGGTTATAAGTTAAGGTATATCTCTTATCATAAATGTGCAGTTGCTTGATGTTTTATATGATGACATCACAGACCAGTCTTACTCCTGACTGGTAATGGCTATGTGATTAATATGCCTCTTTATAAAGGAGGCCTGGTAATGTATTCCTCTGGCTCAACATGACATATCCTGATTTTAAGCTTTCGTTCTTGGAAGAATTAATACAAATTCCCCCAGCTCATGCACTAGACATAGATTCCTGGGTAGTCAAAAATAATAAAACAAGCTTTGCTTATTAATCTGAATGATGGACTGGTTGCCTTCCTAAAACAAGTTGTAGTTGTTGAATATTCCTTTGTAATAGGCGGTGGTCCTAACACTACAAAAAACAGGGCATTGCAAGGCAGAGCTCCACTGGGGCTGTAGCCTGGATCTTGGCTGCCTCTGAGCTTGCACTGGGCTTCTGGTATGAATTCCCTACTTCTGCCTAGTCCCAAATAAAGCAGCAAAAAAATAAAACTAGCAATCTGCATTCTTGACAGCAATCCCAGGGGGATGCAATTCCCAGAACTTTCTCCTTCAGCCAAATGCACCTTTCTGCCTGCACTTCAAGGCACACTTTCTGTACCCAAGACTTACTGCCAATGTAGCAAGGTTTGCATGCTGAAAACAGATGTTCCTACAACGGAGTACTGCTTAGTGCCCTGGCATGGAACTCCCTTGCAAATGAGGGTATTAAGCATACAAAGAGGTGCACTGGCCAAACACAATTTTCCTTAGTGCTGGAAACTTAACTCCTGTGGCAGCAAGAGGTTTCCAGCACTACTGCACTGGCACTTAAAACCCTCTAAAAATGGGGAAAAAGTTAAAAAAAAAATAAAATATGGATTTAACTGGGTTTACCGCCATCACTTATTCTTATCTGGATAAATGGCAGTGGTGGCTAAACAGGACTATATGGGCCTATCAGTGAGGGGTGCACCCCTTCCTGAGTTAAAATGTGCATTCTGCCTATTCTGTATGCACGCTTTACACATCATTCAGGCCGCTACAGTATTGGCACGGGGAAAACAGGTGTTCAGCTCTCCTAATGTGCACCGATCGACCTCTCCAGGGCTCCTGATTTAATATTTAAATGGTTGCTGCTGTAAAAAGGCACTAGTGGGAATTGTGCGCCCTTAGCTCCTCTTTGGAAGTGGGTGCCCGGGAGAGGAGGCTGTCAGCCGGTTAGGAAAACAGATGCTCAATCTTACGAGTGTCTATTTTTCCGAACCTGTGCACAGCCACGTGTTAGTAAAATAGATGCTGGTTAATTGAGCATCCCTTTTCCTAACCTGACTGCTGCCATTCTTTTTTTTTTTTAATTGTTCTCCTTTTTGTTCTTCTGACTTAATATTGCCATGATATTAAGTCAGAGGAAGTACAGAAAAGCAGTATTTATTTTCTGCTTTTCTGTACACTTTTTGGGCTGCTCAAAAACTGCGTGTGCTGGAGTAGGTGTTTATTTTGGAGATTAAAAAGGTGTGGGGCTGGTGCACTTTTTTTTTTGCTTGAGGGAGAATAGCCTCATTAACAAATTTACATGTGGTCATTAGCTTGCGTGGGGGAGGGGTGGACACACTAATTCCCTTCTAACATAAGGCGTTGTCACTGTATTTAGGGTGACCAACAGCATGGTGTTGCAGCTTGTTGTACAGGGTCCGGTTACCCTTCTAATCGGCCACTGTCAAATCCAGTCCGGCAAGGCCAGGGCCCAATCAGTGGTGGCAGCGCTCCAATCACCTGCCTGTTTTCGGGGCTCGGTTGACTCTCCTCCTCTGCCTCTCCCACAGCTGTGCTGCACTTGTTCCTAGTTCGAGCTGGTCCTCCTGAGAACCACAGAAGAAGAGAGTCTGCCTAGGAAAAAAAAAAATCAACGCTCGATTTGAAAGGGGAAAAAGGCCCCCCAAGTGTCCGGTCCTGCTCCACAGAAGAGTTGGCAGCCCTCATTGTATTGCATCGGCCTGAATGTGCCTTTTTTTTTTTTTTAAACTCCCGATCCATTTAGATCGCACTAGTTTCCTACGTTAGAATTAAACAAAAATTAATCCGAGTGTTAAAAATGTGCACTGAAATTCAAGGCACAGATTACTGCATGGACTTGTCGGTGAGTTTTTCTTCCAGGGGGCGCGGTCGAGAAAAGATTCCGGTTTGGCTGCAGCTTAGTTTTCAATCCTACATAATCAAACAGGTTTTAGTAGCCTAGAAATTGTCTTTATGTACCTTCCACCCAACCTTCCAAAAAATAGAGGAAGACAGAGCATAAAAGAGCTGCCTTTGCCTCGGGGAGTCCACGCAAATTTACACCTGTCTCAAGATTTTCTCAACTCCAAGCATGGAAACAGCCCAGGCGAGATGAAGGAAAATCGGGAGGCTGCAGAAACCGGATCTTTGCAAACGTTGCCCTTTCCGGGGCCAAATTGATTAAAGAAGCCCGGAGGGCCCGGCTATGCGCGCGAGCTTCCACCAGTAGCACGTGCGCCCTCATTCATGCAGCTTGGGATGCCACGTGGCGTGGGGACAGCCGTGCCTTATTCCTTGGAGAATGCAAACAAGCAGGTAGCGCTTTCTGGGATTGGAAAAGGTCCGAGGACATGGCCCAGCTACGTTTCTTCCCGCCTATGGCCTGATTGGGCGCCCCTCCTGACATTGGCTTAAAACCCCTTTAATACAATCTGCTTCTATAACCAGCGATCCAATGCACTTTAATGTGAAACTGCCCTATAGAGGGAGGGAGGCCTCTGCTGCCTTTCAGACCGTAAGAAAGGAGGTCTGTAAATGTCAACGCTTATTCCAGCTCAGCGCAGGGCCGGCTCTCTCCGAGGGTCTATAAATAGCCCACAATTAACCGGGAAGATTAGAGCTTTCCTCGGCTAGCTCTTGTGTTAAATGAGCTGCCAGGCTTGAGGGCTGGCTGCTAATGAGGAAGGTCGGTTTCAGGGGAGGGGGTGAAAGCTCTCTGTGGTTCTTGCACTGATCGAAATAACATTTGGTGTTTTTTGAGGGGGATACCTGCTGTTGATGAAAGCCCTTGAAAAGGCCCTAGCTTACCGGCTGCTTGCAGTGGGATGGTTGCTGAGTGCACACTTGTATTTTAGGACTCATGCCTTTTTTTTTTTAGGCATATTCCTAATCCCCAGTATATTCCCACTCTTATAGTGGGAATATACTGGGGATTTTTTTTTTTAAAAGTAATCTGAAAGGCAGGTGAACTGGATTTAAACTGTCATGAGACTTCAAGACCAGAAGGGAGGAGAATTCATGGGGAGGATAAGAAATGTTACAGTCCCTAGCCAAATGTCAACCACCAGTCCGGACTTTTCTGCATAAAATCCTTGATTGATGCATCACTAAGGCTCTGAGTGGAAATGTCAATCCTTATGACCTTTGGGGAATTCTGCTGCTTTAATTAAAAATAGGCTCCAAACAGAGCCCCATGGCGCTTAATATATTATTTATTAAGCGCTCACCTCCCAGCAGTTAGCTAAAGGTCAGTAGCTTTATCTGATGCTTTGTTTTCGGTGAATAACTCCGACGAAAAGCCTCTGACAACCCCTACCTTTCTTTCTATACAGGTTCTTGGTAATTATTCTTAATGGGGGTGGGGCTCAGTACTGGAGATACATAAATGTGCATTACTTGTTGCTGCGCATTTCCAGACCGAAAAAAAGCCCAAGGTGCTTCTGATTACAGCTAATGAGCTATCGATGGGTTGTAAATGTCACCGAGCACGTTTGGCGTGTTTCTGGCACAAATTAGATTTCCTCCACTAGATGGCGCAGGAGGGTTTGGTACTAAAAGTCTAAACTTTGCACCCGCGTGGTTGAGGAGCCTGAGCCGCTCCAGCTCTGCTTGTGTGTCCATAATCTACAGCGGTACCAACTCTGCCTTTCAGCAGAAAACACGCTCGGGAGTTAAAGCCATTAAGACCGGTTTGAGTTAGTTGCACAGGTCACACGTTTTATTTTTTTTTAACTCATGAACACACTGGTTTCCAATCTGTGGGATCCAGAGGTGTGCATAAAATTATGCTCAGGAGTTAATCTCTGTAGACGGAACTGAATATCCTTTTTTTTTTTTGCTTCCTGAAAAGTGTAGAAAAGAAAAGGCAATTTAAATATTTCCAGGTATTTGTCTGATGTGGTTCTGGAATTCTGCAGAACAATTGAACACTTTAAAAATCCAGATCAGACTTTTATTTGGAAAACTCTCCCAGATCCAGGAGGAGGTGGGATTGCATGCAGACCAGATTTGTGGAAGATTTAGGACTGAATTCTGAACTGGGGAATTCAAGACTGAATTTTCAGTAAAAATAAATAAATTAAATAAGTAAAAATGACTTGAATCCTGGGGGCTGGGGGGGAACTTGGACTGGATTTTTGGAAAAACTGAAGCTTTTTCTGTTTCATTCCTTTCTTATTTCTCCCTCTCAAAATTACTTTTCTTGTCCCTCCCAGCAGCACCTCGTTGCTCTTCTCCAACAGCTTCATCTGCAATACCATATACGATACCTCCTCTCCCACTCCCCCATTTCTGCTATCCTGAGGGCTGTCCTTGAGAGGATGGTAGGAGGGACCACCGCTTTGGGCCTCTCACCATCATGGTAGCCCCCATCCCCAGCGTTGTCATCCTGTTTGCATAAGAGGCATGATGAGGCACCTGGTGGATTTCAAGCTGGCTTTGTAATCTTTGTGGAAATAGGTCTGCAGTCCTCCCCCATACTGGGAACCATCCCTTTATGCATTTGGAATTGGCATTCCTGGTGTCTCCAAAGCCCTGGAGCTGCGTGATTTTTCCATTCCCCCTTTCTAGAATGTATGATTTCATTCCACGAGCCCCTTCTAAAGGAATGAAGCAGCTCCACTGGTTGATGGAGGCAGCGCTACCTAAGGGCCTCGAGCATGTCCCAAAGGGCAACACAAGAGACTCGCTCGTAATTTGAGCAGCAGCATCGGTTTCTTCTCTGCCCCAAGACCCCTGAGGCCTGGCACGACACTTTCTGCGATCAATATATGAGGCATTTGAAACATCTTCTAGGGCGTCTGCAACAGCCATCGTAGCTCGTAGGATGGCATGGTTACGCTCTAGTACGATCCGAGAAGATTTACACAAGAAGCTGAGGAACCTCCCGTGTACAGGAGACAACCTGTTCGGGGACAGCCAGGGGAATACGACAGGTGATAAAGACCAGAAGGTCCACTTCCGCCTGGCACCTCTTAACCCGTTTCTGGCCTGGTTCTCTACACGTTTTTCCCCATTCTGTATCTGCGGGCAAAGATGTTGATGAATTGTGGCCCTTAATCTCCAGTTTTGCTCTCATGTTTCCCCCCACCAGTGAAGACCCTCTTTGTGCCTGTTTTTTAAATTATTTTATCTTTCAAGTTTATTTGTGATTTTGATTTGTGTTGTGGATAATTCGTTTGTTTTGTGTTGATTAATTTTGCTATTTTGGCTTGGAAAATGGTATAAAAAAAAGCTGTGAAATAAATAATGCATATCTGCAGGTTCCCCACCGTGTCCCAAGGGCAGTGCCGTTCCCAGAGATCGTCAGGAGCACCTATTTAAAAATGGTTGCAGGGACTTCCGGTTGTGCTCTGACCCAAGGACCGGCTGCTCAGCTGGGCTCCCGCACATAATCCTGAAACATCCGCATGTTTTAGACCCCCCATTGCCTCTGAATTTCAATACATGTTGCAGGCTAAAGACACTGGCAGTCGGTCCTTACCTTCAAAACCGGTATGATGTTGCACACTAATGTCGGTATATAAAAGTGTCAAATAAATAAATATGGGCTGAACAGGACAAAAAGCAGAAAAACAAGCATGCGAATAAGCCAGCTCATGCTGATAAAATGGCATGTGCTGATGATTCGGCCTCGGAGGAAGAGAGAGCCACAGACGCCGAGACTATCCCACTGGGGGGGGGAGCGAGGCATACTTCCATCAATTAATGGAAAAGTTTGCGGAGAAAACGTCACAAAAGTTGGACAAGCGTATGGGGATTATCGTGGAAAAGGGCTGTGCAGGATTATACTTCCCGCATAAAGGAGATTGAAACCAGGATAGTAGATCTGGAACTTGCTGTAACCTCAGCTAGTGCCAAAATCGATAAATTAGAAGGGAATGTGGATAGTGTGCAGGAGAAACTTGATGATCTGTAAAAAAAAAAAAAAAAAAGAGATCACGGTGCTGCAATATCAGGGGATTCCAGAAAAGTTGGGAGGTTGCTGATGATGGGCAATTCGTCTCTCTACCGGAAATGCTGAAAATATTCTGTGAAAAGGGCCTGATACAAATTGGCAAGGCACAAAGGGCCCTTGCGCCAGTGCCAGTGCAGGACGGTCGCCTGAGAGCGGTTATGATTAGACTGCATTGCCACAGAGAGAAGCAATGACTACTAAATGCGGCACGTGAAATGCAAGATGTAACTTTCCAGGTCAGTCGGGTGACGTTCCTCCCGGATTTCTCTGCCGATTTGCAGCGGAGATGCCAAGATTCCTTGCATACGAAGAAAGAACTGCAGAACAATCCTCTCTGATCCGCAGTGCCTTATCCAGCACGACTGCGGGCGCTTGCCACGGGCAAAGCTGTGATTTTTTTGACAAGGTTACAGATGCAGAATGATGGCTTCAGAAATAGCTTGGGGGTCATATTTGCTATAGTGGAAACTTACGTCGAGTGGCAGGAGACTGTCTGGTAGACATCACTGGAAACAGGCAGTGCGCGTATTAAGCACGTACATTGTTCTCCACCCGGATAGGCTGGTTCTCTCTATTTTTTCTTTCGTTTTTGTGTTAGATTTTCTGCCGGATGCCTGGGACTGTTGGGCCCCATTTCATCTTTACCATACTGAACTGTCAGCTTAACTCTGCCTCGTGTACCTTATAATCCCGATCGGGATGATAGTATATGGTTTTGCAAGATAATTGGGTCACGAAGATGGCATATGGCCATGGGCTCAACAGCGATCACTTGGCTCACGTTTTGCTTTTTCTTCTTTTCTGTTTTTATTTCACTTGCTGGATTTGAAGCTTCTTATTTTCAGATTGAAGAGAAGACTCGGTAACTTTTGTTTTCTTACCCTTAACGCGCTGCGAGGAGCAGCTTTGATTGCGAAGGGTGGTACAAAGTTTGGGCTTGATAGACTGTCTTCTGAAGTTGGCTTGCTACCGCTTGGAGGCATACCGAACCCTGACTGTGTGTTTTTCTTTGTTTGCTTTTTTTTAGTATCCAAGCTTTTATTTTGATGTTACATTGGGCCGTACTCTTGTAATTATATTCTCTGGGGGATGGTTACTATAGGTGGTTGAAACAGATGGAGGGAAAGATAGGGGGATAAGTGCGAAGGGAGAAGATCTGAAGTTTTTTGGGGGTGGGGGGGGGGAGTTGATAGCATTGTTATTTAGGGTGGGAGAATTCAGCAATAATAGGTCCGCCCTTTGGGTCCCAATGACTATCCCAACTGAAGGGCTATGGGCCTTTTTTCTTGCAGCCGTTTTTTGTGGTTAACTGACTGTATGGTTAGGGTTGGTTGGAGGTCTGGGTTTAGTTGGAGATTATGGGTTGATTTAAGGATGGGGAGGGGGGAGGGTGATAATGGGTTTAAAAAAAGGCATACTACAAGATGGTCTTTATTGCAGCTTGTACAATACTCAGAAAACACGGATGACTTAGAATCTAGTGGCAGGATATCTTGCAACTTTTTGGGATGGACTTCTTTGTATGTTATGCAATTTTATCAAAAGTGAAAACGTGAAAATTACTTCATCCATAATTTTATTTCATTTTCTGACGTGACTACAATCGGGGGTGGTTCTCCTGTCAAATGCAAACACATCTTATAATTTGCTCGTAGAAATAAAGCGCAAATCTTATGTTTGCAAGAGACGCATGCAACATCTCGGGAACATGAAAAACTGAAAACAGGGTGGATAGGAAAAGTGTATTACTCCTCATACAATTCCAGATGCAGGGATGTCTGTATTAGTTGATAAAAGTCTACCGTTGCACGTGTAAAGGACATACTCGGATGTGGATGGGAGGCAGGTTATATTGGATTGCAGGTTGTATTCTGAGGGAATTACATTGTAGATAAGTATATATAGGCCAGATTCTGAGCAACATGATTTCTATAGGCATCTGACAGATAAACTAGCCTCCTTTGCTTTTGATCATTTGTATGTGAGAGGAGATATTGGAATGTTTGCTCCGATCTGGAAATGGATAAACCTTATCAAGTAAAATCTGGGCCAGTGAGGAGTCCTAGTAATACTGAATTTACTCAGATGTTAAGTTAGTCAACATCTGGGAGAGAGGGACTCGACTTAGTATTCTTCCAGACATGCTATGTACAGCAGAATTGACTACTTCAAGCGTACTCCCAATGCCTTTTCTACTGTATCTGATAGCGTCGTCATGATATCATCTAGTCCAGATCCATATTCATTTGACTCAGTCTAAGCCCCTTAGTACTGTGCGGAGGCTAAACACCCTCTCTCCTTGGTGACGAGCACTTCCCAGAACTCCTTAACAAAGCTGTGGTCTGAATTTAATGAGTTTAATCCAGAGGAGGATTACACCCCCGGGTCTCCATTGGACATCCTTTTAAGGCGCTTCTGAGAGGCAGAATCATTAGCTTTGCTAGTCACCGTCAGAAGTCACGTAGGCAAAAAGCAGAAGCTTTACTGGCTACAATTGTGGAACTGGAGGAGAAACACAAGCAAGACTGCTCCAGTTGTACATATCAATTGCTGGAGCATGCCCGGAGTGAGCTTAAAATGCTCGAGATAAGGAAAATACCTCCCTAAAATTCTCTAGGTTACAATTTTATGAACATGTTGATAAGCCAGGAACTCTACTTGCTAGAACAGTCAAGAGAAGGGTATATAAATCACGTATTGCTGCTATATGTGAGAAATCTGGAGAGCTCCCAGTAGATGCCTTAGAAACAGAGTGGCAGTTTGTTCAGTACTTTTCCACTCTCTGTGCTAACCCTGGTGTTTCTTGCTTAGAAAGTAACCGAGAATTTCTGGCAGGTCTTGATCTTCCCCCAACTATGGGATGAGCAAAAGATATGCTTGGAGGCCTCTATTGCCCTCACAGAGATGCAGATGGCTGTTAAAGCTCTTCCGGGTGGGAGATGTCCAAGCCCGGATGGATTCCATATGGAATTCTATAAAAATTTTTTACCAGAGATTATCCCTTTCTTATTCCCATGTTTTCAACAGATGGGTGAGTTGGATACAGCTCTAGAGGACATGGGTGGTGCTATGATTTCCCTTATACATAAGAAGGGGAAGGATGTTCAGGAGTGTGGTTCATACCGACCCATCTCTTTGTTAAACTCTGAAATAAAAATACCTGCAAAAGTGCTACAGTTGAGGCTGGCTTCAGTACTCCCATATTTAATATTTGGGGACCAAACTGAATTTGTGAAGGGAAGGAAGGGTCTCTATAGCAAACACTAGAAGGCGTTTTAATGTTTTACATATGGCAAAAAAAAAAAAGAGGGGGGTGTGTGTAAACCTGGGTTGATACTTTCTCTTGACGCGAAGAAGGCCTTTGATAGGCCGGAGTGTTCTTTTTTTTTTGTTCCAGGAGTTGGTGCAGGCATTCCTGACAAATTTATAGGCTGGGTTAGAGCAATGTATTTAAGAGGCCCAGAGCAAGGCTGCTGTTGAATGGCTCTTTGTCCTTGGCTATTGATATAGCGTGAGGGACGTGTCAGGGGTGCCCATTGTCATGTCTTCTTTTTGTCAACCACGAACAGGGATATATAGATGTAAGCCGATAATCTAATGACCGGTATTGCTTGTCATGGGGAATGAGCGTTTTCAGGTTCATACTCAACAGCAAGACAAATACCACTTTGCTCTGTATATAAGCAACTGAAACATTTTTTTTGAGATTTTTATCTTATGTGCAAATAAAATTGCTTAATTTATAAATCACTTCTTTCATTTCTGGAAAAACTAATGTGAAATATATTCATATAAAGTAGTCCTCCCGATGGAACAGCAGTTGTATTGAGTATTAACCCACACTTATCTTATTAACTTGCTCACTGATCTTCCATCCGATATGCTCCTTTCAATTGTTCGACAAACAAATTTGTCCAACACTGGCCATGTTTCGACGCCTTGCATCTGCGTCAGAGGATGGAGGTATTGTTGATACATCTTCTAAATGCCGTCTCGCCATCGGACTTCTTCTTTTTGACCTCAGTAGCTATTGAACCCCTGGCAGTTGCTTGGAATACTTGATATCAAATTGGGAGGCTGAGAACATAAAATATTGCTATATGCAGACGATGTATTGATCGATATGTCTGCTCCCTCAATTCCTGGGCTCACACTCTTAGACCTCTTTGCAAAATATGGGACTTTGTCGGGTTATAAAGTTAACCTGAATAAATCAGAAAAATTTCCCCATAGATCACAAAATGCCTATCCCGAGTTGCTTGGTGGTAGGTTTTACATACTCGGGGAGCCTATTTCCCTCGGGATATCCGATGCATATTTTTCAAATATTATGTTGGATTAATTGGAAAGATCAAGAGAATTGCAAGCGTTAGATGATAATGTCTGTTTCACGGGTGGGTAGAATTAGTTTATTGAAAATGAATGTCTTACCAAAACTGCTTTATCTTTTTCAGCATGACACATGCCCTGTTTCTCAGCAGGTGTTTTTCTGATCTACACGGATTAATGGGGAAATGTATTTGGAATTGTAAGCCAGCCAGAACTAAACTGAGAAAATTATGGTGGGGAAAATAGCAAGGAGGGATGGCTTTACCCAATCACTGTATTTATTATTGGGTGGCCAGGTTGCTTTACCTGCAGGTCTGGATCTGAGGTTCTTCTTCTTCTTGGGTGCTCATGGAGTGTGATCAGGCAGACGTGATTAACCTTGCGATGCTTCCCTTCATGGCTCCTGACCTGCCACAATGCCGCACAGTTTGTCAGTGTAGTCCGATTTTGGCTCATTTGTTGTGGATGTGGTGGCAAGTTAACTCTTCACCAGCTAATCCTAGGAATTTATCTCCTATCTCTCCTACGTATAGTAATTCTGTACTGTCCAGATGTATGTTTTCTTCAGCTTTTAAAGATTGGAGGGGGCAGGGATTGGTCACCTTGGCCCAGTTATGGGATTGAAGAGACGGGAATGCTGACTTTTTTCAGACCTTGGTGGAAGATTATGATATCAATCCTGATTGGCAAGCTCAGTATCTGCAGCTGCGACAGGCTGGATGTCGAGAACCCGTTGTGGCCCTTAAATGGTTTGGAGAAATTTCTCAGTGACCCAGATGCATGGGTCCGAGGCGTTGTGTTGATTTATTGTGGCATCCTAGAGGGGTAAGTATGGTACTGACATGCCACAAGCCCTTATGGATGTTTGGAGCGCAGATTTAGAACTCTCTTTGGTCAGCAGAGGTTGGAACACACTATGGGCCTCCACCCTCCCTCTTTCTGTTTGTGCAGCGAGGGTGGCTTTGATGATAAGTCTACTGCACAGAACCTGTAGAACCCCTGTGTTTTTTGCTAAGGTATATCCAGACCCAGATGATGCTTGTTGGAGAGGTTGCGGAGAAACTGGGATCTTTTTATGTATGGGGCAGCTTTGTCAAAGCCCTTGCCGTTTCTGGTCTTTAGTTTCAGTATCCACGCAATGTCAAAGCAAGGTCAGATGTTGTTCTCCTGCCTTGCCTGTTGGCCCTTTTGGGATCTGTAATGTAATGCACTGGTGTCCTGTTTCTGTGGCTGATGTTGCATGGGGGAGGGACCTTGGCTCTGACAGCTCACATCTTCAACCTTTTATGAGGTGTCGACTCAACTGCTTTGGTGGCTGAGTTAGAACCGGTTGTGTGTAAGGCCACGCGCCAGTCTTAGGCCAGTGTAATTTGTTACAATCCGGCGATGTCATAAAAGTTCATAAGATTCCGCGGCAGCTCATTCATAGAGTAAATAAGAGAATTTCCTATGCCTGTAACTGGTTCTTTCACAGTCTCTCCATTTTTTGGTTTTTCCATCTGATGGTTTCCTTCTGCTCCATTTGAGCTTCCAGTTCAGTCTGAACCAGGGCTAGGATCTGGTGCCATGGGCCTTCATTCACAGCTACCCAGGGATTTTGGCTCCCTGTTATATATCCCCTCCCAACTTGCACTTAGTTCAGTCACTGCAGTGATGGATCCTCAGACGATGCTCCCCTGAGAACCCTAGCTCTGGCCACCAGGTGTCACCATTGCGTGATGACCGTGATGCCCTCCCAGCCCCAGGTGAGCAAAAGACCTCGACCAGGAGACCAACCCAGGCCTCTTCTCATGGATCCTAGCAGCTCATTTCTGTAGGTTAAAATTGTAGAGTTACTGGTATTTTGTTTTGTTTTAATATAAAAACTTAAAATAGACACGTGCAAAACTGAATAATGCCCTTTTATTTTGCGCACCTTTTTTTCTGATCCGGTTACAGCAGGGAATTGAAATTGGAAAATGGTAAATCCAATTTTTGACGGAGTGACCCGGACGATCCTGTGACTAAATCCTTGCTGACGTTTATATGTGGCTGGGCTTTTTGCATAGCCCACATCGCCCAGCTCACTCCGTAATGTGTTTTTTTTTCTTGTGCGTGCAAGTAAAGTGGTCCATAATCTGGCATGATGTGTTCTGTACTATGCATCCGCCGCTTACTCTATGAAAATGCCTGTCACAGATGACTCTTATTCCGAGCGTGGCGATTCCAAGTGGTGAAATCATCTGTGCCTGATGGTGGCAGAGCTGCCGAGAAACCTGGTTCCAGGAGGGAGGGAATCAGGTTTGGGTTTTTTTTGACCAGTCCTGGTTCTGAACTTGCATCCTAGAGCATGGTGGTTATTTGAGATTGCAGGAATCTGGTTCTACCCACTGAAACCGTTGCTGTAGGGATCAGAATGCATTTGAAGAAATCCAGGATTGGCCGAGTCTCCCTGCCAGAACATGGCAGCTCTCTGGTAGTGACAGAGTCCCAGCTGTCATCAGAATCGGGAAGTTGTTGGTTCAGCTATTTGGATTCTGTTGCCTGATAAGACTATTACAAAAAAAAAAAAAAACCCAACAACGAGGGAGGCATTCAAGCTAATACATCAATTAAAAATACATTTAAAGGTAATTATTTCGCCCTCCCTAACGCCAATTGCTTTTTAATATCAATAATGCCTGGATTTGTAGTTCAGATATTCTTAGGCAACTCACAGGGGAAACGAGAACTACGTGGGAGAAAATGAGGAGTGGCTCGGCCTCTCTGGGTGGACCTAGGGTGAGGCGGTGACCCTGTCTGGGTCAGGATGAAAACTAACGGCTTCAATTTCTGGTTTCTCTGGCTACGTAACCTTCCAGTACTCGCGCTACTGCACTGATGCCAGCTCTGCCTTTTGGCGGGGGAGATTCCCTCGTATTTGCCTAATCCTTAAATGATTTTCCCTTTTTTTTTTTGGCTCCTTATTTCCATGCTGGTGAGAAATTTAAAGTACACCTTCCTGGGAGATCACGTGATGTGTTGAGCCAGGAAGACATGTCTCTCGCTGGCTCCAGGGCACACTCCGCTCAGCACATTCCATCCCGGCGTTTAACTTACTAATTTATAGTGACTTTTATCCGAGCGGGTGCAACTTATGTCCATCGTGCGATTTATGCACAAAACTTCACCGGTGATGACAAGAAAAGGGGGATAACGAGAAAGGGAAAAACCTAAGGCCTCCAAGACTAAAATGGCGGCGGCCAACGAGGGTGAGTTATCATCTTCCCCTACGGCTCTCACAATCGCGGACATAAAAGAAGCAATTCAAGACGCCTTAGATGATAAACTCGCCTATATAACATCTCAACTAGGGGAGGTGAAGGACTCCGTATCCGCGATGTCACTCGGTTAGATCAGGCTGAAAGCCGGATCTCGATGCTGGAAGACACTGTGAACACGCATGGGAATAAAATGACTGATCGTGATAAGAAACTGCTTACCGTGCAAGGTAAAATCGATGAGCTGGAAAATAGAGCTAGACAAGATAATCTCCATTTTATGGGGTTCCCGGAAGAAGCAGATGATCGGTCCCTGTGTACTCTTTTGGAAGACTGGCCCCCAACGGCCCTGGCCCTTCCCCACCTCCAAGGGAAACTAACAGTAGAAAGGGCGCACAGATTGGGAGTGAAGAAACCGGCATCGGGTAGGCCACGATTGGTAATTGCAAAAATCTTGAATTCCGCCCACAAATCAGAAATTTGGCGGGCCTTGCGTGCGAAAACAGAGCTGCGATATCAAGATCACCCTATTCGCATTTTTCAAGATTATTCGGCCGCAGTTTCTGAAGCGAGGCGGAATTTCGCCCCAATCTGCTCTGCCCTTCACCATCGGGGCATAAAATTTGCATTGTTCCCTACTCATTTGAGAGTTGTGCACCTGGAACGTGCACAATATTTTGAAACTCCAGCGGCAGCACAAGCGTTTTTGGACTCTATACCCGGCTGAGAGCATAATTTTTGGGTAAGCTGAAACCCGGGAAGTAAACGGGTTGTTTTCTCTCTCTTGCATAAGCGTGATAGTGGGCCGGAATCCCTGCTATGAGAGCGCACCCGGTGGAGAGATTTACTTCCCGGGACTCTTCCGTTGGTTGAATTACTATCTTCGTTTTTGGTTGTTATGAGTCTTTTCGCCTTGTTTGTGGCTATATTACTTATTATTGACTCAGACACAAGAAGCTGACATGCTGCCCTACTGACCGAAATTATTTCCAGGAAAGCCGGTAAACCGCGTAAGGACCGTATGCCTTCCCGTTGTGGGTCACAGCAGTAGCTGTTAAAGTGGACATCGGACCTATACCTCATTTTTTCCTCTCTTGGGCAAATGTCCACCGGAAGATCTTTACTGCGTACGTACCGCGACCAGATAGTACTTTTACTGTGGATTATAAACTTGGTTGGAAGACGTCTCTCCCTTGAGCAGGTGGGAGCACCAGAGGATTTGCTCAACAGGCTACTACTGTTCTGATTTAATATTTCTTTTTGGAACACTTTCTGTTTGCTCCACAACGGCACCTAGGTCTGATGTCCCACGGACCTTACTGAAGTTTTTTGAACCCGGATCGAGGCGATGGGGTGAGGTCACTCCCCGAGGGACTACAGAGTGACCCGGACGATTGGACCCAGTTGGCGGCTCGCCAGGACTTATGGGCTTTACTGGCAGTAACTTTTTCTTTCTCAATTTGCATAATGTTTTTTTTTCATGTGCCCTTATGTATGTGTATTGTATTGAGCCTACTATGTTTGATTGTAAGCCGTTCATTCTATGTTAATGTTGGGGCCAATTAGAAATCGCTTCGGGGGGGGGGAAGACTCTTAGACTCTATCATACTGTGCTGGCAGCTAGGCCTCATGGGCCTGTTCTCCCTCTGTTGGCCATTGCCCATCTCATTCATGGGACGTGATTTTTGAGCCTTTACTTTCTCATAAGCTCCCAAGCCACCGCAGTCTTGTAACTGGAGTGGACCCTGGCCACGTCAATACCTGATCTCCGAGTCTCCTTCTAAGGAGACTGAATGGCGTGGTGGTTTAGGTTACAGGGGGTTTGGACTTTGGGGAAAGGAGGGAAAGATAGGGGGTGGGGGTGGGTTAAGTAGCAGCTTGGGAGGGGACCAGAGTAGGAGGGAAAGTAGAGGGGATAGGAGGGAGAGGGGTAGTGGAGGTAGGGTGGGAGTGGGGAAAAGGTATGTTGGTCGCTTTCAAAAGGTTTGGGGCGGATTTTAAAAGCCCTGCTCGCGTAAATCCGGGCGGATTTACGCGAGCAGGGCCTTGCGCGCCTATAGCCCCGGGACGTGCGTAGGTCCCGGGGTTTTTAGAAGGGGGCGTGTCGGGGGTGGGGCCGAACAACGCGACGTTTTGGGGGCAGGATGCGGTGTTTCGGGGGCGGGCCCGGGGGCTTGGTTTCGGGCCGGGTCGTTCTGGGGGCTTGGCCGCGCCCTCCGGAACCGCCCCCGGGTTGGGTCTCGGCGTGCCAGCAGCCCGCTGGCGCACGTGGATTTACGTCTCCCTCTGGGAGGCGTAAATCCGTGGATAAAGGTGTGGGGGGGGGGGGTTTAGATAGGGCCGGGGGGGGGGGTTAGGGAGGGGATGGTGAGGGGAGGGCGAAAGAGAGTTCCCTCCGAGGCCGCTCCGATTTCGGAGCGGCCTCGGAGGGAACGGAGACAGGCTGCGCGGCTCGGCGCACGCCGGCTGCCCAAAATCGGCAGCCTTGTGCGCGCCGATCCAGGATTTTAGAAGCTACGCGCGTAGCTTATAAAATCCAGCGTACTTTTGTTTGCGCCTGGTGCGCGAACAAAAGTACGCGAACGCGCTTTTTAAAAAAATCTACCCCTTTGTGTGTTGACCCGGTTAATCGTGCATCGTGAAAGATCCAGTTTCCTTGGGAAGTGGATTTCCCAGGTGGGAACCTTAGCTGGGAGGGTTCCCATGGGATACATTTGTCAATCCGCATTGGTATTTCATTTTTGTGCAGATTTATGAGTAATTTTACACGTTTTATTTCTTGGAATGTATGTGGGCTTCTCCCCTATCAAGCACTCTAAGGTACTGAATATGTTGAAAAGAAAATCAGCAGCGGTGGCTTTCTTGCAAAAAACTCAACCTAACGGATCTTGAGCACATGAAGCTCCGTCGCACATGGGTGGGGGAGGTAAGATTTGCGGCTTCCTCTAAGTCAGTGGAAGTCGCCATTTTACTCAATCGGCAACTCCCCATTAACATCCTTTAGGAAATTCGAGACCCGCAGGGGTGGTATCTCATTTTGGTTACTGAGCTCTCTCATCGGACTGTGGTAATGTGTAACATCTTTGCTCCTAATAACTATGATCCGGTTTTTTTCAGAAGTCTTTATACTCATTTGCTCCCCTATTTGACTGACACTTTGATTTTAGGGGGGGACTTTAACACTATTCGGGACCTTCAACTGGATGCATCCCAAGGTCAATGTCGTGAGCAGCGGTTGGTAAAGGCCCTACAATGTTGGAAAAGGGTCTGCGTTTGTTGGATGTATGGCGAACCCTAAATCCCACTGAACGGGATTTCACTCACGTCTCGTGAGCGCATGCGTCTTATTCCCGCATAATTACTTTCTCATAAGCTCCCAAGCTTTTTCAAGGGTTCAAGAAGCGGGCATTGATAACATCGTGATTTCGGATCATGCCCTGATATGGTTGAACTTTTGGTTCTCAGATACTCTCTCCTCCACACACATTTGGCGATATCCCTATTTTCTGGCCTCTGATGGGAAATTTAAGGAGTTTATATGGGCTAAATGGAAGGATTATGTAACCCTTAATAAGGAACAGGAATCTCAACCGGTGTTACTATGGTATGCCGCGAAAGTGGTATTACGCGGTGAAATAATATCTTATGTTGCGCATCATCGGAAAGCACTCGTCGAATCCTGGCGCTTTCCACCCAAGTGCGCAAATCTCGCCTTCAGTGGGCAGTTGTGGGAACGAAAGAGACCCGTACCGCGTATTTAACCCAACAGTATGCATTAAATTCACTACTGCACCAGCGGGCTAAAAAGAGCCATTTGTATTACCAATTTCATCTATACCAATATAGTAATAAAGCTGGGAAGATGATGGCTAACTTAATCCGCGCAGAGCGTACCAATCGTTTTAACCCGGTATTGCGTTCACCCCAAGGTCAGATGTTACGCGACACCTCATCAATTCTGCGATGTTTTCGCAATTTTTTTTCTTCCCTGTATGCCACAGAGGGGTGGAATGTCAAAGTGTGTGACAAATTTTGTGCGCAATTATCCTTACCCGGATTAACACAAGACCAAAAGGAGGGACTAAATATGCCCATAACAGAAGCGGAAGTTAACCTAGCCATTCACCACTCGAAGGGCTTTAAAGCCCCTGGACCCGATGGGTACACGGCAGAGTTCTACAAGCTTTTGAGAGATTCTGTCTCCCCAACTCTGGCAGGCGTATTTACAGAGTTGATAATCAAGGCATGTTTCCCGCTAATGCCAACCTTGCTCATATCACTCTCATACCTAAGGCCAGTAAAAACTTGCAACTACCTGAATCGTATCGCCCCATATCCCTTCTAAACTATGATCAGAAATTGTTAGCGAAGGTATTGGCGGACAGGCTTGCCCTTATTCTACCTACTATTATTGGAGATCACCAAGTGGGCTTTGTGCGCCAGCGATATGCATTAGCTAACATACGCAGAGTATTGACAGCAATGACGATATGCCAACAAATGTCTACACCTTATTTAGCCATTAGCTTTGATGCCGAAAAGGCGTTTGATAGAGTGGAGTGGCAATATTTGTTTTACATCTTACAAAAAATGGGTTTTGGGGTTTTTTTTTTCTTAAAGCGATTCAGCTGCTCTACCAGGCACCTCAGGCTGTAATCATCGCTAATGGGGCGCAATCTGAACCTTTTCCGGTGACTAGGGGTACTTGTCAAGGTTGCCCCATGTCGCCTCTTTTGTTTTTACTGCAATTGGAACCTCTTTTACTGGCTATACAGAATAAGCCTGCTATCCATGGCATCCGCTTTGGTTCACAACTTTTTAAATATGTTGCATTTGCAGACGACTTACTGGTTTTTATAACGGAGCCGCAGGCTTCATTGCCCCCATTATTGCGATTGATCAGAGATTTGGGTTTTTTTTTCTGGACTGAGATTAAACGAATCTAAGTCCTCAGCCCTAGCTTTCCCGGAGGCTCTGAAAGATCAATGGCAGGGTCAGTTCTCCTTGCAATGGGCTGTGGACGACATTAATTTTCTGGGTGTACGAATACCAGCAGACCCCGAACAGACCTATGGGGTAAATGTCCCCAGATTGCTTAATAAGACGCAAGACCAGTTGGGTCTTTGGAAAACCTTGCCAATCTCCCTTGGGGGCCGGATAAATTTGTTTAAAATGGTCATTCTCCCTAAATGGCTGTATCTCCTGCAAAATTTACCACTATTGGTGCAGAAGACAGACTTGGCTAAACTAGAGGGTGCAATTCGCCGATTTATATGGAGGGGCGGGAAATCACGGGTGCCGTTACTTTGGTTGAAAACCCGCTGGGGGGAGGGGGGGTCTAGGGCTTCCGGATCTGGCCCTATATAATCTGGCGTGTAATATGCGAGTGCTCCGGGATTGGCCAGTGAATAAACCGCACTATACGGCACTGGGGGCAGATAGTGTAGCTACATACCCCAGGGCACCCTCCTATGTGTTACAAGCACAGTCTGATCGTCTCTCCCCTTTTTTTAAACCAGTCGGCTCTAATTAAACCTATCAGGCAAACTTGGTTGCGGCTATCCCGGCTGTTGCAAAACCGAGGATTACGTGCTTATTTTCTTCCTTTAAAAGGTAATGATGACTTCTCCCCGGGGTCTCAATCTAGACCATATCACATATGGGCAACTAAAGGAATTACCTATCTGGGACATCTTCTCAACAGGGACGGGGAGCTTTTGACATTTGAAGAATTCTGCGACATGTATGGGGTTGGGGCCTCTCACACACTTTCATATCTACAAGTACGCCACTATGTTAGGGCATTACCTGACGTTTCCAGACAACCTTCGGTGTTTCATGCATTAGACAAGGTTTTCCATTTTGACCGTGACAAGATTCCTTCTCTCTCTAGTTATTATAAAGTGCTGCGTCAAAAGGTAAAGTTAGATATTTGCTCTCTGTTGGAAGCCCGCTGGAGCCAGGATGGGGATTTTATTGTGAGCCGCTGTATATTACGGGTGGGTTTTCGGTGCATAGCCAGGATCTCTTCTAATATGTATTATTGAGAGCTGCAATTTAAATTTTTAAGTCTGGCATATGTGTCGCCTTTAGTGGCAAGTCAGTTGACTATTGCGTCTTCGGCGACCTGTCCTCATTGTAATACTGCAGTGGGTACTTTATCCCATGCTTTTTGGTCCTGTCCCACTGTGAAAAGTTTTTGGCGCAAAGTGGCGAATTTCTTGGAAGATGTACTGGATTTGGCTCTTCCATTTTCCCCCATGTGGTTTCTGTTTGGCTGTGTATCACCTATTAGAATAAGAGATCCTGGCTCACGCCTCCTCTTCCAAAAAGCCTGTTTGGTGGGGAAAAAAGTGATATTGTTGCTATGGCGCTCCGCTGACTCGTCGACGTTCTGGACCTGGAGGAACCATCTTCACGCTATGATGACTATGGAACATGTGGGGTCCCGTGAGTCTCCTCGACGCCAGTGATCATTTCTTAATACATGGGACCCATATCTACAACGCCTATCACATTGAGCACGCAGCTTAGTAGTGAATGACTAATTCCTTGCTGTATTGGATACTGAACTATTCCTTGCACGATTACTAGTATATTGAATGTCATTATCTGCATACCTTGGGTGGGGAGGGCAGGGGGGGAAAGGGAGGTGGGGGGAAAGGGAGGTAGCGGGAGGGGAGGGTGGACCAGTGGGGGAAGAGCTTGGGGGTAAATAGAATTGAAAATTAATTTGTCAGATGTTGGAACTGAGGTTGGTTCAGGAACACGCCTTCCTCAATGTTGTGTGTGTTCATTTGTTTGACAAAATCAATAAAAATTGCTTGAACATAAAAGTATGCCTTCCTTGTTTTGTCCGTGAAGTTCCTTCTTCCTAAGGGCCAACATCCGCGGTGTTTCTCCCATACACACTAAATGCGAGAATCTCTTGGTGCATCCTCCCCTGTGTGCATTATGGTGCGTGACGTAGTTACACTTGCTTGCGCCACCGCCGTGCGATTAGCGCTGACTGGAAGATTTGCTGTAGGAAGCTTTCAGTCACGGTTACAGCCCGTGCTGACCTCGTGGTTCGCTGGCACTGCCGTGCAGAAGGAGCCAGGTGCCATTCCTGGTTCAGGTCAGCCAGGGTATGCTGGAGGTGGGAGGGAGTCATAGCCTTTGTTCGATGGTGACAGCTGGACTTAGGGCCTGTGACTGCAGGTTTCCAGAGTGGCCCCCCAGCTAAAGGGTGGAGGACAGGAAAAAAATCCCCAGGGAGGTGTGAATGACGATTTATTGCACCAGATCCCAACCCTGGTTCCGATTTGAGCTTGCAGCCCAAGGAAGCAGGAGGAGACCCCCCCCCCTCCAAAAAGATTACCTGTTTTATTCTTGAGGGCATAGCAGTATTTAAAGTTTTGTTCTGGGGTTTGTTTGTTTTTTCTTTTTTTTTGACACACCTCCCACCTAGCCTCTCCTGCCAAAGTGGATGTTGGAGGTGGGTGCCCTGCTGTAGTGCTCCTTATCTGAACCCCCTGCATGAGACTGATCCATGTGAAATGTGAACATGCACCACTGTAAAACTGAGCCTTCAATATTTGTCCCGGTGATGGTCCTACCCTGCGGGTTTCACTGTATATACGGAGAGCTTGCCTCCTCCATTCAGCACACCTGCAGTGTGGTGCAGGTTCCAGGGACGCTGGTAACCGATGCAATGATCCAGAGGCCTGGGCAGGGAATATTGCATCATTTATCGCAGAATTCCTTGAAGCACCAGCAGGCCTGTGGTTAGGTGGATGGCTTGAGAGAGATCCAGATGGAACGACGGCATGAGCAATGCAGAAGTAGCACAGAACCAAAAGGTTTGTTGGCTTTGAGTGGTGCAAGAACTGCTGGCAGCCTCCCCTACCACCAACCACACGCACACTCTCCGAGAGTCCTGTAAAATGATTTCCTGCCAGGCAGAAAGCAAAGGACCGTGCATTTCAGGGATGTTATCGAAAGCAAACTTGAGCTCTCATGTTTCAATTATGTCAAAGTGCACGGAGTGATTGTTTTATTGTGTGAGCACACACCAGTCACGTTGCATGAGTTTCTGAAATGTAGGTCTGCTCTTTACGGTTTCCCTAACTATATCGCATCCATCCTTTCTGGGAGCGATAGGCACAAGCTCATTGCATGACTCTATGAGCTCCAACCGCTGGGAAGCTGCGAGTTCCTGTGGGTGAGGCTGCTTCCGGGGGAGGGTGGGGGATGGGTGGTGCGCTTGAGAAACTTGGGGCCTTGGTGCATCATTTTCACTGGGTGCCCTGCCCCTCCTCAAATAATCCAACCGAGCGTTATTCCCAACAGGGTGCATTACACTGTCGCCAGCAGAGATGTGCAAACGTTTTCAAAGCAGCTTCTTCCAACCGCTCAACACAACTGAAAACCGAAACCTTTTATTGAAGAAATCCAAAATGATCCTTTCAAATTTGCTTTGGTGTGTTGGGGGGGGGGGGGAGGGGAGTCAGATAAGGATTTTAGTTGAATTTTCACATCTGATCTTGATGGATGATGTGCAAACATCACTGGAGGGTTTTGCAAATCCCTGAGTGAGTTTTTCAGATTTCTTTTTGGACTTCCCCCAAATCCGCCGATGAATTTCCTCCAGCAAAAAAAAAGGAAAAGAATACGAAATGTCTAATTTGAGCCGGACTGAGCTCTACCTGGCTCAAGTTTGACTTTAGTTTTTGGCCGATTTCCAGTGCTTGGAGACTGAGGCACTCCATTTAAAATTCTCCAGGAAACTCATGTAACTCCTCCTATTCATCCTGAATTCATTATTGTCACAGACCTAAAGTAACCTCTTTGTTTAATATTTAGCTTCTACTTACTAAGCAGGTTAATGACAATTAGATTAAATCAGTTTTTGGAACTACCTAGGTAACCTTATTCAGGAATCCCTGGTAATTGTGACTTTACCCATCTTGTCATTTTTCTGTCTCTAAATAGATTCTGGTAATTGCGTGGGGCCCTGTACTTCTGTACATCTGGCCTGTGCATGGGCAGAACAGCTTCTCAGAAGAGATGGGGCAGGCCAGCAGAAAGCATAGGTCTAAGCACAGAGGATCTTTCGGCAGCGGGGTGGTGATGGGGGAAGCAGGGGACTGGGTTAGGGTCTGCAGGGGGAATGGGCCCGGAGGTCTCTGTCTGCCACCCTCACTCTGTGTTTCTGTAAACCACAGCTGAGCCAGCACCGTGGCAGGAGCCAGCTGCTGGGCCCTAGTGGTGGTCTAGGCATTTGCCTGCTAGCCGGGGACTCTGCAGGCTCTCGTTGACAGCACCGATGAACAGTTTTTCTTTACTGTGTGCTCCAGGCGTTAGGGTAACTAAGCCTGAGCAGGAAAACCTCCAATCCACCTTTTTACATATTCTATTATTACTCACATAATGTATGTACATCAAAACAAATCCTGATGTGTACTAATGTTATTATCCCACCGAAATTGAAATCAAGCCCAAACCTATAATGTTTCACTGAGAGGAAATTGGGGTTATATATTCCTGTGTAGAGCAGGATTCTATTTCAGTCATAGCATTTAATTATGACTGGTATGTTAGTGCCCACCAGAGCATAACAAATTGTCATTATGTTATTCTGCTGAGTCTAATTTAATTGGCAAGTTGTCACAAAAGCAATTATCCGTCATTTATTTTGTTGCAGTAACCACATCTTGGAGAGCACCTGCTGCCTGAGAGGAGAAGGGCTCTGCCAGGCTTGGATTCCTGCCACTTATCCCGCAATAAAAGGCTCCTTTCTGCCCCCACTCGCCCCCCATTGCTCGTGTGGAAATACATCCCTGCGTTTCCATTCAGGTCTTGTGCGTTCCTGGCCAAGGCTGAGCGGGCCGAGTAAGAGCCGGGGAGGGCAGCCAGAGACGGGCTCGCGCGGCTTCACTTTCCGTTCAATCAGCAGACTCTCTCCCTGAAACACAGGTGGACCCAAATATCTCCTGCGATGCTTTGTGCCACCGCATTACAGGAGTTTAACACAGCCAAAATTAGTTTTGGCTTTGTAAACTCTACTAGCGCAGGTGAGAAGCGATGCGTAAAAAGTCTGGCACGCAGAAGCCTCTGTTACATTTCTCCCCACCGTGCTCTGCCACCATCTGTGATCAGCTCTATCCTAGGACTTAATATCAACGGAGATGGAGAAGATTGTGTTACCTTTTCCTCAGGAATGGGAGCCTCCATTCAGCTCAGCCGCTGGTGCCCGGTTCTATCCCTTCCCTTCTCTTGTCAACGGTGGTATCGTTCTGCCAAAAGAATATACCCGATCCCTTTTGTTATATGAAGGTTGTGTGTTGCTTTCCAAGATCTGGCTGTGTGTGTGTATATGTATGTATGTATGTGTATATATATATATATATATATATTTTTTTTTTTTTTAAATATGCTTTTCTAGGGTAATTACCCAGCTCCAGGAAATAGGCGTCTAGATTTTTTTTTTTCAGCATCTTCCACCAAACACCCGCGTAGAGCTCATCTAACTTAAGAGCCTACGTTAAAGTAGCTGCTCCCTGGCTAATTTTTTTCCAGATCAGAAATAAAGAAGCAATGGTAAAGGCTTATAATGTTCCCTCTTAAGCAGTCAGGGGCTGGGCTGGGCTGTGGACTGCGTAGTTTAAGCTGTAGGATGCTTCATAGCACAGCTCTGCCCCTACTACTGCAGTGCTCCGCCAGATTCCCACCAGGAAGACCCTGGCTGCCACTCAGCAACTGAAAAAAGGCCTTGGACCCTAAGCCAGTCTTTAGGACTCAGATTTAAGTGCATGAAGCCCTCAAGCTCTTAAAACGGCATTCTCAAAAGTCGGTAATTCAGCCAGTACTTGGAACAAGCCCAGCCAGCAGGATTCCACTTCTTAAGATATCATCATTCCTTGTGATAAAATATCTGTTTAGCAGATCCACATGCATCTCAACTGGGCAGACTGGATGGGCCGTTTTGAGCATTATCGGCCATCATTCGCTGGTACTGTCCACCATCCTACATCGAACTAAATTGCTGGTTTTCACTGAATCAGTTAGGAGGGACCTCAAGTGGTCACCTGGTCCTGCGTCATTAAAACACCTCTTTGATAACCTGTTCCAGTGCTGAACTCTGCTAGTGTCAGAAATTTATTCCTAATATCTGATCTGATTCTCTTCTTCAGTTTAAGCCCAGGGTCTCCTGTCCTTTCTTTGGCACTGTATGGAGAACGTCCGATTCCCCCATCTTCAGTACAGCGCTCTGTATTTCCCTGACGACTGATATTGACGCATCTCGGTCTTCTCTTCCACAGGCTAAATAAATAAATCCACTGTCTTCAATGTAACCTCCTAGACTATATTATCTAGGCGCTGTCCTCCCCGGCACACTCTCTGTTTCCTCCTTGAGGACTGTACATCGAGTATCAGCCGAGGCACACGCCGGTTCCATGACGGTGTGTCCAACATATGACTGTCAGGACGAACGGCTGTTGTATGGCCCGAGAGAGAAGACTGTAACAGGGGACAGAGCCATAATGAAAGGTGCACCCAATTGCATCCTAAATATGCTAATAGACAGTTTGGACAGAAAAGAAAGGAGGCCTAGGAATAAGACCAAGAAAAGCTAGGAACAGAGCCAAGAAGTTGCTCTTTTGTTCAAACAATAGGTACTGTCTTTAATGAAGAAACAGACTCCTCCCGAGGAGTGAGAATAATTAGTATCCGTTTTAAATAAATGACTGTCTTTTGGATTGACGGCTGAAGACTAATTTGGAGGGGTCTCTGGGCAAAGGGCCAAAGATCCATCAGCGTATCGAGCTAAGAGCTGATTTAGACACAGTGTGGTGTGGAAATCCATTGGGGACCGGGCGTGCTTGTGAATTGTACCAGGTCTGATCCTTCCTTCACCTGTGTCTGGGGCTCTACTCCAATAAACATGTTACATGGGCACCCAGCAGCAGGGTCACCCATTTATCTAAAATAACCCAGGCAATGGCTGAGAGAAGTTTGATGGAAGCTTCCTAGTTTTTGTTTATTTATTTATTTTAGATTTATATTCCGCTTTTCCCACTTTTTTTCAGTGCTTCAAAGTTCAGAGGTTCTGCAAGCTCCTTCCTGCTGCTATGGCTCTAACTATCTGGGCTGGACCCACCCGCTGCTATGCTTGGGTCAGCCTTTGCTAATCGCGCTGTGCCAGGACCCCTCTTCCCCTCCCCCCCCCCCCCCATAACACATGAAGCTGACAGAAACAGCCAGTCACCTTGGGTGGTAGAGGGACGGTACTGAAACTCTTGTTGAAAGATACAAAAATGAAGAGACATCAAAGAGAGACCAATCTTAAAAACCTCAGGCAAACTGAGAGTGACACTAATGGGGGCAGTGCCAGTGCTTTAAACTTAAGCAAAATGAAACACTTGGCATGACATACTCTGGGAGCCTGAACATAATACACATTTTTTTGCTCAAACAAAAAATGGTTTCTCTATCTGTATTTAATCTTTGCAACATAGGGCTCTAAAATGTCACACAGGTTTGGATGGCGTAAGAGTAATTAGATCTTTTCTGCTGTTAGATGCCAAGGGATGTGTTAGACAGGATGGACCTCCCTGCATCAAATACTCTCAGTGCTATTAGCCATTCCTGTGGTGCTCCAAGGAGTACACAGCACTGTACAGATACACATGCCAGACAGTGCCTGCCCTCTGGAGCTTACAGTCCAGCCCAGGATGTACTGACGACATATACGAATGGGGCCAGACAATTCCCCCTCTGCATACAGCATAAAAAAACTAAATCCACAGATATCTGAAAGATTCTTTTCTGTTCCCCCGATCAAGCTAGAGGAACAGATTTTCAAAGAGGCGCAGTTGTGTCTTAAGTTCTGAGTTTTACATCTGATGTTAAATGTGGAAGGGATTTTCCGAGCTTTGAAAATAAAGGGACGAAAGCCCGGCTTCCCCATTCTCATAAGAGCTGGGTGTGCCAACCTCGCAGAATAACTCCATTCCTCACCGAGGAGCCATACCAAAACCCCTGGTTCTACAGTTAGCTGCAAATGCATTCGGGGCCTCCAAAGATTAGAATCCACCCAGGAAACCAGATCCAGCCTCACCCCAGGCAGGCCAAGAATCCTACACCACACTGGGACTGAATTCAGTTCATGCCAAACAGAGAGAGATTTTGTAGGGTAGCAATGATATCCAAATATAAAGAAGGAGCAGTACTGCACTCCACAATTCGTAAACAAAATCCACTAAGGAGTGCAAGAAGACTCTAGGTCCAATAATTTCATTTTCAACATTATTTATTTATAGTTTTAAATGTTCCAAGGAGCCACTCCTGTTTTAAAGTAATGCACAGATAAATGACTGCTTCAGGGTCCCCCGACACGGACCCCGTGTTTCGCCCGAAGGCTGCGTCGGGAGGGACAGTCTGTAATTTCAACAAAAGCTTAAAGTCAGCTGAGGAGTTCACACAGCTCAAAAATGGCAAGGAGGGCGGGCGGCTAGACTAAACTCAGCGTTTTAAAAGGAACTATTTTGGCGCATAAATAATGTTGAAAATGAAATTATTGGACCTAGAGTCTTCTTGCACTCCTTAGTGGATTTTGTTTACGTAGGGTAGCAATGAGCCATAGTGCAAAAATAAAATGTAAGGAATAAGTTTGATCAATAAAAAGCCACAGAGCTGAGGCCCAAATTAAAAGTCGTATATATTAATTAGGATCTGCAGATGACACATTCCTATGAAAGGGAAGCACGTTTATACAAAGTACTTACAATACCAACTGGTCATAGCAGGGGCTGTGTGGGAATTAATAAAACATTTTGGTAAATCAAAGATATCTGTATGCAAACAATTCAGGCTTTAAGAAAATAATCTAAAGTGGCGCACCTTCAACCTCAAATGCTTTAATATTTGCTGTGGATTTAGTTGCATGCATGATGTTAACGGTTTTTAAATGACCCAGTGATTTATTCTGGACATGACATCTGGAGCTGACCTAGGGGCAGTGCTGGTGCCCTCCCATGCAGAGGGACCTGGGCTTGTTTCTCTGCTTCCACTTCCCGATTCCGCAGAGATGGCATTCACAAGCCCTGGGACGAGGGAGCCATAGTCTTCATGCAATGGTGAAATCCAGGGCTTGGATTTAGGTCCCACAATTGCAGGGTCCCCTAAGCAGCTCTGGTATTATGCCGTGGGCCGAGGGGCACCAGATCTCAGCCTTGGCTCTGAATGAGCTGGAAGCCCAGAGGAGGAGGAGAGTCACAACCACACAAAAAAATGAAATGACTTGTGGACGTCTAAAGGAACGGTGCCTCCAGACCACTGCCCAAGCTTTAGAAGCAATGCTAAGCTGCTTTGGAAGATGCTCCAACATGGAACCTTTGGACTCTGATGTGCAAGTCTGCATTTTACCTGTCCAAGCTCTGACCAAGCTTTGAGAAAAATGCAACCCATGTTTTAGTTATTTAATTATTTGGGGAGGCGGTGGGGAAGAGGGGAGGAAACTTGCAAGACTTTTTTGCCTTTATGAACCACAACTTGGGATATAAAAAGAGACCACAACCATCCCCTCGTAATATTTTTCAATTTAATTTCACATTACCTGCTCATGTCCCTCTTCTGCACACAGGCATAAAATATGCAGAGGAATGAGTTGCCAGCTGCCCATCAAATGCATGCAGATCCCTGTCAGTAGAAAGGATAATGGAAGTTGGATTAGAATGGGGCTAGTGCTGAGCCCTCTCCCTCTTTCTTTCTCTATCTCGGTCTATCTGGGATCATAGTAACTAGCTCCTATTAACCATCCATGTTAATGACATGCAGATGAGTTTTGCATTCATTTACCGGTGTTAACTTTAACACTGATATCACAAGAATGGATCTATGTGCACTTTTACATGTTTAATGTGTTATTTTTCTTTGCTGTCATGTAATGCCTTCATGCTACCCCTAACACCCACCAGTGACTAAATTCTTGGCCACTTGAAGATCCCGATAAGCACTGCACAGGCCTTGCCTGCATTTGCTCATATGCCTCTGTCCTGATAACCTCTCATTCACTGGGTTCCTGCAAGTACCCTCCCACATGCTATTCCCTGATACTTTCTGGGGGCTCAGAGTTCACAGAAAGAAATTCATATAGCAACTCACTTACCTGGGTCACTAATCAGTCACCAATACAGAGCTACTAAACTAAAACAGTCATCATTAAAAAGGCTAAACAGTGAACACAAAAAAAAAAACAGCATTACAACAGGCACAGTGAAAGAAAAAGGATTTCACAGTAACACTAACTGGTACATTTTTAACTTATTTGCTAGTCACTGCATTTTTCTCAGCTGGCTGTGAGAATCTTGATAAGATTAGCTAAGACACTGATCACTGACTTCCTTCCCTGTTGTACAGCTTACTAGCAATGGGTTACCACAGCTGAGACTCTCTCTGAAACTATTTCTTTCTCTCAATCATAACAGCTATAACTCTCAGTTGTAGAAGCTCTTTGTCTGTCCCTGTCACATTATAATGGTAAAATACAACTATCACTTTACCTCCTCTCACAGTGTGATGTCAGCAGCTTGTTCTACTTCCGGGATTAACTCTGTTAGACCCAGCTACTAATGTACACACTGTTATGCTGTCACTAGAGTTGATCTAGGGGGAGTAAAGGGCACAGAGTGAATCAACTGTAGTGGGTTCCCTGTCTTCCTTGAGATGGAATAGTGGAACAAGTGCCCATACTATGTGCTGCTGCCCCACCCCTATCCACTCTCCCATCTATTCTCTGTCCCCCCCAAACACCACCCAATCAGAATCCCCTCTGTCTTCCCCACTTCTTCCCAATGCCTGGGTCCCTTAAGAGTCCCCACTTCCTTTGTCTTTGGGAGCCCCACTTCTACATCCCCTTAATCCTCGAGCCCACTCTTTTCCATCCTCAATGGAGCTTGCACCTGATTCCCCTGCTCACCTCTTTCCCCTGTGCCTGGGCAGCTCCACATCTAGCTCTGCGGCTTCTGCAGCCACTGGCACTACTCCCTCCTCATGCATTACTTAATGGTGAACTGTTTGAACTATGCGGAACTCCATAGATACAGTGAGGTCTCTGCATGGTTTAAACACCTAATGAACGATCCACACAGGAGGAGGAGGAGGAGCAGCATTGGCTGCAGGAACTGAAGAGCTAGCTGTGCTAGAGAGAAGAGAAGGAAGCAAGGCAGGGCTATTGTGTTATGTTGCGGGCTACCTTTCAACACAAAATCAGTAGAAAATAAGGATATTTAAGGGGAAAGGAGTTTCACAGAGTAGAAAAATTCTGACAAAACCCATTTTGCACATAAGTAAATGAACTGTTTTGCATCTCATTAGCCCTTAAGCATAGGATTTTGTGTTAAACCTCTCACAAGTAATTTATGCACATTAAACATAAGAAGTTGTCAGACTGAAGGTCCATCAAACTTAGCATCCTGTTTCCAACAATGGCCAATCCAGATACAAGTACCAGGCAAGCACCCAAACATTAAATAGACCCCATGCTATTAAAGCAATTGACTTAGCAGTGGCTAAGTCAATTTGATTAATAGCAGTTTACAGACTTCTCCTCCAGGAACTTGTCCAAATCTTTTTTAAACACAGCTACACTAACTGCCCTAACCACATCCTCCGGCACCAAATTCTAGAGCTTAATTGTGCGTTGAGAGAAAATTTTCTCTGATTTGTTTTAAATGTGCTACTTGCTAACTTCATCCTGAAAGAGTAAATAACCAATTCTCAATTACCCGTTCAAGTCCTTTCATGATTTTGTAGATCTCTATCAGCTGTCTCTTCTCCAAGCTGAACAGCCCTAACCTCTTTAGCTTTTCCTCATAAAGGCGCTGTAAAATCAGCTAAACTAGATTGTGTGCGGTCTTAACAGATGTTAATGCTTGCAACATCACTGGGGCACCTTAGTACATCTAATCTCCCCCTCCCCCTCCGTGTATGTGTTTAGGGAGCTACTTGGCGCTATTTATTTCAATATTTACATTATGCCATAAAACATGGAGATGAAGGCCCACATCACAATAAAAACAAATCAAACTGCTGCTTGGGCGGAGGGTAATACAATTCTTCCGAAAAACAAAGACTTAAGATTCAGATCCAGTCTATTGCCAGTGGTATAAACTTCCATGAATAAAAAGGTCTTCAGTTTCTTTCTAAAGGGACGATAAATCTGTCTCTGGCCAGGGCCAGTGAAAAGAAAAGCACGACGGGGTGACTGATCATCTTTAAGGGGAGGCGTCACAAGTTGCTGCTGGCAGCAGAGTGCAAGGCCCGGGCTGGAACGCGAGGAGATGAAAGCGCTTTTAGATCCCTGTCGGCCATCGTCAGGCGCTAAAAATGAGTGCAAGGGGCCTCAAGGCTGCTGGAAGCCGGGGTATGGTGAGGAGTAATGCGCCCCTTTTTTCCACCGCGAGCGCACATTTTTGGATGGCCGGTGGCACTTTGAAGGGCTTTTAAGGCAGGGCCAAAAGAAATGCAATTTACGGCAAGTGAGCAGAGTTTTAAAAACAATGCTTGCACAACTGATCGAAAATCTTATTTATTTAAAATATTCCTAAAGGCATCTAAGCGAAGTTTGTAAAATGCTGCCTTTTAAAACGGTCTTTAGTCAAAGATTTAAAGCTAAATTAGAGATCTCTAGCTTCACAACAGGCCGATGTAATAATCTGTGCACTGAATTTCAGCACTGAATTAATGCACAGATAAAAATTCTTTTTAACTCCCAGTGCAGTAAAAAAATGCTTTAAAAAAAAAGCGTGTTTGACCTTAAAATGTGCATTCGGCACCGGGTGGCGGCCTTGAAATATCACCAGGAGAGAGAGTAATAACTGTAGCCACATAGCCAGATAATTGCGGATTTAGCCGGCTAAGTAGTGATGGCTGATTACGGCTAGATAGCTGGACAAGTGGGAAAGGCTGGCTTCCGATTTGTAATTTTTGGGTATTCTCAGCCAGAGTACTTTGCTTTTAGTTACCTCTTTAGCTGTTGTCATGGCTTGAACAGAGGTTCCTGTGGGTATCGGGAAGTGGATGGTGAAAGGTCACCCTGGAGCCGGACTGGGCTGAGGGGGGTGAAGTCATAAGCAAAGTCCGGCTCCAAAAATCCCCCAAATTGGAACAGGGACGGCGGTGGGGGGATAGTGGGGTCTCGGGCCACACAGACCCAAGGTGAACGGTGGTTTGAGGTTTAATGGGCTGGAAGAAATCCCGCACAGACAGGCCGATGCGATACCGCTGCACGTAAAAGGGGTGCTCGTGATTGCGCGCCCACTCTCCTAACGCGCGCCGATCCACCTCTCCCGGGCGTTCAATTTAAAATTCAAATGAGCTGCTGCCGCCGTAAAAAGGAAGCGCTAGGGGGGGAATTGTGCGTCCCTAGCGCCTGCCCTGCATCGGGCGCCCAGGAAAGGTGGCTGTCAGTGTGGGTTAGGGAACGGACACTCAGTACGAACGTTTGTTTTCTCCCGCTACCGGCACAATATATGCCCACCATATAAACGACCTGGACTGTGTATATTGGGTGCCCAGAATTTTTTTTTTTGTGACTTTTTTTTTTTTTTTTCTCTTTACAGGACTCCGCTTTATGTGGTCCCTCCTGCTTAAGTATCGTGACGATACCAGAAGGAGGAATCACAGAAAGCAGGATTTTTTTTAGTTTTTTTTTTCCAATGAGCCTTTGAATGTGAAAGACTTTTGGCCTAAAATTTGCCGTGCTGCAATGGATGCATTGGCCGCACGGGCAATTTTTTTGAATCGTGGGGATTAGCTAATAGCCTCATCTGCATGTACTTTACATGTGATGAGCGCTATCAGCTAGGCGCTCGATTGGACACGCTAATCCTAGTATTGCATCGGGGGGTTATGGGCGCGCGGGGCCGGTGCAAGGGTATTAGGCGCCCTAGGCGAGCCTTCTGCCCTGCGCCTGCCTCCCTGTCACGTCGCTCTCCCCCATCGCGCCGGCCCTCCTTCCCCCCCGCTCTCGGCCCCAGCTCCTACCGCATTTGCGCCTGCCGAGCGTATGCTTCTTTGGGCCGCGAGCAGGATGGGCACCGCTCACGGCTTGTCGAATCTCTACTCCTCTGCCGCGAGCAGGTTAGGCTCTGCTGACGGCCCCACGTGGCTGCTCTTCTGCGCCCCTAAAGGTCGGTGCCCGAGGTGACCGCCTAGTTCGCCTAATAGGACACACTGGCCCTGTGGACGCGTATCCAAAACGCATGGCCAATCGCTTGTTAAGCCTTGAGCTGGCCGCAGTGCCCGATATTGCATTGGCCTGAGAGAGACTGCAGGGATGGTATTAAGCGAGTGGATTCCTATTGCAGGATGCTTGGAACAGGCCCCCCTCACCTTGCGCTGTGCTCTGGCAGTGCTGGAGATCTGCTTTTTTTCTCTGCCAGTAGGGGGTGCTAGCGTCTTACTCTTGAGAAGAGGCCAGTAGGGATAAATGCACTATATAAAAAGTGAATACTTATGTTTTTTTTATCTCTTGGGTTTTTTTTTTTTTAATGCTCTACCACCGTTGTTCTTTTCTCCTGTACCACAAGCTCATACTTAAGGGAAGAGCCTGAGCTGAGGAAGAGAGGATAACTCTGGAAAGCCAGTCACAGGGTATTTAGTTAGTCCAGTAAAAAGGTCTCTCCTACAACTCTACCGAGGGGAAGAATCTAAAATTTTACTGGGCATAGATTTGGCATCCAAAATTGCGATATGAATATCTGCCAAATGCCTCTGGCCCCCTTTGCTGCGTAAGAAGCTTTTATTATGACAAGACCTGGTGCACGAGGCAGTTGCTCCTTTGAAGGGAAAAAAAAAAACAAACCCCAGGAGATACTCCTTAGGGTATTTAAGAGCAGTTATAGGTGAATTTTCCAAGGCACAGTCGGGATCTTCAGTGGATCTTTAGCTGCCCGGGAGCCCTCAGGCTTTTTCTATCTGGGTAACAACCCAATCTTCAAAGCTGAGCTCGCCGGCTACTTTTGTGTTTTGAATATCGGGTTAGTTTGTGCGGCCTGAGAACTACAAGCAGATGGATGCAACCAGTTAAAACCCCTGAATTGTCCCCGAACACTCAAAATGCTGCAAACTGCTCTGAGCATTATTTGGAAAAGTGGGCTAGAAATCAAAATATTTTATTGTATTTTTATTGAAAATATAATTCTTTTAGCAGTAACATTTCAAAGGAATCTAGCTGGGTAACTATCGAGGTAGCTGGCTAGATCCCCGGGGGTAAAGGTTGCACCCCCTTGGGGAGGATAAACCCACGTTCACAGCATGAATACTTTTAGGTGCATTTTAAGAAGCGTTCTGGGTAAGCCCTGTTGCAGGGCCGTGCGGTCTCGTATGGAGGACCTGGGTTTGATTCCCGGGTCTGGTCTTCTGCTCCCTAGGCCGGCCGGGACTGGGGGATGCTGCAGAGGAGGCGGAAGGCGTTGTCATTCAGTGGCGACACCTAGTGGCCAGATGTGGGGGCCCAGGATCGTGGTGGGAATGTGGAAGGTGCCTTAATACGTCCCCCTCCGCCCTGCCTGGCCGAGGACCGTCACCGCCATAATAAACAGGCAGATACAGAAAAAAGTGCGGGAGAGCGGACGAGCTCCCACTCTCCCGACGCGCGATTTAGTATCGGCCCGCATGCAAATGAGGGTCCGCCTTTGGGCAGGCGTTAATTTCTGAAAGTAAAATGTGCGGCTTGGCTGCACATTTTACTTTCTGAATCGCGCGGGAATAACTAATAGGACCATCAACATGCATTTGCATGTTGCGGGCGCTATTAGTTTCGGGAGGGGGGGGGGGGGGGTTGGACGTGCGTTTTCGACGCTCTTACCCCTTACCGGAGTTATGAGGGGAACATGAAATAGGTGGGTTGTGATAAAGGTTCCTGGTGCCACAATCCCAGCGCTGGTTCTGATTGAGCTGGAAGAAAAAGGAGGGGGAGGTAACTACTACCTCTGCCACCCGCCCCCCTCCCAAAAAAAAAAAAAAAAGTAAAATAAAAATATTGATAAAAGAGGTTAGGGGGCCTTTTATAAGAGAGACGAAAGAGAAATAGTTTTTTGAAAAACCCTCAGTCACTCGCCAGTCCTGCGGCATGCTGTAGTTTGTCACGCTCGGTACTTAAAAAGGCCAGCGAAGTTGAAAGATTTATAGGTTGGCTTTGGGAACCCTTCTCCACTGAACATCTTGTTGGCAGAGAGACAATATCCTCGTCACCCAGATGTCCCTCATTTAACCAGAATCGGTTTGTGGCAAAGATAAACTACATCATCTGTCTCATGTTCGGCCACCCCCGCTACAGGAGCCTCCCACCCCCCTTTAATAAATGGTTTTAAGGACCCATCGTCTGCTGTCATTCTGCGCTCGAAGGCTTCGGTGACGTAAGTGCGCTCTCAGATTTACAAGTTGCTTGTCCTTGTTTCCCGAGTTTGTTGCGCCTTTCTGTAAGCATGAGTGGAGGAGCTTTGCTTTTTTTTTCTCACAGCTGTGAGGCAGGGACAAACGGCTGGGCAGGGGCAATCTTCCAGCCCCCCCCCCCCCCCCCCCCCCCCCCCCCCGTGGAGTTGCCTGCTCTGGCGGTTGTCTTCCAAGGTGCACTACTCACAGATTTTCAGAAAGAAACCTACCAATGCTATCTTTGAAAATTTAGCACGTGTTAAAAGTATCTGCGTGCTTTGAGCCTGCCGTTTGTGCAGATGGCCAAGAAGAGAAAAAAACAGTGCACATATATTTAAAAATGTAATGTCCACCTGTTAAATACATCCGCAAGAGTGCTTTTTGGGTTTATTTTGCTGCCAAAAGTATGCATGCAATGGAAGTTGCACCTACATTTAGCTGCATGGAGCAATTTTCAATTGGGTTGTTTTACCTGGATACAGACCTTTTTGAAAATAGCTGTTACTGAGAGCAACAATGGTGGTGGAAAGGTGATGTATCGTGCACTAAGAAATGTTTCATTTTAATCTTCAGACTATGTTGCTGGAGTAGTGTCAGTCTGTCTGGTAAAAGCAGAACTGGCGTATATAGATGAGGTGGGGATAAAACCAGGACTGGCACAATCTGTCTCTGATGACCAGGAGGGGTCCAGCGGAGACTGGTTGAGCTTTAATAGGTTACATTAACACGCTGTTAACAGTGGATCTAACCTTTCCAGGAACTAGGTTTCTGCCATCGTCTCTACCAGATGCTCATTGACATCTCCAGGCCTGGATTTGTCAATAGGGAGGCAAACAATTGGGGGGGGGGGGAGGGGGAGGGGAGCTTCAGGCTGGTTGAAGATTTATTGCCTTCCACCTGTGCAGAATCCAGCCCCTCCCCTCCCAAACAGCATGCAGGGAACAGAATGGGAGGGGGTGAGCCTGAAACACAGAGAGCAAAAGGGATAATTTTGGTAAGATTAGGAGGAGCTGAATGGGGATCATTGGGGGTGGGAGAGAGGCTGAGGAGTGAGAGTGGATCAGATGGGGGGAAGGGAGCAGTGTGTGTGTGTGTGTGTGTGTGTATGAGAGAAGGGATTGGTACTGGTATGTGTACACCAGATTGAGAGGTTAGAGAGGAGTTATAAGAACACAGTAGGGATACCTCCCTCCACTCCTCCCCCTCCCCCACCCGCTGCAATTCAGGTTCTCCCTCCCTTGATCTCAGATTTTATCCTGCACATCCTAGAACCCATCCCCCAACATTTCGAACTCCCTTTCCCCCATTCTCAAATCCAGAATCTCCAGCCCCTCTCCCTCTTTTCCTCCCATCTCACATTCCTGATTTCCCCCTTTCCTCTACCTTCCCCATCTCTCATCCTCTCCATTCCCAGTCCTTTCTACCTCTTCTCCCCCATCCTCAGTCCTTTCTACCTCTCCTCCCCTATCCTCAGTCCTCTTTCCTTCTCATACTCCTTCCTCCTATCCCCAGTCCTTTCACCTTCTCCTCATCCCATTCCTGTCTTCCTTCTTTCCCCAGGCCTCTTCCTTTCACCTGCCCCTTCTCTTCTGCCCATCCCTAAGATCTCATCCCTGTACTGATACATAAGATCCCTTTTCTTCCCCCAATAAAAAAATAAATTATACACACACAAGAAAGGTTAAAAAATTACTTAATTTTTATAATATGAAAGATGGAAATGTTTGCCAGTGTGCTTCAGATGTTTTCAGTTTTTGCCACAGAATCTATGCCTGAGCTGCCACAGCAAACTGTGAGACTGTGCCTTATACCTCCTGCTCAATGTTGTCTGCCCTTACCTGGGCATGGGGGGGGGGGGGCTGGAAGAGGGGGTGCAGCAACAGTGCTTAGGGGTGGCAAACTCCTAAATCCATCTCTGGACATCTCCTGAAGATGATCATCCAGTCTCCACCAGACATCTCCTGAAGATGCCCATCTAGTCTCCACCAGACATCTCTCGATGGCACTTATCCAGTCTCTAGCAGACATCTCCTGAAGATGCCCATCTAGTCTCATGAAGATGCCCATCTAGTCTCCACCAGACATCTCTCGATGGCACTTATCCAGTCTCTAGCAGACATCTCCTGAAGATGCCCATCTAGTCTCCACCAGACATCTCTCGATGGCACTTATCCAGTCTCCACCAGACATCTCCTGAAGATGCCCATCTAGTCTCCACCAGACATCTCTCGATGGCACTTATCCAGTCTCCACCAGACATCTCCTGAAGATGCCCATCTACTCTCCATCAGACATCTCTCGATGGCACTTATCCAGTCTCCACCAGACATCTCCTGAAGATGCCCATCTACTCTCCACCAGACATCTCTCGATGGCACTTATCCAGTCTCCACCAGACATCTCCTGAAGATGCCCATCTACTCTCCATCAGACATCTCTCGATGGCACTTATCCAATCTCCACCAGACATCTCCTGAAGATGCCCATCTACTCTTCATCAGACATCTCTCGATGGCACTTATCTAGTCTCCACCAGACATCTTCTGAACATGCCCATCTAGTCTCCACCAGACATCTCTCGATGGCACTTATCCAGTCTCCACCAGACATCTCTCGATGGTGCTCATCCAGTCTCCACCAGACATCTGGTGATGACTTCCACTGTGGGAATTACTACTACACAACTTCCTCTAGATATAAACTACTTCGTGCAGTCCTATGTGAAGAAGGGACCTATGTGGTCTTGAAAGCTTATATACTACAGTATCTCTTGTTTGTTTGTTTTTTCATTGCTTCTTTCAATGGTATCACAACCTACTAAGGCTGCTCCATGATCAACACACTATTAGAACACCCCTGTTTATTGTATTGCAGGGTTCAAGTAGCCGGAAAGCTGAGTTCTTTTCAAGCTGAGATACATTTTTATTGGCTCAGCATACAGTAAGAATTGGAGAAAGATGGTGTACTCCATGAGCACAACCATTTTTGGAAGTAAACGGTTCCTTTAGCCTTACAGTCACCTCTGAAGAAGAGACCTATGGGGACTCAAAATCTCAGACCACAATTCTCCATAGAAAAAGAAATTGAGGAACAGCAGGTCATGATGTGGAAGCTGGAGGAAGGATTGGTTCGGAGGAAATAGTTTTTTACAGCGAGGGTGGTAGATGCCTGGAATAGCCTTCTAGTGGAGGTGCAGAGGCCAGTCCAGTGATAGACTATAAACGTGCTTAGGAAAGCTATAGGGGACAGTAGTAAGAACAGGGTTTAAGGGGAGGGTGAAAGACACGGGGGAAGCGAGCCGTAGGTAGGTAGGTAGGTGTGTATGTATGTATGTACTCGATCATACTCAGTACTGTACAGTAGGTAGTAGACCCATCTACCTAGAAAGGTAGGAAACCGAGGAGAGAAGAAACCCGACTTGTATAGCTGACAGCCGCGACCTCTCTGTAGCTTGAGCTCGACTGGGTGGCCCAGCTGGTCTTCATCTGCAGTCATTTACTGTGAGGTCAAGACTGAGCAGCACAGGAAGTGTGAAGTGAGCTGGGTAATTTTCTGTGGGGCTGATGCAATAAAGTGTATCCACCCTAGCACACAGGTTTACACGTGGTTGGATGTGCGTTTTGGACACGCAAGACTAGCACCCGGTGCAATAAAGAGATTAGCATGTCCAAAACACGTGCCCAAACAAATGCATAGCTGATAGCACCCATCACATATAAATTTAATGTAGATGAGGCTACTAGCTATCCCCCCCCAATGCAAAAAACTGCTGGGTACCCAACACACACTTTTTAATGCGGAAAATTTAACTCCAGCCCCGGATGTAGCGTTAAGTTGATCCACGGTCAAGGGCTCATGAGAAATTTAAAAATATGGTCTCTGGTTCCTCCTGCTTAGGATCATTGTGACACTTAAATTTACTGCTTGCGGTATTGAAAAATAAAGGTATATGGGCTTGATTTAAAAAAAAAAAAAAATTTCCGGACGCATAGGATACGCACATGTACACGCACAATTTACATGCAAGGGACTCTTAGCTATGGGCATCCAGCAACCTCAGCAAAATTGGCCAGAAATGGGAGAAAAATGGATGCTTATATTGAGTGTCCGTTGCAATTGTGAGTGCCCGATGCATTTGAGGGCTGGGGACGCACAATTCTTCCCTAGTGTGTCCTTTTTTATACAACCCCCTCATTTACATATTTCATCAGGGACCCAGGGAATGTGGCTATGTGCATGTTAGGAAAATGGGTGCTCAATACGAGCGCCCTTTCTAACGTGCATCTTATTGCATCGGTCCCTCTATGTTAGTCAATGGGAAACTTAACTGGTTAAGTCCCTCTGAATATATTTAGTTAATCGTAGCCGGATAAGTTCATCTGGATAACTTTATATCTTCCTTCCAGCGCACCTCTGCGTCTTTTTTTTTTCAATCCAGCTAAATTTTATCCTGGCTAAACGTAGTCCATGTGCCTATATGTAAAAAATCACCGAAGCTAATGATTTCCGAATTATCCCTAACAACTGAAAAACAGGTTGTTAATACAAACAAAAAACACACTTTGAAATGTCTGTATGCCAATGCCAGAAGTCTAAGAAGTAAGATGGGAGAGTTAGAGTGTATAGCAGTAAATGATGAGATTGACATAATTGGCATCACAGAGACTTGGTGGAAGGAGGATAACCAATGGGACAGTGCTATATCAGGATACAAATTATATCACAATGATAGGGAGGATCAACTTGGTGGGGGTGTGGCACTTTATGTCCGGGAGGGTATAGAGTCCAAGAGGATAAAGATCATACAAGAGACTAAATGCTCAGTAGAATCTATATGGGTAGAAATCCCATGTGTGTTGGGTAAGAGTATAGTGATAGGAGTATACTATCGTCTACCTGGACAAAATGGACAGACAGATGATGAAATGCTTAGAGAAACTGGGGAAGCTAAACAATTTGGCAGTGCAATAATAATGGGAGATTTCAATTACCCCAATATTAACTGGGTAAATGTAACATCAGGACTTGCTAGAGACATAAAGTTACTGGATGTAATAAATGACTGCTTCATGGAGCAATTGGTTCAGGAACCAACAAGAGAGGGAGCTATTTTAGATTTAATTCTTAGTGGAATGCAGGATTTGGTGAGAGAGGTAACGGTGGTGGGGCCACTTGGCAATAGTGATCATAACATGATCAAATTTAAACTAATAACTGGAAGGGGCACAATAAGTAAATCTACAGCTCTAACACTAAACTTTCGAAAGGGAAACTGAGAAAAATAGAAAAAAACTGAAAGGTGCAGCTACAAAGGTTAAAAGTGTTCAACAGGCATGGACATTGTTTAAAAATACAATCCTAGAGGCGTAGTTCAGATGTATTCCATGCATTAAGAAAGGTGGAAGGAAGGCAAAATGATTACGGTCATGTTTAAAAGGTGAGGTGAAAGAGGCTATTTTAGCCAAAAAAACCATCCTTCAAAAATTGGAAGAAGGATCCATCTGAAGAAAATAGGATAAAACATAAGCATTGTCAAGTTAAGTGTAAAACATTGATAAGACGGGCGAAGAGAAAATTTGAAATGAAGTTGGCCATAGAGGCAAAAACTCATAATAAAAACTTTTAAAAATATATCCAAAGTAAGAAACCTGTGAGGGAGTCGGTTGGACCATTAGATGACCGAGGGGTTAAAGGGGCTCTTAGGGAAGAAAAGGCCATTGCAGAAAGACTAAATGAATTTTTTGCTTTCGTGTTTACTAATAAGGATGTTCTGAAGATAGTTTCAGGGATGATGAGTCAGACGAACTGACCCAAATCACTGTGAACCTGGAAGATGTAGTAGGCCTGATTGACAAACTAAAGAGTAGCAAATCACCTGGAATGGATGGTATGCATCCTAGGATACCGAAGGAACTAAAAAATGAAATTTCTGATCTATTAGTTAAAATTTGTAACCTATCATTAAAATCATCCATTGTACCTGAAGACTGGAGGGTGGCCAATGTAACCCCAATATTTAAAAAGGGCTCCAGGGGCGATCCGGGTAACTGTAGACCAGTGAGCCTGATTTCGGTGCCAGGAAAAATAGTGGAAACTATTCTAAAGATAAAAGTCATAGAGCATTTAGAAAGACATGGTTTAATGGAACACAGTTAACATGGATTTACCCAAGGGAAGTCTTGCCTAACAAATTGCTCCATTTTTTTGAATGGATTAATAAACATGTGGATAAAGGTGAACCGGTAGATGTAGTGTATTTTGATTTTCAGAAGGCTTTTGACAAAGTCCATCATGACAGGCTTCTAAGAAAACTAAAAAGTCATGAGATAGGAGGCGATTTCCTTTCTTGGATTACAAACTATCTAAAAGACAGGAAACAGAGAGTATGATTAAATGATCAATTTTCTCAGTGGAAAAGAGTAAACAGTGGAGTGCCTTAGGGATCTGTACTTGGACCGGTGCTTTTCAATATATATATAAATGATCTGGAAAGAGTACGACGAGTGAGGTTATCAAATTTGCGGACGATACAAAATTATTCAGAGTAGTTAAATAACAAACAGATTGTGATACATTACAGGAGGACCTTGCAAGACTGGAAGATTGGGCATCCAAATGGCAGATGAAATTTAATGTGGACATGTGCAAGGTGTTATATATAGGGAAAAATAACCCTTGCTAGGTTCCATATTAGGAGCTACTGCTCAAGAAAAAGATCTAGGCATCATAGTGGATAATACTTTAAAATTGTTGACTCAGTGTGCTGCTGCAGTTGAAAAAGCAAACAATGTTAGGAATTATTAGGAAGGGAATGGTTAATAAAACAGAAAATAAAATGGTTAATAAAACAGAAAACATAATGCCTCTGTATCGCTCCATGGTGAGACTGCACCTTGAGTACTGTGTTCAATTCTGGTCACCACATCTCAAAAAAGATATAGTTGCAATGGAGAAGGTACAGAGCAGGGCAACCAAAATGATAAAGGGAATGGAACGGCTCCCCTATGAGGAAAGGCTGAAGAGGCTGGTGCTGTTCAGCTTGGAGAAGAGACGGCTGAGGGGGGATATGATAGAGATGTTTAAAATCATGAGAGGTCTTGAACGAGTAGATGTGAATCGGTTATTTACACTTTCGGATAATAGAAGGACTAGGGGGCATTCCATGAAGTTAGCAAGCAGCACATTTAAGACTAATTGGAAAATTCTTTTTCACTCAATGCACAATTAAATTCTGAAATTTGTTGTCAGAGGATGTGGTTAGTGCAGTTAGTGTAGCTGGGTTCAAGAAAGGTTTGGATAAGTTCTTGGAGGAGAAGTCCATTAACGGCTATTAATCAAGTTTACTTAGGGAATAGCCATTGCTATTAATTGAATCAGTAGCATGGGATCTTCTTAGTGTTTGGGTAATTGCCAGGTTCTTGTGGCTTGGTTTGGCCACTGTTAGAAACAGGATGCTGGGCTTGATGGACACTTGGTCTGACCCAGCATGGCATGTTCTTATGTTCTTAAAACGTAGTCGTTCTGTGGGGTGGGAACTTGGAAACGTGGGGTTTGTCCACTAAGTCCCAAAAGCCAGATAAAGCCTCTTCTGTATTGACCTCTGTGTTGCTAGGTTACTAATGTAAATCTCATTTTCATAGCCTAAGAATTTACAGACTGAGTGGGGTCCAAATGCAGCAGCTATCGGTGCATTCCTAGGACCATTTTGTGCTTTGGATGAAAGGTATAGGAGGTCCGGGAAGTAGAGAAGGGAAGAGGGAAAAAGTGCAGATAAAGCCGGTAACTTTAGGACATGGATGTGGATTGAGCTATTGCTTTTAAGATGTTTCTATCCATTCTTTACCGGTCCGGTTCTGTCCCTTCTCCCTCTTTTCTGTGAATCTGTTTGTACTGGTTGGCTTCTTGGTGAGGTGCCAGTCTTCATCTTATTTGTGGAGCAGCAATACAAATACTGCAAATTTTATAAGGTTTAACTGCCCTTCTCCTACAGAACTTGCAAATAATGGAATGATTCATCCAGAAAACCTACTTTCTTTTTTTTTTTTTTTTTTTTTTTTTGTTGCTGCACTCATGGATACAGATTTTTTTTTTTTTGAAGGATATTTCAAGGGCAAAATCTGGATGCCGAGCTCAGGGGACGAGATTAGATTAACCATCCCTCAAAGCGCCGTTTGATGGAAAATGAGGAATTATCTGCTTGTGTCATGGTATCTTATCACCCTTCGGCAGTGCCGATACCGCGAGAGGAAGGGCCGGCCGCCGCACACCGTGCCTGACGGGTCTGACTGGGCGCCAGGGAACGCAGTGGAGAGGGGGGTGAGGAGGGGTAAGAGAAAAGAGGAGGGGGGTGCCTTTCCACAGTTGACAGCTACACCCAGGATCACGGAGGCTGGAGAGAGAGAGAAGGAGAGATGGGCTTTCTGACAGCAGCACAAGCGGCGGCTTTCTTAAGCGTGTTCATTTGCGAGCCTGGCAGAATCTGACAAGGTTTGGGAGGACAGTGTGACAAAGATGCACAAATGCACTGCATCCGTCTGTCTCTGTGTCATGTTGGGTCAGTGTCAAGGCAACATTTGAGAGGAATAACTCTGTGGGAGGAAAGGGGGTCTGGAGTTTGTGTGTACTGATACAACACTCATGAAGCAGTGTCTAAAAATCTCTGTGGATCCTTTACAGCTCAAGGAGGTCTGCATATCAATCTTTGTATATGAAAAAAACACTGGTCATATTCTTCCTGTCCCCACCCTGTCATCTAAATGGAAGATCTGAATAGCATGTGTGATGTCCCCTGGTCATGTGCACGTTACTGTGTGTAACCGTTGGACTGGGCGCAGTGGCCTTTGGGTCAGTCGGGGCAGAGGAGATCTCTGAGGGCAAGGGAGTTTCCAGGCATCGTGCAACAATGACATCCGTGGCCAGACTCTGGATGCAAGGATAGTGGGGTTCTAGAAGGAGCCGCCGTCTGTGGCCCTCGACCACGCACGGTCATGGCCATGGCTGGACTAGAAGGAGGAAGTTTCCTATGTAGCTGCGAGCGAAGGCTCATGGTACTGCAGTCCCAGTTCTGATTGAGTTGGAATAGGAGAAAAAAAACCCAGAATGCATATATGCAGCCACAGATCACATCACATGAAAAGGGATCCAACTGGGTCGAGGTGCCTGTCGGTGTGATGTCACTGGTGGATCAAGCTGAATCCACTTAGTGTGAGGTTAACGTGTGGCTGTACCAAATCGATCCTTGGTAGTAAGAATTTTAAAAAGCCCTTCCAGACACCGAATGAATCTTAACTCTCCACTAACCAACTTCCAGCCATTACCCTCACGCAGAAAACTATAACATTGCAAATGGCATAACCTAGTAAATACCATAAATTCTGCAAATGCATTCTGTTAAAGTTTGGTAAATGTATTCTGTTAAATTCCTATGGCCTTTCTCTGCTCCTAGTTGTACATTTCCCTGTTTTATTGTAACGGCAATTGTTTTTCGCTTTGCACCTATTTGTTCTTTTTACTGTAACCTATTATTACACCCCCTTGTTTATTGTAAACCGGCATGATGTGATACTCATCACGAATGCCGGTATAGAAAAAACTCAAATAAATAAATAAAATAAATAAAGTGCCAGAGAGTAAGCGTTATTATTCTCTGTGGATACCTTTGAAATACTGCACGGTAGGTGGGGGTGGGGGATGGAATTGTCAAACTGTCCAGCATTAGGACAAAGTCCACGGATTAAAAAGTCTGCACTCTTTGCGCTAATTTTATAACGATAAGGTGGGTGTACGCTTTCTCTTCGGAGCTTGCTGCGGGGTATAAAGTAGCTGCGGACGTTTACGCCCACCTTTGGAAAGGTAACGCATGTAGAGTTGAAGATGCCATCTACGCACATTATTTTCCTCAACCCAGTACAACTTCTCTAAATGCGACCAAAAGTACATACATTGTGGAGCACCCTGCCTGCTCTTAGCCCTGTTGAGAGAGAAGGAGTTTCCAGACAGCCCTTGGTGCCTGTGAATGGCTTTTCTTTTAGGATGTCACCGAGATATGGAACTCATTTGTACTGTTAAAACTTTTACCTTTGAAATAAGCCCTGGGGATGCTGGGCTACAGAGGTGGCTCCATTCTGTGACCCATACTTCAAAGTTCTCCCTCTGGCATCAGAGCCTGTCCCATCCCTATCAACATGAGATATGGATTAGCAAAGCAGGTTTGTCTCGCAGCAGAGATAGGAAATGGGGAGGAAGAGGAGGAGAAAGTGACAGCAGAGGCTGCCAGGAAACTCAGCTGAGCAACTAAGATGAATTTACTCTGCCAAAGGAAATCAAAGTATGAAATAAAGATCTTAACTAGAATGTTTAAAACGATACGAAAGTATAAGGCACATGCCATGCATCCTTAATAAACTGAGTGATGATAAGAGTTATTCCTGACACTTCCATCTCCAGGTCTCCTGAGTGCTGGATATGAGAGGAAATTTGTATAATAGCAGGAAAAACAGCTGGGGAAGGGTGATGCTCTGCCACAAAGTGGTTATTTGCACAGTTGCATGTCTCTGTAGTGGGATAATCATAGGGATTTCCATTCCTTTTATTAATTTTAATTTTAGTGCACACTAAAATGAAAAGAAACCAAAAAAACATGAACTGAATAATAAAAATAAACAAAAACAAATATTTCTTAGCATCCAGTCAGATGAATTCAGAACAAGTGGGTTATGCACCTCTACCAGCAGATGGAGACAGAGCAAACTGACGTATATACACCCCTGCTGTGACATCAGCCTGTCTCCAGCAGATGGTATTGCTATGGGGTTTGCTTCATTTTAAAATAGAATTAAGGACATTACATTGCCCTACTCTTCTGTGGTGAAACCAATAGGTCCCTCCCATAATTGAGAATTCCTGAGCTGATTTCCGTGCTCCCTCAGATGAGTGCCTTGGTCTGGTAGCTGGTTTTTCAGCCGATGTGGCCTTAGCTGCTTAAGCAGCTGAAAGGAAGCAGGTCTCCCACTGCAGCTGGAGACCATCTCTGTACTCAGCCAGGTAAGGCTGAGCTCAGGTAAATTTAAAAAACTATATATAAATATATATATTTTATACAGAGACGTAAAAGGAGGCTTTTGTAGTGTAGTGCTTCCTTCTTTTTCCCGGTCTCCATGCTCAGCGAGCTGTTCCGACATTTATCCCGCTCCGTGGGCGGTCGAGGGATGTGGGCAGCCTGGCGGGTTGAGCAGCCTCTGTCGGCTAGGCCCCGCTCTGAAGCTTTTTCGATGCACGCCACTTGGTAGGCCGCAATGGCATTTTGTGCGCTTTCTAAGGCTGCCCTCTACAGGACTGTCGGTTTGGCGTGTGCATCCAGGTTGTGAGTTCAATTTTTGGATGCTTAGTCGGGCCTTCTATTATATGTATCTAAGTTAAGCAGCACCTTAAGTGGCCACAAGCTTACCTGTGTGCACAAGTTTTATTGTGCGCTTAAATTGTTTTACTGCACTTACTTTTGGGACGTCTATGTTTTGGATGGCTAGGCAATGGGACAACTAGGTGTGAGATGCCTAAGTGTTGGATGCCTAAGTTTTGGACGTCTAGGTTGGATGCCTAGAATTTTTGGACGTACAAAAAAAAAAAAAGCTAAATGTATGCCTCTGTCTGCCGTTCAAGCAAGCTGTCAACCATAATGGCACCTATGCCTAAGAAGCCTAAGCGTCTTTCTCTTTGCACTGCCTGTCATATTCGGGCATATCTGCCAGGAGTGCCCACAAACTTGTGTCAGTGCTGTTTAGAGGTTCAGGGAGAATTGCCTTCCTCTGATTTCACTAAGCCTGGCTCTTTCTAGCCGGCTATAGGCCTGGGTACAGACGGTTCAGGTGGGGCGCTTGATTTTGGAATTCCCCTAACTGGTTCCTCAGCAAGGGATGGTAGCTCAGTGAGTACGCCTCAGTTGCCTCCTGGATTAGATGCTTCTACCTTTTTGTGGGTAGAGTTTTTCCAGGGATTGCAATCCTTTTTCCTGGCGCAATCTTCAGCCCTCTCTAATACTCCCAGAGCAGAGTCACAGGTAGGAACCTTGCTGGGACCTACTGTTAAGCACCGGAGTACTGCTAGAGCGGCAGTGGAACTTCCCGATGGAAGTCCGGATAGCACGGATGATGACGCTGATCCTGACTTTCCTGAGGATGGTGAAATTCCTCCAGGATTAGAACCGTATAGAACTATGTTATGGTTCTTTCATAAAGATGAACTGCCAGCTCTGTTTTCCTAGACTTTGAAAATGCTCGCAGTTCCTGTGACTGAGCCAAAGAAAAATCCTATTTTGGTTTCCTTGCGTAAAGCCTCTTGTTTTCTCCCCGTGATGGAAGCCATTCAAGAATTAATTGATCTTGTGTGGGGTGCCCCAGAGGCTAATTTCAAAGAAGGTTGGGTTTTGTAAGGCCTGTACCCTCTGGATCCAGTGGCAAAAGAGCATTTACATTTTCTGAAGGTAGCTGCAATTGTGTGTGCAGTCTCCAAATGGACCACTATTCCCGTGGAAGGAGGAACGGCCTTGAAGGATGCTCATGATAGAACGATTGAGACTACCCTTAAGCAAGCAATGACCTTAAGCAATAACCTTGCAGATCACTTCTTGTTCCCTGGTGGCTCGATCTTGTTTGCTTCTCTCCCAGGAGGTCGATGACTTTGGGGTGAACTTCAGGGCAATTATGGAGCCAGCTGCTGCTTTTTTGGCAGATGTGGGCTGTGATTTTGTCTGCACTTCAGCCAGAGGAGTGGCTTCCATAGTAGCGGCCAGGTGTCAGTTATGGCTGAGAAATTGGTCTGCCGATGCGAACTCCGAGGCTAACCTTACCAAATTGCCCTTTAAAGGCTCGCTATTATTTGGGAGTGAGTTGGAAAAGCTGGCCAATAAGTGGGGCAAATCTCCGGTTCCTCGTTTGCCAGAGGATAAGAAGAAGACGCCACACTCTTTTAACAAGAGAGGTCATATTAGAGGATCCAGGCATTTTCGTCCCTATAGAGGAACGACCCTTTGAGAACTCGACCTTTTGGTAGATCTTAGTCCTTTCGTCCCCAGCAGCCAAGAAGGGGTGCGAGTTCGGGTAGTGGAACCTCCTGACCCTCTCAATGAAAGTTTGCCGACCCACTCCTGGGAATGAGATTGGGGGACGCCCCTTTCTCTTTTTTCAGAGGTGGATCAAGATCACATCAGATCATTGGGTCTTAGAGGTGATGCGAGAAGGATATGCGCTGGATGTGTTCATGGTGTCTCCCTGCCACTTCCCACAGAAGAAGCAGACAGTGGAAACTACATTGGCAAGGCTTCTCAGTCTGAGGGCTGTAGTTTCAGTGCCCATGTCTCAAGAAAATACAGATTGATGTTCCATTTATTTCATTGTGCCCAAGAAGGAGGACTCCTTTCATCCTATCCTGGATCTCAAAGGTGTCATCTGTCATCTGTGGATGACGCATTTTTACATGGAAACATTGCGCTCAGTAATAATGGCCATACAGTCGGGGGAATTGCTGACCTCTTTGGATCTGTCCAAGGCATACCTTCATATCCCCATCCAACAAGAGCATCAGCGCTTTCTATGGTTTGCACTTCTGGAACGCCATTATCAGTTTCAGGTCCTGTCCTTTGGTCTGGCCACCGCCTCAAGGACCTTTTCCAAGGTAATAGTGGTAGAGGCAGCAGAATTGAAAAATGATGGGATCCTCTTACATCTATATTTGAATGACTGGCTGATTTGAGCCAAGTCACTGGAAGAGAGCAGCAGAGTGACCCACAAGGTGATCTCCCTATTGCAGGAGCTCGGCTAGATGATGAACGTGGCCAAGAGCAGTCTTCAACCTGCTCAGTCATTGGAATACCTCGGGGTTCATTTTGACATGAGGCAGGGCAAGGTTTTTCTGATGGAAGTGCAAATTCAGAAGTTGATGACACAGCTCCGTCTGTTATTGAACACTCTGCGCCCGACCGTATGGTCCTACCTGCAAGTACTTGGCTTAATGGCGGCGATCCTGGAAGTAGTCCCATGGGCGAAGGCGCTTATGCATCCTCTTCAGCGCTGTCTGCCGTCTCGGTGGAACCCACAGTCTCAGGACTATTTGATTCGCCTCCTCCTGCCGATGGAAGTCTCCTTCCAACTACAGTGATGGCTGCAGGTGGATCATCTAAGGAAGGGAGTTTCCATAGTACTACCGGACTGGCTAGTGCTGACAACAGATGTGAGCCTCCTTGATTGGGGAGCTCACTGTTAGGAACTAATGGCACAAGGGCGCTGGAATGCAGAATCTCTCTGGAACATCAGTTGACTGGAAGCCAGGGTGGGCCAGTTGGCATGTTTGCAGTTCAGTGACAAGCTGCAGGGTCGATTGGTCTAAATAATGTTGGATAATGCAACGACTGTGGCTTACATCAATCAGCAGGGAAGAACCAAAAGCCAACAAGCGTCGCAAGAAATAGATCAGTTTATGGAATGGGCAGAAGTGCATCTCCAGATGATCTCAGTCTCACACATAGCAGGAAAAAAAATGTAAGAGTAGACTTTCTCAGCAGGGAGAGTCTGGACCCAGGAGAATGGGCTTTTTCAGATGAGGCATTTCAGCTGATTCTGGATCGCTGGGGTCCCCTGTTTCTAGACCTCCTGGCGACTTCTCGCAATGCGAAAGTTCCGTGATTCTTTAGTCGCAGAAGAGATCTGAAGTCACTGGGAATTGATGCCCTAGTGCAGGAGTGGCCAGAAGACAAGTTACTATATGCTTTTCTTCCATAGCCCATGTTGGGCAGATTGATCCAAATGATCGAGCGCCACAGAGGAAAGGTGATCTTGGTTGCTCCAGATTAGCCCATGAGGCCATGGTATGCGGATTTGCGGCGCCTCCTGAAGGACTCACCCCTTTGACTTCCAGCACATAGGAACCTGCTAAGTCAGGGTCCTGTTCTTAACGAATATACAACTCTGTTTTGTCTTACGGTATGGCCCTTGAGAGGGCTCGATTGCTGAAACGTGGATACTCGGTGGCACTTTGCTTAGAACTAGAAAGTTCTCCACTTCCTTGGCCTATGTGCGAGTTTGGCAAGTGTTTGAGGCCTGGTGTGAGGATCGAAGTACTCTTCCTCATTCGGCCAAGATCCTGCTCATTTTGGGTTTTTTGCAGGATGGCTTGAATAAAGGTTTGGCCCTTAACTCCTTAAAGGTACAAGTAGAGGCTCTTGCCTGTTTCAGGGCCAGGTGAATGGTGGTTCATTGTCGGCTCATCCTGATGTGGCCCATTTCCTGAAAGGAGTGAATCATCTTCATCCTCCCTTGTGGTTTTCAGTACCCTTACGGAGTCTTAATTTAGTCTTGGATTTCTTAGTGGGTCCTACGTTTAGACCAATGAGTAATCTGTCCTTGCAGATACTGATCCTGAAAACAGTGTTTGTTGTGGCAATTTGTTCAGCCCAGAGTGTTTCCAAGCTGCAGGCCTTGTCTTGCCAGGAGCTCTTCCTCCAGGTGATTCCAGGGGCGATACAGCTGCGTACTGTTCCTTCTTTTTTACCGAAGGTGGTCACTGAATTTCATTTGAATCAGTCCATCTCCCTACCATTTCTGGACAGCGAGAGAGAGACGTAGGGGAGTATTGTCTGTTGCAACTCTTGGATGTCAAGAGACATATTATCTGGTATCTGGAGGTTACTGAGCCTTTATGGAAAATGGATTGCCTGTTTGTCCTTCACAACGGTACTAAACAAGGAGAGCTGGCCTCACGGGATACAATAGCCTGCTGGATTAAGGAGGTAGCCATGGCAGCATACGTTGATGCTAGAAAGCCATTACCTAGTTAGGTTAGGGCTTATTCCACTAGGGCTCAGGCAGTCTCATGGGCGGAAGTTAGATTGTTGTCTCCTGTTGACATTTGCCGAGCTGTGACCTGGTCCTCCTTACCCACCTTTTCCAGGTATTATCGTCTGGATGTGCAGGCCCGGGAGGATGTGGCCTTTGCACATACGTTTTTGACTGTACCACTGGCAGCCTCCCGCCCTATTCGGGAGTAGCTTAGGTGCATCACGCTTGTTCTGGATTCAGCTGACTGGACGCTAAGAAATGAGAAATTACTACTTACCTGATAATTTCCTTTTCTTTAGGACAGTCAGATGACTCCAACTTCCCTCCCTTGGCTGCCAAATGATTGTACTATGGTCCTCTTGTATGACTATATGTTACAGGGATTACTGGTAAGTGTTAGTCCAGTCCCTAGACTAGAATTAATATGTTTCTTGTCTGAGCTCAGTGCTACCTATTGGCTGAGTATTGATATGGTTATCTGTTTTTAATCAAGTTTTTTGCTAGTCTGTCCAGTTTGCTTTTGAATACTGCAGGCTGATGTCACTGCAGGCGTATATATATATATATACTGTGATGTCAGCTAGCTCCGCCTCCATCTGCTGGTAGAGGTGCATAACCCACTTGTTCTGGATTCATCTGACTGTCCTAAAGAAAAGGAAATTATCAGGTAAGTAGTAATTTCTCATTTTCTGGCTGCACATCCCTACTAAATGATGGGATGCAGAAGAGCAGGGACCGCATGGACTCGCAGTAGTTACAGAGTCGGCTGGTTGACTTGAAGGAAAACCTAAGGTCCATGAAGTCTGACCTTCTGCTTGACTAACCATTCCCTCTATGTGATGATCCAGGTGAAGGCAAAAAGAATGGCGTCTGTTTTGTAATGTACAAACTCACTAACTCGCATACCTGAGTTACTGAGTCATAAAATGCACTCTTTTAAGTTGTTTTGCACTTCTAGACTTTTATTGACATTTTTTTTTTTTTCAGTAAAAAGACAAAACAGATGAATAAGTTACCAAAGGTGATTTCCACCTTCACATGGTGGTTCTCTGGGCGAAAGGTGGTTCTCAGAAAAGAAAGTTCAAAGAACCGCCAGCTGAAGACCGACCAACCCCTTACTGTGTAGCCCTGGGTCCGGAGGGAGGTAATCAAGAGAAGTGGAGGACCCGTTCCTTCGGGATGAAAGGTTAGTACTAGAAACAGGTAAAGAGTGTAACGAAAGGCACCATCCTAGGGGAGTTAGTCACATGTCCCAATTCCATCCCTTAATCTCTAATTGGGTTGGACAAGGCTTGTTATACCCCTGAGGGCCCATCTGCTGCCGTGCACAGCACTTCCAGGCTCTTGCTCCGTTAGCTGGGTGTGTGGTTTTACTTTTTTTTTTTTTTTGCAAACTTAAAACTGTGAGTGGCTCTTGCTTCAGGATATTTCCTTGGCGATTCAGTGTCCCACACTCTTACAGAGTAATTTGTAACATGGTGGCTAAGTTATGCAGCAGCCGTGCCCATAAGTTAGACCAGTTTTCAAAGCTAATTTAGGCACAGAAGTTTGTTTTGAAAGTTATGTGACATAACGTGCACAAAGTTAAGCCTGCTCTTTGCAGGGCGTAATCTGTACAAGTTACTTTTACATGCAGACTTTTTAAAATAAAGGAAATACGTGTGGAAATCACAGCTCTGCTCCCAGGGGCACAAAAAAGCATGCATGAAATCGGGGCTCTGTGCACGCAAACCCCGGGCAGTTTATAAAAAGTCATTTACTTGCACAAATCTGTGCTTTATTTGCGGAAATGGCTTTGACCATAGTAATGTTTTGTATCTCTTTCGGTGCCTGTGTTCTCTCTCTTCCCTGCCGAGGGATTCACATAGAATCTCGCGTAGTAATAACGCAGCGTTTTGTTGGTGGCTACGCCATCGTCGTTACACATCGCAGCATGGCGGCGTTCTTTCCATGTGTGTTTCCGACTGGTTGGCAGCATCCCTTTAAAGGGTTAAGGCGATGGAAACCCATTTGCTGTGGCCTCAGATGATGTCAAACTGTTTCTATTTATTTACTAAGTGAACGATGATTTGAAATGGAACCCTGTCCGTAGAAAAAAAACAAGAGGAGGGGAAGCCATCCCGTGAGAATGTCAAATGGTGGCCACACACATTGGTAAGGTAACTCTTTATCCGGGCTAAGGTGTGTAACAGTAAGCCAGGCAAATGTTGCCCAGGTACAAGGAGGTTGGTTACTGGGGGTCGTTCTTGTTGGCCAACCACAGACTCTGAATGAAACCTAGTTTGCAACCCACTGCTTTACTCTGGATCATCTCATAGAAACGTGATGGCAGGAAAAAAAACCCATATGGCCTATCTACTCTGCCCATCCACCCAATTAATTTAGGTTTACAATACCCATCACTCCCTCAGAGATCCCCTGTATTTATCCCATGCGTTCTTGAATTCAGAGACTGTTTTTGTCTCCATCACCTCCACCGGGAGGCTGCTCCACTCATCCGCCACCCTCCCTGTAAAGAAATATTTCCTAGGATTGCTCCTGAGTCTAACTCCTTGCACCCTCATCCCATGATCCCTTGTTCTAGAGCTTCCTGTTTATGGAAACCTTGAAGGTATTTAAATGTCTCTATCATATCTCCCTTATCCTGCCTTTCCTCTAGGGTATACATGTTTAGATCTTTAAGTCTGTCCCCACATGCTTGGAGTCCATGAGGAATAATGAAGTTATGCAGGGAACCGGCAGCGTCTTGCAAGCACTAAGTTTGGGAATGAGCCACCTGGTTGGTGTTGGTATGGCCACATGGATAGCACCTCCCTTTTTTTCCACTCCTCCTTGATGTCCTGGGATATGTGGTGTGAAACACCTTTATGTTATGTCATGTTGGATTGTGAGGTCATCAAGGAGTCCCATTATACAGCAGTTTAAACCATTCCAAATTTTACTTTGAACTTAATTAGGCACATCTGAAGATTTTATTTTAATTGCATACAGAGGTATCGCTCCAAGCATTTTACCTCTTCTGATTTGGATAGTTAAGCTCATTGCAAAAACTGGAACGTACCCAAAACTGCAATGGAAAGGAAGTCTTCAAATATTCCCTGAGCGCCATGCCAAGTACATGGACAAACATGCAATTATGTTGACAGGTAATGGGTTAAATTATTGATTAACCTGGCAGAACCATATGACCATGAAGCATGGTTCTCACTGGGTAATTCTATGAATAAAGCTCTTGATTTCACCATGTGCCTTGCAATATTGTTTAGGACAGAACAAGCTCATAGTACCCCTGCCTCTCTTGGTTATGTATCAGGCAGCAGCTCATACGTTAAAAGAGGTTTCTGTATTTATGGCATGAAAGTGCTGGTGCTGCCCAGGTCATGGCATTGAGCTGCTTGGCGTCCTTTGGATGCTGGGTAAACGGAGCTGGCATGCTGGTTCAACATATTAATTGTTTGTTAACCTTTGCCTAACCTTTAGAACATCTTTTTTTAGCCTGTGAGCTCGTGAGCCAAGCATGCACATGGATTCTCCTGAGAGGGAGACTGCTGCATGCAGCAGATTAAGAGTTTGGGCCTGAGCTGCGCCTCGCTGGCTGGCAGAAGGCTGCGTTCAGATGCACTGCCAGGGAATGGCCCAGGAGTGGCAGGGCAGTGTATAAATATCCACTCAGTACAGCAGACTGATTTTCAGAATTTAGAAGCCTCTGCGCCTTCCTCAGACATGTCCACCTCAACTCTAATGCAGCGAAAAAAAACGAAAATCTCCTAGCTGCGTTTCTACCCCTAATTATCTTTTTTACATTCAGTTTTGGAATATACGAGGTTTGATTGTGATGATCTCAGTAATTATCTTCAAATATGAACACTCAGGTCAGAAGTGGGGAAAATTCCTGAATCATACCCATTAGGGAATCTCTCAAGATATTTCACCAAGGGCCTTTAATTTTTTTCCTTTCTGATGTCACCAAAGGGATAATCAGTTCTGTGGATTCTTGGGCATGATTTTTGGCACAATTTTTAATTTTACTAATTGAGGGCTTTTGTTGTTGTTGTTAACATTTCTAACCCTTCGGTCTCTCAGTTCATGCCGTCTAGTAGACGCTAGAATATCACAGATGCGGCATGGGTGTAACTGACTGACTGCAACGTTCCGACGCCTGGCAGGTAATTATCAAAAACGTGCTCTCGCTAATTGCGGCCAAGAGCCTCGTGTTTTTGTTTTGTTTAGTGGAGATATAATTTTTAGCTTTTTATTTTGTTTTGCTTTACAGTTTTTAGAATGTTCCAGGTACATTTTGTTAGAGCTTAGAAAGAGGACTGCGCTGTATTTCTAGCACTGACGTGTCGGCGTTGGTGGTGGTAGGGGGAGGGGAGGGCCAGTTCATGCTTTCCGCTGGTCGTTACATCCAGATATGCAGTCAGTCATTATTTATTTATTATTTAGGAACATTTGATATTCCACTTTTCCCCAGAGTTGGTCTCCAGGCAGATTACAGTAAATTTAAATGAACAGAGGCAATAGAACAGCTTACAGTAAAATCAGAATTTGCAATTAGTGAAGCATTAGATCCAGCAGAAGAAACCCTATTCTTGAATCGTTTCAAGACCCACTTGTGTATAACATGGTCCTCCGCAGAGGGTTCAGGAAGTTGGGCCGAAGAGGTGGGGCCTTAGGGAATGCCCTGGCTGAATACTCGTGACTTAGCTTTTTTCTTGGACAGGCACAAGGTTGGTGGTATTGTGTTCCAAATTTTTCATCGTTAGAGCTAAAAGCACGGAATCTCATGCAGGACCATCTGGAAAGAGAGGAAAGAAGAGCCATGTCAACAAGACCGGAGTTCCCATGAGAGTATGTAAAGGGAGAGAAGTTGAGAGAGGTAACTCTGTGGCCTGTTTATTCAAGCATTTTAAGCAAGGAGTTTAAAATTGTATTCTGCTTTCTACTGGGAACCGGTGATGCTGATGTAGAACAGGCTTGATATGATCATGATCAGCTGCTTTTGCACCTACCAGAATTCTCATGGCCGTGCTTTGTAAGAGCTGCAGGTGCTTCGAGCTGTATTGAGATGCCGTTGCATAGGGAATTGCAGTAATAGAAGCAGAATATAAAACCTTTTAAATAAATAAATAAATATAAAAACCGATTCGCCTGGTGATTACAGGAGCAAGATTGTGTTTATCGAGGAAACTATGTAGTTGGCGGATCTGATGCAAATACACGAAGGAGGACCTTACTGTTTTCAAAATTTGGGGTTCCATGGTGAGATTTGGCCTGAGTTGAACCCTTAGGCTTTACACTGACTCCTTAGGATATAAGATAGTAGCGGATAGTGAGGGAAGTGATTATAGGGGGTGACCTTGTTGGCTGAGCCAGAGGAGTTTGTGTTTTACTAAACCATTGGGCTACCTCTGTAAGACTGTTCTTGAGAGTCCAGGAGTGGGTTTGCTCTTCTTTATGCGATTAGTCTGGCCTCTGACAGGTCCTGAAGTTGACCCTAGGACTGCTGCTTTCACTTGTATTTTCAGGCACAGTTGGGGGGAGATGTACCTGAGGGTGTGTTTTGGGTGTGATCAGAAGGTGGCGCATACAGAGTGTAGTTTCAATCCCTGCACACGTTTATTTTCCATGAATAATCTACCTACGAAAATATGGGCGTAAACTTGGTGCGAAACCTACGCGTTAGAGGGACCTATGCATTTTGCACCAAAGTGTACAGTTGGACAACTGCCCCCAATAAGACAACCAAAAACAGTAGAGTGCCTCTTTGTAATTAAAATGACTAAACCCTCCACTGCTTTATTCACACGCTTTTCTGCGTATTGTGGAGTTGAAATGCCACCCCCCTCCCCTTGTAGACATACTCCTGGGTACTCGGGCACGCTGGAGTTCTGTCCCAGCTTGACGTGCTACCTCAAAATCTTTCTTTACCCAAGACTCGAGAGAAGGCAGAGTGAGGACTCCTGATCCTCCACTGGCATCTGCTGTCCTTTCGCCGCCTGCCTCCTGCCCGCTCCCTGGCTCTGCAGACTGCTGCGAGCGGCTGCTGTTGACGCTGTCCCCTCTTCAGAGTTGTCACAGGGGAAGTTAAGCAGAAGGCCCTGATTGCCTTGTCCCTTCCAATACTCTCCCGTCTCTTTCTGCTGTGCAGCCCCAGGTGCTTGGTTGCCGGTTTTGCCTCTGTTACACTGCTCTCTCGCCCCGTCATGTCTGATCTTGTTTCTCCCTTCCAGCCAGCTCTTCTGTTGATGCTCCTGTCTTTCTGTTTTCCTTGCTGTCGTCATTCATGGTTTCCTGTTCCATTCTTTAGTTACTTGCTGTTGTGGAGATGGGAGCCAGGAAGAGCTATTCGTTTTTGCTCTGTGGCATCTTGCCAAACACTTGAATTACGTACAGCACTTGGCGTCTGTCAGTTATGGGCATCTGGTATGTATTGTCTTGTAGATCTTATATATTTATTTATGGATGTTTAATCTGTTGCCCGCTTAGAACTGAAGATAAAGCAGCTTACAAGTTTTTTTTTCTTTTTAAACAAATAAATATAAATAAGCAAGACCACCTTTTGTATGAGCCAAGTCATTTAATAACACACAGACACAGCACATGCACGGCAGACCAGACAACCTGCCCGCCAGGGCCTGCAATCTGTGCCTGAGAGTGGTGGCAACTGACCGGTTTCCCTGAATGCTGTCAAGCAGAAGGTCCATACACCTCAAGACCTTAATATGCAAAGAGCGACTGCCACCATGAGCTCTGACAAGGCCTCTTGCGTCATCCGCGGCCTTCACCAAGAGCTTGTGACATCTAAGACCCTTGGGCTGCGGAGGAGTTCTCCTCCTTAAAAACGCAGTGTTTAGAGGAAATAGCTTTTCTTACGTAGCTTGTAAATGGGACAGAGACCTGATCCTTGCTGCTTTAAACAATTAGATAAATGATCTGTTTGCTTCACCTTTTAAGACGGCTCTAAATCTTACCCTAGCTCTACTGGATAATCAACTGTGATCCTAACTACTTATAAGCCACTTGATTTAATTCTCCCCAGTCACTGTTTTAACGCAAGGTCTCTCTTGGGGTTTTTTTTTGTCTGTTTGTTTGTCTGGCTTGATTAGATGGTAAGTTTAAAGGAGCAGGGACTTTTCCTGTGCTCCTACACTGCTGCCTGTGTCCTTTTAGTGTTATACAAATGATGACTAATGTCTTATTCTTACTCTAGTGCTTAGATTTTTCTAGCCACTCTGAGCTGGGGTAACTGTATTCTCTTAGAAAGAAAGAGGGAACGCACTTCTGAATATGAATAATAGTGTTCCCTGGTTTTCTCTGCCATCACTGGTTCTTCTCCAGAGATTTTCTGCTCTCATGAGATGTTTGGGTGAAACAGATCCTGACTTGATCAGATCTTGAGCATTGATTGTCTGTTACGAATGTATTTTGTCTCCTATCCAAAACCAAGGGATTACGGGGGTGGGGGACTCATGTGTGTGACCCATCAAGTGCTTTTTATGAAAAGGTCAAGGAGATATGTGAGCATTTTGTGATGCCCTTACTTTCCTTCTGTACTACAAGCGTTTTGCATAGGGTTATGACTGCTAGCCAATGACATGGCGGTTTTCAAAATGCTCGATGACATCACAAGATGTTCCGACCTCCCTGAGATTACCACTAAACTCAACTAAATGGCCCCTTTACCACAGGGAGAAAACAGCAGAGGGGCCCATGTCGGGGGGAAGTGGGGGGAGGACGGCAGCAAGGGTCTATGAAATATGTGAGCCGGGTGTTCTCTGTCTGTTTCAGAAATTTTGAATTGAATTTGGTGCATAGTTTAAAAGTTATCAAGGTAGGGGGACAGATTTACCAGGGTGGAGGAGGTGGCACAAACACCCAGACATCATCCTATAAAGCTAGTTTTCCTGTGTGCTACCAATACTAACACAAGAACATAAGACTTGCCATATTGGATTAGACCAAAGGAGCCATCAAGCCCAGTGTCCTATTTCCAACAGTGGCCAAGCCAAGTCATGAGTACCTGGCAGGATCCCAAGGGGTAGAGAGATTCCAAGCTGCAAATCCCAAGAACAAGCAGTGGATTTCTGCAACTCTCCCTTAATAAAGGTTAATGGACTTTCCCTCCAGGAATTTGTCCAAACCTTTTTAAAATGCGGATACAGTAACAACTTTCACCACATCCTCTGGCAATGAATTCCAGAGCTTACTAGGCTAAAAATGAACATACCAGATTGTCTGAATGTACATGGACCCATCTCTTGCTCCTACATCACCCTATCCAAAGTAGACAACACTCATAAAACCACGATATATGGAAGAGGAGGCGGTTAATGCTACCACTTCGTTGGTGTCCTGTGTATGCTCTCAGGACAGAGATTCTGTGCTGCTTCCTTTTTTTTTTTTTTTGTTAGGAAATGACTGGTATTATTTATGGTCAGAGAGTTTGCATATTGCCACATAAATGTAAAGTTACCCAGAAATTTTTGGAGATATGTAAGATGCCAAACTGTTCATGAGATTTCCTTGTAAATATGTGTTAGTTCTGGGTAATCAAATAAAAAATAATAATGAGCAAACTAGGTCCCGCAAATATTATCAAACAACAAAAAAAACAAGGACCAGTCAAATACTTTTATGGGAAATAGTATCAGATTCAATTGTGCTCTCTCAAATATAATCTACATGCTCTTGCCCGCAGTGAGCTGCAACCAGTATCATACGAATGAGAACCTTGTTCACCTCATATTCCTTTTCCCATTACTTTAATCCTAAATACCTCACCTTTACATAATTGGTATTTGTTGTACCTTATTCATGTCACCTAAAATGTATTCGGCTTATCAACAAACATTACACTATTTACTGTTCTTGAATATTACTGAAAATTAACAGCTTATCAATAGGCATTCCGCTCTTGTTCATGCAGCAATGTTACTAAAGTGCTCAAACACTGTCCCAACATTGGCAATGCTTCGGCACTCACGTGCCTTCTTCAAGGGAATTATAGCAATCTAAAAAAGAGAACAGAACCAAATGAAACCTAACAAAGAGTATACAAGTTAAAACAAGCTAACCAGTGGAGACATACCTTTAAAGTCGACCCAAACAGCTTCCAAAAAATGGGGGACACGCTCTGACTCTGTCCCCAGCGTATCAACTTTTAAACTAACGTGAGTGCCTCACTTCCAACCAATGAAAAAGACTTCATATATGCATCAACTAATCAGGTCCCTTGCCAGACCCTGAGAAATAAAACAGTTTGACAGTTCTCAACTACATCAGCTTCTGGCTTGCATCAGTCGGTCAAAGAAGCTTCACATATCCACTGGCCAGTCGATTTCTTTATTCAGCCCCAATGGATGAACACTCTGTAAAGGGAATATCCACCACTGCTCTGCTTGTAACAAGTGAAAATTGCAATCACCACCTCGGTTATAAGAACATAAGAACTTGCCATGCTGGGTCAGACCAAGGGTCCATCAAGCCCAGCATCCTGTTTCCAACAGAGGCCAAACCAGGCCACAAGAACCTGGCAATTACCCAAACACTAAGAAGTTCCCATGCTACTGTTGCAATTAATAGCAGTGGCTATTCCCTAAGTAAACTTGATTAATAGCCGTTAATGGACTTCTCCTCCAAGAACTTATCCAAACCTTTTTTGAACCTAGCAACACTAACTGCTCTAACCACATCCTCTGGCAACAAATTCCAGAGTTTAATTGTACGTTGAGTGAAAAATAATTTTCTCCTATTAGTCTTAAATGTGCCCCATGCTAACTTCATGGAATGCCCCCTAGTCCTTCTATTATCCAAAAGTGTAAATAACCGAGTCACATCTACTCGTTCAAGACCTCTCATAATCTTAAAGACCTCTATCATATCCCCCCTCAGCCGACTCTTCTCCAAGCTGAACAGCCCTAACCTCTTCAGCTTTTCCTCATAGGGGAGCTGTTCCATTCCCTTTATCATTTTGGTTGCCCTTCTCTGTACCTTCTCCATTTCAACTATATCTTTTTCGAGATGCGATGACCAGAATTGTACACAGTATTCAAGGTGCGGTCTCACCATGGAGCGATACCGAGGCATTATGACATTTTCTATTTTATTCACCATTCCCTTCCTAATAATTGCTAACATTCTGTTTGCTTTTTTGACTGCTGCAGCACACTAGGGCGATGATTTCAAAGTATTATCCACTATGATGCCTAGGTCCTGTTATGTTTTGGTATGGATGTGAACCCTGGGCCGAGGTGAGAGATCTCCACCCACAGGGAGGAGCCCTGTGGGCCTCACCGCCGGTAGGCGTGGTCTCAGTAGCGAGGACACAGCTGTAAGATAGACTTTATTAGAGAGAGCGAGAGAGAGAGCATAACCTGTAAAGTGGGGAATGCAGTTAAAGGTGCAGTTCTGGAACAGAACCCGTGGAGCAGGCAGTGCAGTCAAAATACAGTTCTTGAGCTGAGGGTGTTCCCAGGGTGATACCTCATATGTGACAGTCCGGTAGTGGCGCACAGAGCGGGGTACGCCAGACAATCTTTCTCAGTAGTGTAGCAAATACCTCAGGTGTGCAGATCTGGTAGTGGCCCACAGCACGGGGTATGCCGAAGATGACTGTACAGTGATAAAGCTGTTGAGGTAGTCTGAGGTCCTGGAGCTCAGAAGGTACTTGAGGATGAAGAAACAAAATCCTGTAGCGCAGGGTAAGGTGTAGTGAATCCTGCTGGTGAGGATGCGGTAGCGCCTAAGTGACTCCAGAAGCAAGATGGGGGTCGGCAGCACCCACGCCGTCCTGGGAACGCCAGGGAGGTCAGCGGTGACTGGTGGAGGCCGCCATTCTTCCGAGAATTGATGGTGCAGCGAAAAAAGAGGTGGGCATGAGAGGTCGCAGCCGTCTGTGATCAACGGGCGCAACAGATCCTTTTCCTGGGTGGTAGCTCCTAATATGGAACCTAACATTATGTAACTTCAGCAAGGGTTATCTTTCCATATATGCAACACCTTGCACTTATCCACATTAAATTTCATCTGCCATTTGGATGCCCAATCTTCCAGTCTTGCAAGGTCCTCCTGTAATGTATCACAGTCTGCTTGTGATTTAACTACTCTGAATAATTTTGTGTCATCCGCAAATTTGATTACCTCACTGATCGTATTCATTTCCAGATCATTTATAAATATATTGAAAAGCACCGGTCCAAGTACAGATCCCTGAGGCACTCCACTGTTTACCTTTCTCCATTGTGAAAATTGTCCATTTAATCCTACTCTCTGTTTCCTGTCTTTTAACCAGTGTTAAAGTTCCACAACAGTGAAACGTAAATCCTCAAATGTATGATTATGAGAGAGGCAATGCTGTACTAATGGCGCTTCTACTTTATTCCATCAGATCGCACTGCGATGTTCTATCATCTGCGTTTTAAGTATTCGCATAGTCTTGCCTATGTACACCAATTTACGTGGACACCAGATAACATAAACCACCTTACTTGAGGCACATATAGTATATGTTTAAAACTCCGCAGTTTCTCCAAAGGTAGATCATCATTAGTATGAGACTGCTCACATACCAAACAGGAACTGCATGGGAAATGACCCTTTTCACATTTGTATGCATAAAATGCGACCTCACTACCTGGGCTTTTAAATTACGTGTCCTTTGATATGCTATCAAGGTTCTCTCTTGAAAAGCCGGATGTAGTTGCAGAACATGCCAATGTTTATGAATACTTCTTGCCACTCGATATACAGATGGAGAGTAAGGTAGCACACAAGGAAGTTTCTTTAAAGGTTTTGCACGCTGTATATTTAATAATGCATCTCTATCATTCCATCGGGCTCTTTTCATAGCCCTATTCACAATATATGGAGGATAACCCCATATATAAGGATAACTTGGTTGCCATAACATTAGCCTTACTTTTATACGCCTGCACAGATGAGCATAACCGGTTTAAGATGCAAAAATTGTCCAAAAGGGGTGCTATCCTTCAAACGTTGTGGGTGGCAACTGGCATATCCCAAAAGCATATTGCGGTCTGTTGGTTTGTGAAAAATAAAGAAGAAAAAGAAATCAAACTGCTCTGAAACAGTAATGTCTAAAAAAGGCACCACTGAATCCCCATAACAAAAAGTAAATTGCAAGTTCGAATCACAACCATTCAGCCATGAAATAAATTGGTCAAATAAATCACGATCTCCTGATCACAAAACTAAAATATCATCTAAACCTTCTCCAGCAATGAATGAACTGTCTAAAAGGACACTGTGTGAGCTATTTATCTTCAAAGGCTCCTACATACAAACTGGCAACACTAGGCACTATCGTAGCTCCCATTGCCATGCCACCGACCTGCTTATAGAATTGGTCATCAAATAGAAAATAATTCTCTTTTAAGACCAGAGTGGCCAGTTCAATAATGAACTCAACCGGGGTATGCCGACAAGCTGTGTTCAAAGACAAAAATTCTGGGATCACACCCCTAGCAGCATCTTGTGGTATATTGGTATAGAGTGACACGATGTCTATAGTCACCAATGTAACATTCGAAAATGGTCCTCTATACTCTTGCAAAGTCTTAATAATATCCCCAGAGTCTCTAACATAAGACAGCAAACGTGGGTCTAAAGGTCTTAAAAAAGTATCCACAAAAATAGACAGAGGCTCCAATAATGAGCCTTTCACTGAGATGATCGGACGTCCAGGGGGATGACCTGCCCTTCTGTATCTTAGGAAGATGGTAAAAAACCAGCTATGACAGGACACTCTACTGTCAAAAAATGAAATTCTCTTTGGGTAGTCCATTCCTGCTCCAATCCCAGCTTTAACAAACCATCCACCCGAGGTATTTAGGTGAGGTATTTAGGATTAAAGTAATGGGAAAAGGTATTTGAGGCAAACAAGGTGCTCATTCGTATGATACTGGTTGCAGCCCATTGTGGGCAAAAGCCTGTAGATTATATTTGAGAGAGCACGACTGAATCTGATACTATTTCCCATAAAAGCATTTGACTGGGCCTTGTTTCTTTGTTGTTTGTTAGTTCTAGGTAGCACACATTCGATTTTCCTTCAGCCTTCTCCACTGCATTTTTTTCTTAGATTCTAAGAATCGGCATGTGGCAGGATCTGTGAACATCAGAGGCGAGGGCCTGGACGTTTCAGCATGCAAATTCTGCTCTAAGGTGCACTGCTATAGGGATTACCCTCCTCTTAATTATTTTTACTGCTTTTTTTTTTTTTTTTTTTTTTAAATGATGCTTCTTTTATTTTCTTGGATCTCTGTTTGTAGGTGTATGGGGTATATTTTTCCTTTGCTTCTGTTTGATTGTGTTTTCTTTTCTTTGATGGTACAATTGATACATGTCCATAAACCTTGTTTTTTCCTCTGCATCAAGGTATTTTGATTAGTGTATATGTTGAAATGCAAAAAAAAAAGACGAAAGCTGCAATGGAATCTTTCTTTTTTTTTCCTTTCTCTCATTATCTCTTGCTCTAGAAGTCTTTTCTGCCAAAAACTGCTCATCCCCTATGCATTGTACACACCTCTGAGGCCCGCTGAACATCTCTTATATCCCTCCCCTCTGCGGTTTACCTATTTAGCTTCTGTCTCGAGTCTCACGTCGCAGGGCTTATCCCGTAGAGCAATCAGAGCCAAAATTATTAAAATCTCATGTCTGGGTTTCATTGGCAGTTCCCATCCTTTATTCTGCATTTTGGCCCCTTTCCAGATCTTCCCCTTTGATAAGTTTAGCCTGGCTAGCAGGAAGATGTCCCGGGTTGCCAGTCGGGCAATGGAATGCTGTCAAGCTCCCGAATTCATCCTGGTTCAGTTGGGCGATGGATATTTTACTTAAAAGAAGGAGCAGCATTTTCATAACCTCCTCAGGATTCAGCCCCATTTTGGCTTTTATGTTTCTCATCCCTTGCTTGGCTGTCAGCTTTAATTTTGCCTCTCACTGACAGGAGCAGCTGACTGGACACCTAACTGCCAGCAGCCGTATCGGAACATCATTCTTGCAGCCTGATAGCGCACTGCTTAATTAGGACTCCTGATTTTTCCATTTTCACGGATAAATGCAAACAAAATTGAAGTTTCAGCTTCACCTGTATTTGATCTTAGAGACAGGAGGGAAAAAAAAAAACCTGGTGCACGAGAGCAGGGGGATAGGCAATTCAAGGGAGAGCAGACATATCTGCCAGTTAAAACTGGAAAAAAATGACAAAAAAATATGTGAAAATCAAAGGAAAAAGGTGTGTATTCTTAGAGGTCAATATTCAAAGCTAGCCGTTTTAAATAACTTAGCTGGATATAACTTATCTGACTAAGTTACAGTGTACATTCGGCAGCAGGGCGAAGCCACGAAATATATGCATATATGTGCTTACTTCACCAGATAAGTTTACCCGGCTAAGCTTAGACCTGCTCTAGGAATGTCTAATTTGAGACATACACTTATACATTTAATTACCAATATTCAGAGTTAGGCTCCGCCCCCGATCCACCCCACGCATGCCACTTTTTTTTGTGCATACATTATAGCCATATAAGGGACTTGTACGATTCAGCGGCTGCTACTTTAGCCTCATAAGTCCTGCTTAACCTGCTAAATAGCGCTGAACGTGCTTTGAATATTGACCTCTTAGGGGCAGATTTTCAATGGGGTACGCGTGTAAGATATGCGCTTACCCCCTGAACACCTGCCCCAAGCTTGCCCTGTGCGCGCTGAGTCTATGTTGCATAGGCTGCCGGCACCTGCAAAGCCCTGGGACGTGTGTAAGTCACGGGGCTTTCCTGGGGGGCGTGTCGGGGGCATGTGGCGGCCGGCGCGTCATCGGGGGCGTGACCATGGGCGTGGTTCCGGCCCGGGGGCGTGCCCGCGGCCTCTGGACCAGCCCCCGGACCGGAACATGGCGCACCAGCAGCCGGCCCTCTGGCAGATGTAACTTTTAGAACAAAGGTAGGGAGGGTTTAGATAGGGCTGAGGGGGTGGGTTAGATAGGGGAAGGGAGGGGAAGGTGCGGGGAGGTGGAAGGAAAGTTCCCTCCGAGGCCGCTCCAATTTCGGAGCGGCCTCGGAGGGAACGGAGGCAGGCTGCGCGGCTCGGCGCGCGCAGGCTGCCGATTTTGCGCAGCCTTGCGCGCGCCGACCCCGGATTTTAAAAGATACGCGCAGCTACACATGTATCTATTAAAATCCGGCGTACTTTTGTTTGCGCCGGTTGCGCGAACAAAAGTATGCACGGGCGTAGTTTTTTAAAATCTACCCCTTAGTGTTTAGTAAAAATATCCATTGAAAATGTAAATGTGGAAAAATACAAGTTTTTGAGTCAAAGTAATTTAATCCATAAAGTAATGAAATGGAGGGAAAAAACCCAAGGAATCTAAATACCATAAAACCGAGAGCTGGCGAACTCTGGGCTGGCGGATTGAATGCATCTAGGTATAACGGTTTCATGGCACAGCCATGTGTAATATGGTGCCAAATAAAGTGCTGCGTGTGCTGTGTTCTTAATAAGATTTGGATGTGCGTCTTTGACTTGCAACTTGGAACTACAAAGGTTGAGTACACCCACTCTTGCCCTTCTGTAAATGCTAGCCACTGAGCTCACCCCCCGCCCCCCCCCCCCCCCCCACACACACATTTCGCCCCCAGTTCAGCAGGCACATGGCTTAATTCTTGATTCTATTTCTCCGGTCTGACTGCCCTTCCTTGGGTTTCCAATTCCGCGTCCCCCACGCAATGTGGCCGCGTTGCTATAAAGTGAGAAACAGTATAGGCTGTCAAGTCCCATTAAGTGTTTGGGGAGATCTTCTGTTCCTCCAGGTGGCTGTGTGTGTTCAGCCGAACACCTCATTTGCCAAGGATTTGATTTTATTTTCCGAGCCCCGCCGTTCTTCCTCGGGCTTCCCGTGTCTCTCTGACAGGCAGGTCCTAACCCAGACTATTTAGGCTTTCTTATTTTCAGAACTGTGGCCTTGCAGAAAATACGTAATGGAGGCTGCTTTGGATTGTCAGGTTTCATGAAGGATTTTGGGGATCTTGCACTGTTTTTTTGGTTGGTTTTTTTTTTTTTTTGCAAGACTACGTCATCTTCCACTCTGACTCCAATAAGTGAATTAACAAGCTGGCTCAAGGACACTCCAGTTAGATAGCTGCAAGAGAGATTGACTGTGGATGCTGTGAGGGATACAACACAGACTCCTCCATTAATAACTTCAATTTCGGTCCAGTCTGTGCTCTTAACTGAAGCAAGTTTGGAGACCTGTGCTTGGCCCGTAGCAGATGTTAGATGAGGATTTTCAAAGCAGATGCCTTGTCCTGAGAGAGAGAGAGAGGTGAAGAATTAATTCATTGAGCAATGCTGTCAAAGCATAGTAGGATCTCATGTTCAGAATGCAGTGAGTGTCTATACTGAGGACGGCAACTAGAGCAGAAAAGTGTCTTTAACCTGTCCTGAAAAAGCAGAATATAAATCAATCAATCAGTCCAATAAAATAAAGCCAGTTGGGGGTTTTTGGAACATGCATAATGAATATGCATGAGATACATTTGCATACCTAATATATTCAACTTTATGTTATGCATATTCATTGTGGATATCCTGAAAAGCCATCTGGCCATGGGGTCAACAGGACAAGTTGGGGAACCACTGCTTTAACTGGTAGGTAATGGTGTATGCAAAAGTTGTTGCCAGAACCAACAATCATGACCTTAACAAGGAGGTATACAAAATGCTGATTGGATAAGACCAAATCTGAATAGCATTTAAGAGCACCACATGGTGTTCTTGTGTAATAGGGTGTGTGGTGCATGGATAAAATACTTATACATGTGAAAAAGGAGATGGAGAATTTGTGTGATGTTTGCATGATGGAAACACGGGTTTCAGACTGAAGAGCCTGGAGTAATGGGCATGTGAATATTGAACAGATCAGGGCTGGATTAGCACAAGTTGCCAGTCGTTAAAGCTTTTCAACCCTGGCTACTGTTCCGGCTCCATCAGAACCAGGTAATGGACTTCTCCTCCATGAACGTATCCAAAAGGGTTGGATAAGTTCTTGGAGGAGAAGTCCATTACCTGCTATTAATTAAGTTGACTTAGAAAATAGCCACTGCTATTACTAGCAGCAATAACATGGGATAGACTTAGTTTTTGGGTATTTGCCAGGTTCTTATGGCCTGGATTGGCCACTGTTGGAAACAGGATGCTGGGCTTCATGGACCCTTGGTCTGACCCAGTTGGGCATGTTCTTATGTTCTGCACATCTTTCATTAACAGCTGCAATTCCATTATCTTAAAAGACTGATCGCAAGTAATAGAAATGTTTCCACTCCCTCATGTCATGCTTGGATATTTGAGAAAATAATGTTGCAGGCCTGATGCCTCGGGCTCAGTCCCTCTGGGTGCGGATCTAAGCGCGGTGCGACAGAAGGCTCGTGGTGCTGTGGGCCCCGTTGAAACTGGTTCCGATGGAGCCGGAAACATAAAGGAGCAGGATGAAACTACCAGGCCACAAGAAACGACAACAGGCGATGGACACACAGGGCCCAACGTTTAGCACCGCTTAGCCGGATAAGTTAGATCTGCTATTGAGCCTATCTGGCTAACTTTTTAAATTTTTCTGGGTACATTCAGCAGCGCAGCCGTGCCGCGCTGCTTGTTTGGCTTAAGTTGTTCAGCCGGATCGTGGCTAAATATCAGGCCCGTAGAATCTGGCCTTACCTGCTCCCATCATGGGGTGGGGAAAGCAAAAAACATTACACTAAAATAATGTGCATTTAAGTGGACTAAAAATAGCAGCCAAACTACTTTAACTAAAATAGTGAACAGTTATCGAAAAATGATAATGTGTCACAGAATGGATCCCAGGTAATAAGCAGGCTAGCGAACCTCAGCAATCCTTGGTAACTACGACACAGTTCAAAAAGAACAGGAAATCAGGTAGACACAGGGCCCTGTCTGAGTCGCAGCAGACCAGCGCGACCGGGTGTGCACACCGTGCATTTGCACACCTGGGGGAGGCGGCTAGCCGGCGGCAGCAGGAGAGACCGCAGAGCCGCTGGCAGCCGTCTCCCGGTCGCATGTGCGCGTGCACTCGGTGCGCACATAGCTTCCACTCTCCCTCCCCCCCCCCCCCCCCCCCAACAGGAGGCCCGTGGGGGCCAGACTATGACTTCAGGGAGGCTCTGGGCCATGGAGGAGCTCATCCATAGAAGCATAGAAAATGATGGCAGAAAAGGACACGATTGCCCATCTCGTCTGCCCAGCAAGCTCACATCCTATATGATTCACAGACCGTCAAGGTCAGGGCCTTGTAGATTACTTGTCTGAGATCCGTTTCCTGTTGCCCTCTGCCACTGTGGTAGACAGCACTGCTGGGATTATCCCAGCTGTGGGGAGCAGAAATACAAAATAAGCAGCCAAATGTCCAATCTGTATTTATTTATTGTGTGGAGACAAATATGTGCAAATGAGCCCGACTCTAGCCGAGTTTCGACCTCCTTCAATAGGGCTGCATCAGGGGTATTTGCATATATGAATTCTTTATCTTCGTCAACAATTTATGTGTATAAACTATGAACGATACCAAATGTAGCGCTCCGAATCCTGAATTATACACAATCTGTTTAGTCTCTCTCCAAACCAAATTGACGTGCCTCTTTCCTCATGTCCCTTCTCTCGCCTCTAGGGACCCGCAGTGTTTATCCCATGCCCTTTTGAATTCCTTCACTGTCCTGGTCCTCACCACATCCTCCGGTAGGATGTTCCATGCATCCACCACCCTCTCCGTGAAGAAATATTTCCTGACGTTCAATCTGAAAAGTCCTCCCTGGAGCTTCATTCCGTGACCTCTAGTTCTCATTACTTCTTCCCAACAGAAGAGGTTTGCTCTTAAAATTGCGTCATTTATACCATTTAAGTACCTCCCCATTTAAGTGTCTCCCCTGCTCCTCCTCTCCCCCCCGGGTATGCATATATAGTCCTTCAACCTCTCTTCATAAGTCATTTGATGGAGACCCCCCACCATTTTGGTCGTCCTTCTCTGGACAGCCTCCATCCTGTCTCTGTCTCTTTTGAGATACGGGCTCCAGAACTGAACACAGTACTCGAGATGAGGCCTCACCAAGGACCTGTACAAGGGGGTTATCACTTCCTTTTTCTTACTTGTTATTCCTCTCTCTATGCAGCCCAGCATTCTTCTGGCCTTGGCTATCGCTTTGTCGCATTGCTTCGCCATCTTCAGAGTGCTGGACACTATCACCCCGAGGCCCCTCTCTTGCTCCATGCACATCAGCCCTTCATCCCCCAGCTTGTATAGCTCCTTTGGGTTACCACTCCCCAGATGCATGACTCTGCACTTCTTGGCATTAAACTTCAGCTGCTATGTTTCGGACCACTCCTTGAGTTTCCTTAAATCTCTTTTCAGTCTGTCCACACCTTCCAGAGTGTCCACTCTGTTGCAGATCTTAGTGTCATCCGCAAATCGGCAGACTTTACCCTCTATTCCCTCAGCAATGTCGCTCACAAAGATATTAAACAAAACCGGTCCCACCACAGCCTGAAGACAACAGGAGGCCATGTGTGTATGTGTGAGTGACTGAGAACATATGTGTGTCAGAGCCTGTGTATTTGTGCATGTGTGTGTGTCTGTGTGAGAGCCTATGTGTGTGTGTATATGTGGGTGCCTGTGTGAGAGCCCATGGATCACATATAGGCTCTCACAGGCCCACACATACACTTAATGGGGCAGATTTTCAAAGGCTACGCACGTAACATACACGCATAACCTGAGGAAATCTGCCCCTGTGCGCGCCGAGCCTATTTTGCATAGGCTCGGTGGCGCACGCAAGCCCCAGGACGCGCGTATGTCCCAGGGCTTGCTAAAATGGGTGGTCCGGGGGCGTGTCTGCGGACCGGGGGCGTGGCCAAGTGCCCCGACACAACGGCCTGTGTCGGGACCTGGCCAGCCGGCACGCGCAAGTTACGCCTGCGAGAGGCAAGCGTAACTCCATCGAACAAGGTAGGGGGGGGATTTAGGTAGGGCCGGGGGGTGGGTTAGATAGGGGAAGGGAGGGAAAGGTGGGGGGGATCCAAAAAAAAGTTCCCTCCGAGGCCCTCTGGGAACGGGGAAAGCCATCGGGGCTCCCCTTGGGCTCAGTGCACGCAAGGTGCACGTGTGCACCCCCTTGCTCGCGCCGACCCCGGATTTTATAACATGCGCACGGCAGCGTGCGCATGTTATAAAATCGGGTGTACATTTGTGCGCACCGGGTATCGCGCACAAATGTACCCCGCGCGCGTAGAAATTAAAATCGGCCCCTGTATATCTGTGAGGGACAGGGAGCCTGTATATGTTAGAGAGAGGGAGTGTGTGAGAGAATGAATGTGTTATTGTGCATGTGTGTGAGAGAGAAGATAGAATTTGTGCAGCCCCAGCTCCCCCAATCCATGACAATCTTAGGGTGACTGGAAATCAGAAGATCACAGGAATGGAGGGCAGGAGATTTTTAAAATCCTTATTAGTTTTAATTATTGGGTGTATTTTGATAATTCTGCTTTTTTGAAATATTTAATTTTTTGGGGGGGGAATAGAACTTTTTTTAATTATTGGATTTTTTATTCATCAGATATTTTGAAATTTTTTTGGTGTTTGGGAAATTTTGTATATTCTGTTCATTAACTGTTTGAAATATTCTGTTTATGAATATGATTCTACTATTATGATTAATGTTTTATATTTCTTGATTTTATTTATTGTTTTATGAAGAATGGTAATGTTTCTGTTTTTCTATTGTTGCTCTGCTTGTAGAAGCTGGTTTGTTGCAAGTTCCAATTCAGTTCTTTTCAGCACGTTTCTGTTTATACTTTCTGATCTCTTCATTCTGTATTCAGTGAGGCTCTGTCTGTGTTGTGCTATGTGACCGAGGTGAGATGTTTTGCTGGCATGTGTAGGGATCTATAGCAGCCCGGTTTCCTAATGTGTAATGTGTGCAGTGTTGTCTTTTCATAGATAAAATTGTTAGGGTTGTTTTGGTATGGGAGGTTTGCTATATTGTAATTGTAATTCATGGCTTTCTGAGGGCCAAGTCCACACTCAACACGCATTACAAAAAGTTTAATTCCATAGGAGTTGGAAGTGTCTTTTTTGCAGTATTCTGGTAGGCACCACAGGAGTGCATGTAAATATAATATGCATGTTGTAAGTGTTATTTTTGCTTCGGTAGACTGTACTTTTGAATGTTCTTTTTCATGTAAAATTTATTATAAATGCATAATTTAATTGTGTGTGTGTCTGGAAAGGGTGTGGGGTGTGTGTGCAAGGCTGTAAGGTGTGCCTAGGGTACCTAATAGGGATGTGCATTCATCTACGACGAATTAGGGTAATTTCAATGAAATTTCCTAATTCGTCCTGGTTCGGGGAGCCTGAAATCCGAATGAGTTTTTCCCGAAATTTCGTGAAAAATTTGATTTTGGGTTTAGTGTGCACTAACGGGGTTAGTGCGCGCTAATGTAAAAGTTTTAGCGCACACTAACCCGAAATTCGGATCTCCCCGAATTTAAAAGTCCCGAACCGCAGGACTTAGGAAATTTCCTGCGGTGGGCCAAAAACGAAGCCCGAACCAAAAGGTTCGGGCTTCGCACATCTCTAGTACCTAATACCCTTCCCTATCCATGGGTTCTGGGATGGGGGGACATGCCAGTTTTAAAAACTATAGATTACAGGCCAGAGCTGGGCTTTATTTGATGGGCCCGGGACAGACCCTGAATGAATACGGGGGGGGGGGGAGGGGGGAGAAGCACAGTTATTTTTCACCCAGGGAAGCAAACAAGCTTAAGCACCAGCCCTGAGTCGCAGAGACACAACACAAGGGTTTTCTGTCCAGCATGGATGACTGGACATGAAGCAGGGGCCAGAGAGGGAATCCCCTTCCTTCTCCTCTGTTTATTGGATGGACGCGTCTGCTGGGGGACGTTTGGCATAGCTGTAGGGGGAGTGGGGGGCTCTTGCCAGGAAGGAAGAAAAGGCTTTTCTGCTTCCAGGATGGAGCCTGCTTTGCTTCTGTACAATGACTCGAACCCCTGATTGGCAGACCCCCCCAACCACTGGGAGCAAAGATTTCTGTCCCTCTGCAAAATCCTCTGTGCGGTTTAATCCCAGAGGTGGAGGACCGCGTGTGCACGGCGGAACTTGCCCTAGAAATCCAAAGCTCTTCCTGCTCCTGTGCCTGTCGACTCACTGACCTTACAAAGCACAACTTTGGCACAGCCTGAATTATTTTGGAGGAGGACCCAGCAGAATATTAAAATTCAGGTTTACTTTTCTTTTCTTGGTTCCCGGAAATTGCAGCTGCTGCAGCCAGCGCTCTCTCACCCTTTCTCCACCTGTGTAACTCAGCAGAGCTAAATCTGAAGAACGGATACTCAAGGGGGAAGGGGGGGGGGGTGCAGGTGGCTGAGCGGAGGGTCACAGGGACAGAATCACACAAAGATCTGGCTGCAAGGGATAGCAAGAGAGTCCTCCAGCCTCTTCCAGTTCTCCCCTCTCTGACCTCTGAACTTAGGAGCCTCAGTAAGGGACCTCTATGAGAAATGCAGGGGGGGCTGGCGGGCGCACTCCTCTTTGGAACCGGCGTGACATCTATTCACTCTCTGCCCCGGCAAAAGGTTATAAAACAGCAAAACAACAACAACAACAACGAAAAAGCCATCAATACCTCCTATCCTCCAAGACCTGGTAACTACTCTCACACGCTCTGCTGCCAGTCTGTCTTCACAAACCTCTTGCTGCCTGGAGATTAATTGATGTCGGCCACTCCACTTACTTCAAATCCTTTCAGCCACCAGTTAAAGCCCTCTGATTTATTTTTTTGATAAAGTCACCGAGGCTTTTATGGATTTTCCAGCGATTGTCCGGTCTGACAAATTGGATTCCCAAAGCTTATTCTTCAGAGGAGAGGATGGGGTTTGACAAGACAAGGAACGGCGCATCTTTGAGACAGGAGAAAGGCATAAATAAAAGGAGGTATATATATAAATATATTTCCTGCTACTCCAGCGTTGCTTGGTGGGTGTCTCGTGTGTCACTGATAATCTTATCTGGCTGTGATAGGAAGGGAACAGGACAAAGGGGACCCGAGCCGGCTCTAGGTGCGATAGGGACCACGGATTAATAGAAGTGTCCAGACTTCGGGAAGATGATTAATGATGTTCGACGTGAACTCCGACCTCCCAGCAACAACATCTGGGAAGTGGGGGAGGGGGACACAGGGGGAGAGAGGAGGAAGACGGTGAGAGAGGGGGGACGTACGGGGTGGCCTATTCACGGTTTCTCTGATTGATTCCCGCGGCCTTTGTTAAGGCTGACGGAGGGTGAAATCCCCCATCCCCCCCCCCCCCCCCCCCCGGACTCTGAAATGGTAACACACAACATCCTGCGGGACTTTGCTCCCCTTCACACAAGAAATAAATACATTTAAAACGTGAAGCAGACTGGTTTCCTTCTGTATAACGCTGAATTCACGCCTTCCCGAAATAATCCTTAGGCTTTGTGGCAGTGAAGCTGCTGTCCTTGTACCACACGTTCCCAGACTCCCGTTTGGTTTCCTCCAAAGGGAGGGGCACGGCTGTTACATGATGGCTCTGGTCGGCAGAGAGTGAACGGCTGTTGCCGTTTCTGTCACACAGGCCCATTCAGTATGATGTGCTCAGGCTGAGCGCACCCTTAGCCCCTGTTTGGTCGCGCGTTTTCCACGTGCTGTTTTTACCCCTTATACAGTAAGGGGGTAATTTTCAAAGGAGTTACGTGCATAAATGTAACTACTATTGTAGCAATTTTCAAAAGCCATTTACTCACGTAAAGTGCACTTATGCGAATAAATCCTATGGACGATTCAATGGCATATATTGTAGCAATTTTCAAAAGCCCACTTACTCGCGTAAAGTGCATTTACATGCGTAAAACCCAGTTTTACGCATGTAAATGCTTTTTAAAATCAGACCCTAAGGGGTAATAGCGCGTGGAAAACGCGCATCCAACCCCGCCGAAACTAATATTTATTTATTTAAGGGTTTTTTATATACCGAGGCACGTTTGCAAAACATCACCTCGGTTCACAGTGTAACGAAACTTAGCAACAAGCTTTACAATAGTAACATTAACAGGGAGAGGGTTAACAAGGGCAGGAGCTGATAGCGCCCTCAACATGCTGATGAGCCTATTAGTTAGACCCGCATGATACAGAAAGTAAAATGTGCAGCCAAGCCACACATTTTACTCGGCCGGTACCAGGAAAATGTACAGAAAAGCAGAAAAAACTGCTTTTCTGTACACCCTCCGACTTAATATCATAGCGATATTACGTCGGAGCCCCCCCCCCCCAAAAAAAATCTGCCCACGGCTCACGGATTGGAAAACGGACGCTCAGTTTTGCTGGCGTCCATTTTCCGAACCCGTGGCTGTCAGCGAGTTCGACAACTGATGCCGGTAAAATTAAGCGTCGGCTGTCAAACCTGGTGACAGCCGCCTCTTCTGCCAGTAGGGAGGCGCTAGTGTCCCTAGCGCCTCCTTTTTACCGCGGGCCCTCATTTGCATACAGAATCGCGTGCCCAGGAGAGTGGCCTGGGCGCGCGTCGGGAGAGCGGGCGCTCGCCTCGGAGCACCAGCTCTCCCGTGCATTTTACTGAATCGGTCTGTTTGTAAGTTATTCGTACTTTAAAAAAAAAAAAAAAGAAAAGACATGTAACTTGGTGGCAGTTGCAGGCCTGCCACCTGCCACCTGGTCAACTGAAGCAGCTTAATCCAGTGCTGTTTATATCCCCATTGTATGCGTGCATTGTAGGTCTGATTGCTTTTTTTTTTTTTTTCCCCCATTCATTGCTCTAAGAACATCAGAACCACCCGGATACTTTACTTTCTCATACTTGCTACAAGGCCCCACGTTCCTTGAAGCAATGCGGGCTACTGAAAATTGCCCCCCTCGGGACTCCCTTTGCATTGCAAATCTGAATTGCAAGAGGGACAAGGAAATCTCAGCTGGGGGACTATGCAGAATTATACTTAACTCGTCTTCATTACTGGATTGTTCCCCTTCCCCCTTTTGGTTTAGATAGGGTCAGAATTTAATCCAAACTGGGTCTCTACCCTAAATATCCCCCCCCCCCCCCCCCACTGCCTTTAATGCAGCAGCCCTGGGGAAGAACAAAGAGTAAGAATCTTTTTAGCTTTGAGCCCTGCACCGGCCAGCCACCACTGCTATTAACCATCATTTCTTTCTGCTACTAGAGAGACGCAGCACTGTACAGATACAGAGAGAAAAGGGAAGTGATGATCCCCTTGTACAGGGCCTTGGGGAGGCCTCACCTGGAGTACTGTGCTCAGTTCTGGAGACCGTATCTCCGAAGAGACAGACAAGATGGAGGCGGTCCAGAGAAGGGCGACCAAAAGGGTGAATGGTCTTCATCGGATGTCATACGAGGAGAGATTGAAGAATCTAAATATGTACACCCTGGAGGAAAGGAGGAGCAGGGGTGATATGATACAGACTTTCAGATACTTGAAAGGTTTTAATGATCCAAAGTCAACGACAAACCTTTTCTGCTGGAAAAAAATCAGCAAAACCAGGGGTGACGATAAAACTCCAGGGAGGAAGACTCAGAACCAATGTCAGGAAGTATTTCTTCACGGAAAGGGTGGTGGATGCCTAGAACGCCCTTTCGGAGGAAGTGGTGAAGACTTAAACTGTGAAGGATTTCAAAGGGGCGTGGGATAAACACTGTGGATCCATAAAGTATTGAGGATGTGAATGAAGAGAAGAGGCATGGGGGTGGCTTGCGGGAATGATGGCTACTACCTGGTGATTAATACCCTTATTCAATAAACATACACACGGTTAATGTCCTTATTCAATAAACATACTCACTGTCAATGCTACTCCAGCATTGCTGCTCTATGCTTCAACGGCAAGAGGAAATGTGGTAAAAAGAATTTGCATTCACAAAAAACCGGGGAGTAGCTTGCTTGTTGCGGTGGTTACTACCCCAAACCAAATAAGTCTGATACTTCACTTTCAATGCATATCCAGCATAGCTCTCTGCTTCAACGGCCGGGGGGGGGAAGAGGAAATGAGGATTTATATTCAGGCAACAACCAACAAAGACTGAATTACATAGTCTGGGTAAACAAATAATTATGGGTGTAGCTTGCTTATTGCGGCAGTTACTATCCCTAACCAATTAAGCTAGATACTTCACTTGGAATACATATCCAGCGCAACCCACTGCTTCAACGGCAGGGGGGAATAAAGAAAAGAGGAATTATATTCAGACAACAACCAACAAGGACTGAATGGCACAGGCTGGGTAAACAAATAAGCGTGGGGAGTAGCTTACTTATTGCGGCAGTTACTACCCCTAACCAATTAAGCTAGATACTTCACTTAGATGCAGCTCCAGCACTGCTCTCTACATCAATGGCAGGGATGGAAGGTAACTAGAACCAAAAAGTTACTAATAAGGGCCAAGAGTATCAGATAAGTATGAGAAAAAAAAAAAGTGTGAAAGCTTGCTGGGCAGACTAGATGGGTTGTTTGGTCTTCTTCTGCCGTCATTTCTATGTTTCTATGAGAAGACAGTCCCTGCTCTATAGAGCTTACTATCTATTTAAGACAGATAAGTTAAGAGACATAGGGAGTTTCATTTCTTATGGAAAACAGTTAAACCAACAATTAAAACCAACAAGGATATGATCAGAAGCAGCAGGGGTTAAGGTTTAAATGTAGCCTCATGAATGTGGGGTTTTTAGGATGGATCTGAATAAAGGCCAGAGGAGGGGGCATGATGCACTGACTCAGGAAGTCTGTTCCAGGCAGAGGGAGCTCAGACTTGGCAAGGGAGGGACTTGCCTGAGTACAAGGAGGGGAATAGAGGGAGAGAAGGGAGAAGAGGTGGTGAGAGGTTTGAGTGAAAGCTTGTGTGGGTGACTAAGAAGAGCTTGATCTGTATGTGGACTGGACAGGGAGCCAATGCAGTGACTTGAGAAGAGGGATCATATGATTGTAGTGACATGGGCAAAAGATATGCTAGGTGACTAAGTTTGGGGCGGTCTGAAGAGAAGCGAGATGGTTCACTGGGGGAGGCCTGTGAGGAGCAAGGCTGCAGTGATGAGAGAGCGGAGAAGGGAAGGGGTGGATTCTGGTGATGTGGTAGGCACGGTTTGGGAGCAATTCGGATGTAAAGTAAGAGAGAGCGGAGTCTAAGATGACCCCCAGGGTTATGGGCTGAGGGGACCAGGCGGATGGCAGTTATTCACAGAAGTGGGGAAAGTTAAGGAAGTTCTGCCTTGCCCATGTTACGTTTAAGGTGGCGGCGGGGACATCAAGGCGGCAATATTGGCCAACCCAGCCCTCGCCCCCTCCCTTCGTCCACATCTTGCCGGAGGTGTCCCATCTGAGTACCAGAGCGGCAACCTCCACCCGGAGATTTGAGCAGTGAGCCCAGCAGGAGCTGCAAACACCCCCCCCCCCCCCCCCCCCCCCCCTGTCAGCTCTCCTCAGTGGGTGCAGGTTTGTTCCAGTTGAAATTGCCTTTCGGCCCCCTGGTGCCTCAGCGGCAGTGCTGCACACGGTTATGCGGAGGGACCTGGGTTGGACTCCCGGGTCAGCCTCCAGTGGCTGGGGATAGTGCAGAGGGGGAGGGAGTCATGGTTGTTAGGGGGAGGGAGTCATGGGCGTGCCCTCCCCCCCCCCCCCCGCAAAAAAAAGATCCCTCTTTGAGATGTCGGGAATGACCAAGTCAACACGGCAACCGCAGTAATTTATCCAAGACGGTTAAAGAAGAGAATAGCAGGCAAAAATAAAATGTCAAAAGTTCTGAACGGCAGAAGGATCCCTTTCTGTTGTTTTTGAGTCTGCAAACGTGGCAGGCGGGTCCCTGGATCATGGCCTCTGGTCCGTGCATGATTCTGTGGGGAGCAAGAGATGTTTCCAGCCCAGACCTCTGCCGTTAAGAGACGCAGAGAGGCCGTCTGATTGGTGTTTATGCGTCTGCCCCTTCTCCATCGCCGTTCACAGATGACCTTTGCTGCCTCTGCCCTCTTGCCACTATGATGGGGGTGGTGGGGTGGTGGTAGAAAAACCGTGAATCAAGTTGGCAGCAACACAGAGCAAACTGTGAGCAAGAAGAGGAGAAATGATGCTACCAAGCAGCTCCCCAAATGCTTCAGAATCCCAGAAGGACCCCAGCAAGAGAGTGCAGCCATCTTGGGGGATGGGGGAGGGGGGTGTCTGTGTGAATGCAAATGTGGCCTCTGTTCTTTACAACAGAAAAAGAGACGGCATGAGAATGATTGTCAGCAATATCATTAGTCCATGAATGTTTAATTAGGGGATAAGAATTCCCAGTAAATATCAGCATGGATTTTAGGAGAGCTGAAAGAGAAAAGTAGGCCATTACAAAAAAAAAAAAAAATGCAGATAAATGCACTGTGCTTATTGCTTATGAAGGAATATTGCAGTCTGCTTTGGTACGGAGGCATATCTTGCGCTACAAATACGCCTGGGGCCCGGGAGCGCTTTATCAGTGTCAAATCATGACAAACGACACCGGGAAAAATCCCCGCTGCCGGAGGCGACTGCTGCAGCTGGAACACCTTGGATAGGATGCAGGGTATTTTTAGCGCCCGGTGCCTTGGGGTTCTGCGCGTGTGCTAATTAATCACGGAACAAGACTTGTAGCCCTGTCTCTCTCTGTTTGAACAGCTGACCAAAGGGACGCAAAACGACGAGCCTCCCCACCCCCCCCCCGCGGGCAGCAAGAAACCGCTCTGACCTCGGGTTTACCTTTTGTGCCGGCGCCTGGCTCTGCCTGCGGGCGGCGGAGGTCATTGCGCAGCTGCAAGGAGCGATCGGTGCGGGCGCGTGAAAGACGGGCACGGTCCACCCCCTGTGCTGTCTGGCTGGAGGACACGCACGGCGTCGCGCGAAAACCAGCTCAACGAACTCGTGAAGCGCCGTTTGTTCACATCGCCTCCTCCGTGCCTGTAATAGTTCCCTTGAAGCACTGTCTGTGTAAATGTTGGATTGTACGGCTCTGACCCTTTGCGAGCAATTGGTTTTAGTATTACATTTTATTCTGGTGTGGCACGATATTTCACTGAAGGATAGCTATAACTGTCACGCTGCCACATCCTGCCTCTGCTCTTATTGTTCTGAGGTTTTAAGGCAACAGAGCTGCTCCCACTCCCGGTACAAGGCACAGCACGGGTCCATACAGTAAGACGCGTGGGAGAGCCGGCGAGCGCCCGCTCTCTTGACGCGCGCCCAGGCCACTCTCTTGGGCGCGCGACTCGGAAAAGAATCATATGCAAATGAGGTCCCCGGGTAAAAGGAGGCGCTAGGGACACGAGCGCGTCCCTAGCGCCTCCTGTGTGACAGAAGCGGCGGCTGTCGGCGGGTTTGACAGCCGACGCATAACTTTACCGGCGTCTGTTCTCGAACCCGCTAACAGCCAGGGGTTCGGAAAACGGACGCCGGCAAAACTGAGCGTCTGTCTTCAAACCCGCGGGCAGATTTTTAATTTTTTTTTTGGGGGGGCCTCCGACTTAACATCGCTATGATATTAACTTGGAGGGTGTACAGAAACCAGTTTTTTCTGCTTTTCTGTACACTTTCCTGGTGCTGGCCAAAATTAACTCCTGCCCTTGGCAGGCGCTAATTTCTGAAAGTAAAATGAGCGGCTTGGCTGCACATTTTACTTTCTGTATCGTGCGGGAATTACTAATAGGACCATCAATATGCATTTGCATGTTGTGGGTACTATTAGTTTCGGGGGGGTTGGCCGCGCGCTTTCCATGCACCATTACCCCTTACTGTATAAGGGGTAAAAATAGCGCATCGAAAACGCGCGGCCAAACGGGGGCTAACAGTGCGCTCAGCCTGAGCGCACTTTACTGCACCGGCCTGAGAGTAAGTCTGTCCTTGTTTTACCCTATGGCGTGTATGGACTTGTACAGGGTCGTCAGATGGAGCGAGCAAGATGTGCACCAGGCCTGCGCTATCACAGCATTGGATGGAGATCTCCCCCCTCCCCTCGCCTCCAGTAACCCTTGTCTCTCATAACGAAACAGTTGTCAGCAGACGGAAACTTTTTGGCCCACCCAGTCTGCCCTATTGCCCCTGCGCCTCCTTGAGTCACTGCGGTCCCTACTGCATCTCCAGTCACCTCCCTCTCTCTTGCCGCTGCCCCTTACTGCTGCCCTTTGCTGTAGGATACAAGAAGTCAGACCCTCAGTCCATTCAGCTTAATCTCCCCTCTCCCGCAGGCCAGTCCAAGTTGTTTGGAAGGACCTGGCAGATCACCTTCCCTGCTGCTCCTTTCCAGATGTAGGCGGTGGTGATCACTTGTAGGGATGTGCATTCGTCCTGGTTCGGCCACCCCGAAAAAAAAAAGCGGATTTTCCCAAAATTTCGGGAAAATTTGTTTTGCGGGGTTAGTGCGCGCTAACCCCGAAATTCGGGGTGGGCGAAAAAAATCGGCCCGAACCGCGGGAAAACTAAATTTCCAGCGGCGGGCCGATAAGGAAGGCCGAACCGAAAGGTTCGGCTGAATCACATGTCTAGATCACTGTGCCTGCCTGGCTACTGAGCATCGATGGTCCTGTCCTCCAGCAACCTGTCCACATCTATTTTCAAACAAAGCTATGACCGCATCTTCCAGCAACAAATCCCACAGCTTAATTTGGTCATTGACTGAAAAAATTCTGGTTTAAAATCTGCCCCCCTGCTGGTTTCATGGCGTGTCCGCTAGTCCTAGCGCTGTCTGAAAGGTAAATAAGCGTTCCCCGTTTACCTGTTCCACCCCCACCTTCATCATATCCCCCCTCTGTCATCTCATCTGCAAGCTGAACAACCCTGTCCTCTTCAGCCTTTCCTCATAGGGGAGCTGTTCCATCCCCTTTATCATTTCGGTTGCCCTTCTCCGTCCCTTTTCTGTTGCTGCAGCAACTGGCAGGGGTCTGGGAGAATTATGGTAATCATCCGTGGAGCAGCGGGGAGGGGACAGGGAAGGAAAGCACTGAGAATACACACTAGGATCCAGGTACTCTAATGGAAAACAGCGTCCCCGGAGGCTATGTTTATAACTGCATCAAGAATCTTTGTTTCAATGCAGTGCTTAAATCTAATTAATGATACAAACCGTGTAATTAATCTGTAATGAAATCCATACCCCTAATTAAATACCATGAGTAGAATGCTCCTCTGATTTCAGTCACAAAAGCAATCGGGTCAAAGCATGTCCCCAGTATAAAGCCCATTTCAGTGACGGAAATGGCGTGGCACATGATGCCTCCTAATGCACGTCTTCGTGCAGCGGCAGGACCCGTGCAGATGGATTTCAGTCCCCTGCGGCGGCCCGAGATTTTAACGCGGCTCCTTCGAGACCCTTCTACCCCCATTTCATGCAAATAAGCCTTTATTCTGTGCCATGGGACTAAGCAGTGCCCGGCTCTCTGCGGCGGCAGCTGTATATTTTGCCATCCTCTTGTACCGCTGCTGCCTTTGGAACACTTTTATGAAATGCAAGTGATTTGGAGCCAACCTCTCCCCCCTTGTCCCCTTCCTAGACTTTGTGGAAAAATTCACACCAAAAAAATGTCCCTCTTGGGTGAATTTTGTTTCTGTGGGGAAATTCTTCATTTACATGTCCATATTTTCTCTCTCTCTCTCTCTTTCTTTTAAATGGCCAAAATGCTCTGGAACTGATCATGAATTTTCCCATTTGTTTTGCCTGGGAGTTCTCTCGTTAAAAGTCACTGGTGGCAGTGGAGGAGTGGCCTTGTGGTTAGAGCAGAGGGGGCTGAGAATCGGGGATGCCAGGGGTCAGATCCCGCTGTCACTCCTTGTGCCCTCGGGCAAGTCACTTCACCCTCCATTGCCTCAGGTACTAACTTAGGGCGTCATTTGATGAAGTGTTTTGGCCCATTCTGTGTCTGTGTGGACAGGGAAGTACGTACAGTACCTGAATGTAACTTGCCTTGAGCTACCAATGAAAAGACGTGAGCTAAATCTATTAAAAAAAAATAAAAAAATTCTGCTGCCACCTCTAGGCACTCTTGGTGCAGGCGCCGTGCTGCCAGCCCCAGCCTCTAGTTTTCCTCAGCAGACGTCTGTCCCCCTGTGGACGTGTAATTTCTTCTTCCCACTCCTCCCTCCTCCGATTCTCTCCCCACTGACCTGCGAGCTCTGGCTCCAGCGGTGCTATTCAACAAGACAAGCGTGCCCGTAGGGACTCGGAGACACTGCGGCCCTTTGCTCACGGACACTGAAGCGTTCCCCCCCCTAGGCCGGGCTCTCATTCACACTGCCTTATTGTGAGGGCAGCTCCAGCGCAGAAGTTCTGAGGTTGTGGGAGGAAGGATAATGGAGGAAACAGCAATCAAATTGGGCTAGACACCGGCAGGGGGGGGGGGGGAGCTGGATCACGACCGTTCCCCTCCCCCCCCACCAAAAATAAAATAAATTTGCTGCTGTAGACACAGGCCATCGACTGGACCTGTGTGTAAATCCGGGTCTGCGTGGCAGATAATTTGATGCATGCGCGACCTTGACGTTCACCACGGCTCTGTGCTGCCAGTTGGTAGTCCTTACAAGTACCGGCCACAGCCTGGTTGGCGTCCTGTTTGGCCATGGGGGAGAGAGGTCCCTCCAGAGACCCAAGGAGCAGAGGGGGCCATGAAGAAGCAGCAGCAGGACCCCTATCACGGCATTTTTTCGTCTGTGAACGCGTGGCCCTAAATCTGACCTTCATCCTTACAACATTTTTAAAGAATAGCCGGTATTCCCCAAGCAGTGCACGTCAGGCCCCCATTTCCAAAACATTAGTACTGAAGTCCCAAATTCACGAGCCACTTCTGCCACGCCTCATGACTTTGCTTGAGTCTCCTCTTCTTCCTGTTGCCTTAGGTTACCCACTTGGCCTGTAAGCTCTCTGGGCCAGAGGCCCACTGTACTTGTCTCCCGCGTCAGGCCTGTGGGACCAGGACAGATGAAAATCGGACACAGAGCCCATTAATACATATCATGAGTTCAGTAGCCAGACCCATTCGGCAGTGAGTTCTTGCTCCTTTGGGATTTCAGCTCAGTTGGGCCTGGCCTCTATAAAGCTAGGGTGTCATGAGCCTTATTGATAGCTAGCTGAGGTTTTCTATTCTTTCCTCTCCCCCCATCTCAGCCTGGCTAACGCAGTGACCATCCATAGCCGGGGGGGGGGGGGGGGGGGGGGGTCACAGTCCATGGTTCCCTCCAGACCTGGCTAACGTGGATTTTGAGCCTGGCCACTAGACATCATCACCAAATAATGTCAGAGATTCCCCCCTCCTCCTCCGGGGGGAGGGCTGTGAACACTGCAGCATCCCTAAGCCCTCGGCAACCAGAAGGGCAAAGTCCTGGCCGGGCAGCGCCTGCCGCCTAAGCCACCGGGCCCGGCAGCTGTAACTGGAACGTCAGGAGTCGGAAACAGAAGTGAACTTGGGGGTAAATGGAAGTCCTCCGTCACCATTACTGCCAGCTCTGATTGAGAGTGGATTAGCTGTGAGGCAAAACACTTTTCTATTTGAGTTCAACGTGCCCTGCGCTAAGCAAATATTGGTGGCCTTGAGGGGGCCGATCAATATTTAATGCCAATATTAAGGAGACTTGAGTAACGGGAGGCGTTTAGGAGCACGGTGCTGGCCTCAGGCGGCGATCCCCAGGACGAGGCAGAAGCGTTTGTAATGATTCAGGTTTATCACCTCGCCGTCTGCATCGCACGCCGGGAACCACCTGGCACACTGCGGTCTGAACGGCTGCCCGTGAAAAGCTGTTGTACGCAGCTCTGACATTCGCTTCGTGGGATGAAATACCAGCCTGGGCATTTTCTTTTTTTTTTTCACCTGAAACGGGGTTTTCAGCACAGATGAAGAATATTCGGCCACAGTATATTGAAATGCTTCCCCACTGGTGCACAACTCTATTATAATATAATGACACAGGGGCACTGTTCTACAGCACTATATAGTGCACTCCCAGGGAGTTTGTTTCATTTGTATTGTTGAATTTTATTCTTTCTGTTGTACACCGCTTTGGGCAGCCTGCACTTGTTGGGTATGCGGTTTGTAAATGATTTTCAAGTTTGTTCCAGTTGCTACCGTCTTTAATTTTGTTTTTTTAAATAATTTTTGGGTTTGGGGTTTTTTTTTTTTGTTTTTTTTGCCACCCTCTGTGCCAAAAGAGGCTGACAGCATCATGGAAGAACCTTCCCCGAAGAGCTTACAGCCTTAAGTGTTCACAAGGTACATCAGTGCCAGCACACCTTCTGCTCCAACATCCCCATCCCTCTCAGAATGAATTGAAATTTTCCGAGCTATTTATCCAGGTAGGAAGGCTCCGACATGACAGCTCAAAGTTTTCACGGGTCGCACAGCATGCAAGATCTTATCCGAGGTGAGAAAAGGGCGCTCCTTTAAGCGTGTTTATGTTGCCGGAGAGAGGAAGAACAATGCGCGTTCACATTTTGATTTTCAACGTGTACATGCTGTTTTGTGTCCCCACCCTCCCGTCATCCTCTCCGCCATCCTCTCCGCCCACCACCCACAAAAACAGCACGTGGAAAAATTTAAAATAATTAAATAAAAAAAAGTTGGGGGGGGGTTGCTTTTAATGCGCTTGCGCGTTTTTAAAAAGCGAAATGACGCACGTGGTTTTGGTTGGAAGCATTCCCCCCCCCCCTAAAAGTACGTGTGTTGCAAACACCCGCCTAGTGAGCAGCGAAAAGAGCCATTTAAAAAAAAAATGTCCTCGGCATGTGTTACAGGAGAGCGGGGCGGGGGGTTAAGGTTTTCCTGAGCCGGGGAATCCCTTCCCGTTATAAGTAGGTGGGAGGCCTCGCCATTTACAATTGAAAAGTTCCGATTTGTCAAAAGGGTCATTGCCTCCCTGTTCTCCCAAAAATTGCTAGTCAGACTGATGGTTTTTTTTTTTAGCCTGACTGGCAGTGTCCAAAAAGGGAGGTAGTGGGACGGGTCTTACTCCACCATTGTGCATCAAAATAAAGGGGAAAATGCTGGTTGATAAGAGGGAGTGAGTCGCCGTCTCAGGGAAGGAAGGCGAGAAGAGAAACTGCACTGGCTGCCCTCCTTGCGGCATATGTAGGCCCGGAGTTTACTGGAAGATTCTAAACAAAAGGCATTTCTAGGTGCAGCACTATATGTAAGCAGAGTATCGTATGTCGCAGCAATGCGTTTCCACTCAGAATGACTTCCCACCGTCCTGGTTACCTTGCGGGTGACACGCGTCGTTTGGAAGAGCTTGACGATGGCGCATATCTTCTTCAGTACACGGTTACTGTGACAAATTAATCTTTGTACAAGCCAGGGCTACGAGTCTGCGTGTGATACTGTGTGCACAGACAGACACCAACAGCAAATAACCTCCTTGCTGTTCTACCTTGCCTTGCTGGCGCCGTTAGGAAGGTTAATGAGAGATGACAGATGTGGAATAGCAGATCCGAGTTAATCCGGAGTGCGAATGTGTCCGTCGCAGGAGAAGCCGCACTGAGGTATTGGAAATTTCAGATTCTGAGCCAAGTGTTGCATCGGGCTCATGGGCCTGGGGCCTTGTCACTACAATCGTAGAAATGCAGTTCAGATATGTGAAGGATTTCTTGGTTGAACCTGTCTTTTAAAATTTGTTTTGTTTTTTTTTTTTCCCTGGTCCTTTGGGCTTCTAGTTCAATCAGAACTGGTCTCTATTGGGCTAGGGTGCCACAAGCCTTTCCTTCACAAATACCAGTGGGGTCGATTTGAGCGTCGCTCGTTCTAAAATGCCCATATACGTGTGTATGCGGGCTGCGCATGAGTGACATGGATTTTAAAAGCTAGGATTTACATGAGTATGCGTGCGCGAGCAAGCACAAAATATAAGGGGTGGGGCCAACTGTTACGTATATATAATAAACGTAACAATAGATTGTACTTTATTATACATTATCCGTTCATTATTTCGATATGTTCCATGTAAACCGCCTCCCCGGCGATAGTTATCTCTGTTAAATGTGAACCGGAGTGATATGTATTGTATACAGGAACTTCCGGTATATAAAAACCAAAAATAAATAAATAAATATTTTAAAACTGGAGGCTGCAGCGTGCATCGGCTTGTTAGCTGCATAACTTTACTGCTGCCCCTGATGAGTGCACCTTAAAGCTGGCAAGAGTCCTATGGGAGATATGCAAAGTAGGTTTGCTCAAGTTACCTCTTAAAATTAGCATATTTATGCATGGTTGGCATATTTTACATCATACTTGCACAAGTGCACGCATGATTTAAAATTCCAGCTCATTTCTGCTGGCACACTACTGATACGCGCATGTATGGACGCACGCGCGTTTGTTTTAAAATTAGCCTGTGTGGACTTTTCCCTTATTTTATATCTCCCCAGTCCAGTCATTGCAGCGACAGTCCTCGCTGGGGGCCACGCACCGGAGCTGTGTCTGGAATCCTGAAACCATAGGCCCTAAACCTGGCCACTAGGGTCGCCATTGTGCGATGACTGGGACTCCCTTCAGGGGCTATGAGCACTACATGTGCAGTGTACCGCGGTGTCGCTGAGTCACAATTTCAGTAGATCTACAGTTGACCGACCGGTGGGCAGCTTCTTTCTGCATCTACCATTCAAGGCTTCGGTGCTCTGTGTATGTACAGACGTGAGTATACCACCGGCGTCTCATGAATGCTGCAGGCATACACTCTAAAGGGTTTGCTAGTATAGAAACAAGGGTCTCAGCAAATCTTTGACAAGATTACAGCTAGTGCGAACCGTTTTGAAGTCCAAGTCAAACTGAGCAGAGTTCGCCCTGGTTTGAATTTGCCAGAATATTTTTGGTTTCCTTGCTGTCCGCTTCCCTCTGCCTCACTGGGGATAACTGGTGGATTAGGTGGAAAAATTTTGAAAGACGTTAAGAAAAATTCAACTTGGCTCCTCAAACGGACACAATCTGCTTTTGGAATTTTTTTTATTTTTTTCTTTTTTAAAGCCCTGCAGCGAATTCTTCAACTTCATGTTGGATCGTTTCAGAAAAAGTTGGACAGATCTTTGGGAATATTTTTCTGGGTTTGGTAGATTGTTTGCTGAAGTTGTTCACGCATGTTCAGCAATACAAACAGTGATCCTTTCATTCAGGAAGGTGTTTATTTCAGAACCAACACCCAGGACATCATTCACCCATTCTTTCTGTCGGGCCGATACAGTAAAGTCCGCGGGAGAGCGGACGAACACCCGCTCTCCCGGCGCACGCACCGGCCCTTCGCCGGTGCGCGCGATTCTCTATTTAAATTAGGTGACGCGGTAAATCTGGGTAAAAGGAGGCGCTAGGGACGCTAGCGCGTCCCTAGCGCCTCCTTTTTGACAGGAGCGGCGGCTGTCAGCGGGTTTGACAGCCGACGCTCAATTTTGCCGGCGTCGGTTCTTGAGCCCGCTGACAGCCACGAGCTCGGAAACTGGACGCCGGTAAAATTGAGCGTCCGGTTTTTGGCCCGACAGCCGCGGGCCGAATTCACATTTTATTTATTTATTTATTTTTGTACTTTTCGGGACCTCCGACTTAATATCGCTATGATATTAAGTCAGAGGGTGCACAGAAAAGCAGTTTTTACTGCTTTTCTGTGCACTTTCCCAGCGCCGGAAGAAATTAGCGCTGACCTTTGGGTCGGCGCTAATTTCTGAAAGTAAAATGTGTGGCTTGGCTGCACATTTTACTTTCTGTATCCCGCGCGCATACCTAATAGGGCCATCAACATGCATTTGCATGTTGAGGGCGCTATTAGTTGCCGCGGGTTGGACGCGCGTTTTCCTCCCCTTACTGAATCGGCCTGTGTGTTAGGAGCGAGCTCCTCTGGAGGGAGGAGTTAGCAATCTGTTAGGATTTAGACTGCGGAGATAGCAATCTGTTATGGTTATACTCCTATGAAGGGGAGGAGTTAGCAAGCTGTTATGAATCTCCAATCGGTTATAATCTATTCTTGAGGAAGGAGAAGTTAGTAAACTGATATGCTCAGCTCCTGTAGAGGGAGTAGTAACCAACTGTAATGAATCTGTTGTTGAAGACTCCTGGTGGGGAAGGAGTAGCCATCTATTACCAGTGGAGGGCTTGGAGAGGACACTCAGCTGTAGAGGAATGTAGATAGGTGGATCTTTGGGCTGATGGCAGATGACTGCACCCCCAGGAGGATATCCTGAGATGGACCACCGCCTAGGCTTGAGTACGGAGACAGACACAGGTAATTCTTTTATTAGACAGGTTAGTAGAACCACCAGCGGTGGCAGTAGTGAGCTGATATGCCTGGCAGGGCTGAAGTCCCTCAGGAACTGGAACTGCGATCCCAGGGTTGCTGAGCTGTAGAGAAACTATAGATAGTGAGTAGTCAGGGTATGCTGTGTTCATAGCCAGAACTGGATGATAGATCTCACATAAGGTCTTTAGAAAGCTCAGTAGCTGGAAAGGGTTAGGTCCTCGAGTAGCGAGTACCTGGTTCCAGGGAAAGCACTGAGAGGGCGATGGTAACTCACAATTGTCTGTATCTGCGATAGCTTCCAGGCAGTAGAGAATCTTCAGAGTATTCAGGAACATGGGCCCTCGAGGAGCGAGTACTGGTTCCCATCGGCAATCTGAAATAGAGAAAAGAGAGCGAGGCCCCTGAGGAGCGGGTACACCTGGTAAGTCCGAGGAGGCAGAGTAGCTTGGACAAATCCTTGCTAACTCAATTCGTTAGCAAATACTGAGACCTTTTATACTGGAAGCAGATGACGTCAGTTCAGGGGGACGCCCCAGAGGTTCGTGCCCTAGCTGGTACATATTTTGGAGCGCGCGCGCCCTACATCATCAGGAACATGGCGGATCTACAGCGTCGTGCTACTCCGGGGACGCCATAGGAAGACGGCAAGAAGACGCCGTGGCAGTAACCCGGCAGTAGGCCCGGAGGGAGTCGCCACAGTGATAAGGAGGACAGAGTGAGGGCGTCGAGCAGCAACGGATGCAACATTCTGTTCATCTACTGCCGATAAAATGCATTGTGCAGTCAGTCAGTGGCACCCTACCATATACTGACATTTGTCACAAATCTATGATTAGAATAATCTAGATGGTTTTTTTTCCCCTTTCATTAATGCATTAAGATCTTATGGGGTTGTTTTTTTTTTTCATTCGGTTCATTTTACCACTTCTGGCATCCACATGCGAGGCGCCTGACTGAATTTTAAGTTTATTACCACTTCTTTCTCACCCAGAGTCCCTCAGGATACTTTTTGAAAACAAGACATGGCATTTCAATGAGTCTATTCCACAGTTCACATTTTAAGTAAAGAATTAGATTCTAGGAGCACTGTATGCAAACATGGCTTTGATTAGATTTCACGCTCACTTTGAGTCATGGTATTAGATTTCTGTTTCCTGTTTTCGTTGTACGCCGTACACTTCCCTGTATGGAGATTTATTTTTTCAGGCAGATAATTGGACAACTAATCTTTTGACAGTAGTAGAGACATCATATACCAAATGAAGCAGGGATGGAGCCCTTTAGTTGTTTGGAGTTTTCCTTCTTCTTTTTGTCTGTGACTTGTGGGCATCCAGTCCAGTGGGAACCCATTCCAGCTTTTTTTATTGTCTGCTGCAACTGGAGTGGGCTGCATTATAAATGGAAGCCGATTGGTATTGCCCAGCACTGCGACATTGCTTCCTGCTTGCTGAATCAAGGCTGGCCATGATAGAAATAAAGATGGCAAATATGGGAGGACATCCATCTTTTGTACAGACAGGCAGGTGCCTCCATCTTCAGCAGGGCTAGGCAACCTCCAGTCCTAGTGGCCACTGATCTGCTTGGGTTTTCAGGATATGCATACTGAGTATGCACGAGATGGATGTGCATACACACCTCGCATCTAATGAAGCAGCATGCATGCACATCTATCTCATGCATGCTCAGTATGCATATCCTGAAAACCTGAGCAGATCCATGTCCATAAGGACTGGGAGCTATCTGGCCCTGATCTTCAGGCTACACTTCAGTGAATTAGGTATTTGGACCTATCGTAAGACGCATGTGCTAAACTGGATGTTTTAGTATGTCTGACACCATATAGACCAGGGGTCGGGAACCCATGGCTCGCGAGCCAGATATGGTTCTTTTGAGGGCTGCATCTGGCTCGCAGACACGTGTCGCCATACTTCGCAGTTCCCCGCTGACCCAGCTGCTCCCCGGTCCTCCGCCGCCCGGGCTTAAAATGCTGTCAGCCCGGGCGGAACGCGGCAGGACAGCTGGAGTCAGCGGCACCGGCGTGCTCTCTTCTCCTCCCCCCCCCCCCCCGCGGCCCGGAAGAGGAAGTGGAGAGCATCGGGTGCCTGCGCGGGAAGAAGAGACCACACTAGCGTGGTCTCTTCTTCCGCGCAGGCACCCGATGCTCACCACTTCCTCTTCCGGGCCGCGGGGGGGAGGAGAAGAGAGCACGCCGACTGGAGTCATCCGGGTGCCTGCGCGGGAGTCATCGGGTGTCAGCCGGGTGCCAGCGCTGGAGTCATCGGGTGCCTGCGCGGGAAGACCCGCGCAGGCACGCTAGTGTCCAACGGGAAGAAGACTGCAGCGCGGCTCGGAGGAAAATGAAAATCTTCAACCGCGGCCGATGGGACTCCGCCTTCACCTCCGCGAGGGCTGAAAATGAAAGAGGTTAGCGTTGGGAGGTGGCTGCTGCTGCCGCGAGTTCCCGGGGGGGGAAGGGGGAGAGAGAGAGTGAATGAGCGAGCAAGCATGTGTGTTTGAGATCCTGTGTGTGTGAGTGAGAGATTGCATGTATGTGAATGATTGAGAGCCTGTATATGTGAAAGAGAGTATGTCTGTGATTGAGATCCTGCCTGTGAGAGAGAGAGCATGAATGTAAGTTTACCATTGGGACCCTGTATGTGTAAGTTTGTAATTGAAAACCTGTTTGTTTGAAAGAGTATGTGTGTATGATTGAGATCCTTTGTGTGTGAGAGAGATCATGTGTATGTATGATTAAGAGCCTGTGTGTATAAGTAAGAGAGAGATCATGTGTGTCTGTGTCTGATTGACAGCTGGTTTAGGTGATGGAGCATGTGAGTATGTGATTGAGAGCCTGTGTTTAAATGAGAGAGAGAGACCATGTGTGTCTGTGTGATTGAGAGCTGATTTAGGTGAGGGAGCATGTGAGTATGTGATTGAGAGCCTGTGTTTAAATGAGAGAGAGAGACCATGTGTGTCTGTGTGTGATTGAGAGCTGATTTAGGTGAGGGAGCATGTGAGTATGTGATTGAGAGCCTGTGTGTAAATGAGAGAAAGAGAGGACATGTTTGTAAGCATGTGAATGAGAGTCTGTGTGTGAGAGAAAAAGACAGCATGTATTTATGTGATTGAAAGCCTGTGTGTGTGTAAGCGTGAAAAGATAGACAGCATGTGTGTAAATGTGTAATTAAGAGCCTATATAAGTGAGAGAGAAAAAACATTTGTATATGTGAGTGACTGAGAGCATGTGTGTATAGGTGTGTCATTGAGAGCCAGTGTGAGAGAGAGCGCTGGTATGTGACTGAGAGAGGAGAAAGTTCCAAGCAAACCACCCCACCTCCTGCTAATTCAGAACAATCTCAGGACACCTGGATATCAAACGTTCCCAGGTATGCAGAGCAAAAAAATTTTTGTATCCTTATTATTTTTCATTACTGGATCTTTGTGTCTGCTATTTTGAAATATTTTGTTGGTATCTGGAAATGTTTTATATGAGTTTTTAATTATTGGATATTCCACTCATCAGCTGTTTCGAAATATGTTCTTTTGTTAGTACAGTTTTACTGCTGATGATTTTATATTTCTTGATTTGTTTTATAAGGATGTGTGATGTTTCTTTTTTCCTTTGTTACACTGCATACAGAGACTCTGGCTTGTTGCAGTTTCCAATTCAGTTTTTGTCTGCATGCTTCTTGTTATGCGTTTTGGTCTCTTTATTCTATGTTAGGTGAGGGACAGCACGTGATTCAGGTGAGGTTTTCTGCTGGCGTGTAGTTTCTGTGTAGGACTCTATAGCAGCCTGACTTGGTCCGTTTTCCTAATAGGAGATGTATTGGTGTCTTAAGGCCTGGTGTAATATTTTCAGAGACTTATTGTACTTTAAAAGTGTGATCTTACATAAAATGCACACATTTACTTGTATTTAGTTTTAAACATATTGTATGGCTCTCATGGAATTACATTTTAAAATATGTGGCGTTTATGGCTCTCTCAGCCAAAAAGGTTCCTGACCCCTGATATAGACTGTAAAATAAGCTTGGGCGCCAAAATAATTCTGTAGTGGAGATAAATGGGAATCTCACATCTGAGCTGATCCTGTCAAGGAGGAGAGCCGTTTCAGCATGGACTCAACCCCTTTCCTGCTTATTAGCTAGTCATAGGATTATATCCCATTTCAAAGCTGTAAGATTGAATTTTGAATGTCAACTCTGGAAGCCACTATCTGTCTCTGTAAATGCCGTATCCAAAGTCAACACAATGCAGGTGAAAGCAGACTGGCCCCTGCGGCCAGGGCCACAGTGCTGTAGTGCAGCTGACGTGGGTTTGAGCCTTGGCCCTGCTGGGGTTGGTAATGCTGTAGAGGCGGCCCGCTTTATCCCAGAGAAGGAGGGAAGCTAGCTAGCGCTACTGTAGCAGGGGCTAAAGGAGCAGCACAGAGGACAGGTCTTCGAGGAGACCTGGCTTGGATTTTGATTTTGATCTTAGATTTAACTACTCGCCTTTCCAAACCTGGGCTCATGGTGAGTTGCAATTCAGGTGCAGAAGGTAGATAATGAATATTTAGATTGATACAGCACCTTCCAGCCAGCCAGGATGCCAATGCATTTAGAAACAGCATGCCCTGGGGTGCAGGGTCCTGTGCGAGCGCTTGTGCAGCAGGCATACTATTCTTTAATAATGTTAGCATTACCTCCGAGTACACTTAGGTGAAGATACATTCCCAAAGTCAGACAGGGAATCTTTGGGAGAGCACGACTTGCATGTGCATCCCGGGGGATTTTCTGCTCCTTACCTCTGTCCCCACATGTTCCCTGGCAGATGCTGTGTGTCCCTGTTGTGTCAAGAAAGAACGGTCTAGTCTCCAGACAGATCATCAAAGTGAAGTGGGAGTATTAAAGAAAAAAAAGACTAATATCGTCTTAGAAACAAGAAAGGAAATAAAACAAAGGGGAAAGCTGACAGGTGCAAGGCAGAAACCTGAAAAAAATGAAAAGGATAAGAGAAACTCATCTGAGATCTACTGGGGTCTAAAGGTCTTGTTTGTTGACTTAAGATTTCCGTCCTGAATCATCTGTTTGATTCCGACAATAATACTGTATGCGCCACCTTTTTAATCTCAGCAGAACTTCTGAAGAAGCTCCTCTTGTCTGATTAAGGGTTGTCAGGATGATTGACGTGCTCCGGGCCCACGAGGTGCAGTCTCTCGTCTTGACAGTTGGGTTTGATAGTCAAGTTGAAGTTGACCTTGGCTGACATTCTCATTTTAAAATCTCCCTCTTCTTCCTGGCTTAGATAATCTAACAGGAGCTCTGAAAGCAAGGACTCCTGTCTCAGGGGAGGCAAGACTACTATGATTCACCATATATACATTTATTTATATATATATATATATTTCCAACAGATGCCAAATGAAGGTCAGGAGAACTGTAAAATCTTAAGAAGTTAAACCGCAACAAAGAGCAATTTGTCTGTATTTGACATTGGTGCTTCTCTGTAAGTAAACTCGTGTTAACTCTGTTTGGATTATTACCCACGTATTCTGTGATCATGTGGCTGCCACTGCAGCCGTAGCTTAAAAATACAGGTTAATACAGTCAGGCTGTGCTGAGATGCTGCACTGGGGAATGCAGATCAATTCTTGCATTTAAAAATAAAAAAATTCCCTCACAAGTGGCAAAGAAGCAAAAGATACAAAAAAAAAACAAAAAACCCCAAACCCATGACAAAAGGTTCTGCTCTGCTTTGTCAAAAAACTGGCATCTGTGTCTTTTGCTGTTAAAATGTTGAACGCTGTTTGGTTATGGTGTACTTCAAACAAGGACATTTTTCATCAGTGTCATCTCCAGCATTTATTTATTTATATAAAATATGTATCAATTGCCTCCCTGATCACAAATGAACGCCCGAAGGGATGTACAAAATTCAACATAAAATCATCAAATTGATTGACAAAACTCCAAGTAATAAAACGTACCACTTAATCATAATCAATACAACATAAAACCAACAATAGACCATCTCATTATCTAGCTGTTTTAGCCCGGGGAAGCCAAAATGTGCTGTCTCCTGTTCTGTAATCTCCGCTAACTAAGTTTAATCAGAAAAAAAAAAAAATCTTACTACCTCAGTTGCGAAAATACGGAACTGAAGATAATAAACCTCTGTAGACCGAAGACAAACTATGCCCCACCTCCAAAGGAAGGGATGACCAAAAAACAGCCCTGGACTAGATGTTCACCGGCATACAGGTCGATCCAGTAAGGCCGCGGTAGAAACAGTGCGGAAGTGTCAGGCGCACCCTTCCTCCCCGCACCCACAGTTCTCTTCACTAACTCCCCGATACTCTCCTCTAATCGCATGCAAATGCATGCCGCAGCTTTAAAGCGGTAGGGAAGGGTTATGGCCTCGTAACCCATTTTACTGTATAGGCGCTTAATACAGCGCCTATACAGTAACCAGGGTGCGACGGTACCTGTCATTTCAAATGTCATTTCAAATGGCATTTGGAATGACAGGAACCAGGAAGTGTAAAAAAACACGAAAAGTCTTTGTTGCTTCGTCGCTGTGTCTCTCCTCCGGAGCAGGGCGCGAAAGCAGCCTTGCTCCGGGAGGAGGTGAGGCACAGCGGCGAAGACAGACGGGAGAGGAGAAAAAGCAGAGCCGAGCAAAGCGAAAGCGTGCAGCAAGCCGGCGAAATAGACCTGCGAGCAGAGGCAATAGCAGCGGTTCGGTAAGCCTGGCACCCTCCTTGATGTAGTACGTCCCGGATGCCCCCCCCCCCCCCAGCGCGCCCGCCACTACCCCTTTCATCAGCTGCATCCACTGCGACCCGGCAGTCCCGTGAGGCCTACAAAAAAAAAAAATCCCCGGCTCCCGCGCCCCCGCACTGGCCCGCCGACTCTACCCCCCCCCCCCCCTCTCCTCCCGATCGGGCAGATAGGCAGCGGCGACGAAAACCAAAGCAATTTTTTTTTTTCAAAAAGCGACATCACACATTGCATAAAATAATTTCTCCAGCCTTAAAGCGACTTACTTTTGGGATCTGTCAAGTAAGTCGCAAAAGTAACTTACTTTTCTGAAGCCATCACGATCGTAGCTCAAGACGAAGATGGCCGCCTGCACGGGGGAAAGCGTGCAATTGGCCGCTGAAGACGTGACGTCACGTCTTCAGCGGCCAATTGCACGCTTTCCCCGTGCAGGCGGCCATCTTCGTCTTCGTCCGGAGGAGCTAAGATCATGTTCCTGATGACTTCAGAAAAGTAAGTTACTTTTGCGACTTACTTTTGGGATCTTGACAGATCCCAAAAGTAAGTCGCTTTAAGGCTGGAGAAATTATTTTATGCAATGTGTGATGTCGCTTTTTGAAAAAAAAAAAATAGCTTTGGTTTTCGTCGCCGCCGCCTATCTGCCCGATCGGGAGGAGAGGGGGGGGGGGGGGGTAGAGTCGGCGGGCCAGTGCGGGGGCGCGGGAGCCGGGGATTTTTTTTTTTTGTAGGCCTCACGGGACTGCCGGGTCGCAGTGGATGCAGCTGATGAAAGGGGTAGTGGCGGGCGCGCTGGGGAAGGGGGGGGGCATCCGGGACGTACTACATCAAGGAGGGTGCCAGGCTTACCGAACCGCTGCTATTGCCTCTGCTCGCAGGTCTATTTCGCCGGCTTGCTGCACGCTTTTGCTTTGCTCGACTCTGCTTTTTCTCCTCTCCCGTCTGTCTTCGCCGCTGTGCCTCACCTCCTCCGGGTCACAGTGGTAGCATGGCGCTGTGAGGGGGGCGAAAGGGTATATACCCATGAACGGATTTGAGTGGGAGCGCTCTGTGAAGCGGGACATGCCCGTGAGGGGCATAATGGGTGGATGCAGCTGATGAAAGGGGTAGTGGCGGGCACGCTGGGGAGGGGGGGGGGCATCCGGGACGTACTACATCAAGGAAGGTGCCAGGCTTATTGTTTTATTGTGTTTGAGTATCTTAAGCGGTGTCGATGGATTTGTTACACAGTCCTAACTCCTACTAGGGGGAGGCGGTAAACTAACAGGTTAAGGCCGCGGCAAAACAGCGCGTTCCTAAGGAGATAATATCAGCGCCCGTTACAGTATCGGAGGGGAATAGCTAATTCCTTCATTATACAGCTTTTTCGTTCATTTACATGCTGGGTGCGGAAAGGGTTAGGTGTTTATTTTAGGAAGCGCTAAGGACGCGTGAAACTGGAGACTGTATGGCTGGATGGCCTTACTCGTCTGTATTGTGCGCTCCCAGCACGTTACAGACGGGCAATCTTTAACTGCACGTTACTGGATCGACCTGATAGTGAGGAATGCCGTTGCGGTTTGCCCATCGGGTAAGCCAGCCCACTCTCCCTTAGAGCTTGCAGCGTTAGCATCAAAACTTCAAAGTGTGCTTGGGTTTCCTATAAAGCTGGGGTAATAGAAGCTTTTCCTTCGCCAGCCCGAGGCTTACTCTAGCAGCCGCATTCTGGACCACTTCAAGCGCACCTGTGAGCAGCCTTCCGAAAGCTCCCGATTTTACTTCTGGAACTATTATACTCGCACTAAAATTTCTGCATCCGAGCCTCTCTCTCCCAGGGAGGAGGAGGCGCCAACGCTTGGTAGGGGGAAAGAGGCTGAAGCAGAAAGCTGCTTTCTGAATCTGATGGGGCTCCCAGGCCGTGCTGGATCTGTAGGGACCTTGGCTTTCAGTTTCTATTTTATTTTTCAGTGCTATAATAAAAGAAAATTGGTGGGAAAATTGCCCTTTCTGCTGATTTTTCTCCTGTTTGTTAGAACAAAGTTGTTTCTCCACTGATCTGCTTTTGTTCTAACATTGATCTTCCCAGGGGAGGTAAAACAAAAGCTGAAAATGAAGTTCCCTATGCATCGGTTATGTTGGGTCTTCTTTTTGGCGTATGGCCCAATGGAGTTGTTGGGTATTTTTTGTGTATAAATACGCTGGGTGGATTTGTTGAGGCGAGACGATATAAGCAGTATAGAAGGGGTTCTTGTACTGTGCACTTCGGAGGAGTCATGTGCAAACTGTGCTGTCTACCAGCATGATGGCTGTGCTTAAATTGATGGGAACTGGCGGTGAGGCGGGAAATGCTCTTCCTTTTATTTCAGCCTCTAGAGTTGGGCCGGCTTCCTTGATAGCAGTGTCGTACACAGTCCCACCACCAAAAGGAACATTTTACTCCTGCTCCACACAGTGAGTGTAGTGAAGACCACCACCCCCCCCCCCCTCCTCCAGCAGGGGGGGAAATTGTTTTTTAGCAATGAGTGTGGACCAAACTCTCCGTATCTTCAGCCAAGGGCATTTGAGGGAGCCTTCTAAGTTCCCTACGTGGGGAAGGAGGAGACACTCGAGCTTGCGGGACTCTGGGAATTGGGGCTCCTTGGCATCTGGTGGTTAGAGTGAGGTTTTATTTTTGTTTGTGTTTTTTCGTGATCCTTGGCACTAGAAGAAAAGCCTCTTTGAAACTGAGCCCTTCTGGGCTGTTCCAGTGCCAGTGGGTGTCAACCGAGCAGTGAAATCATCGGTCCTCTTGGGGCCTCGGCGCATTGCCATCTGGACTTTATCCTAACCCTGTCACCTTCAAAACTCAGGCAATTCCTATCCTGCATGTCTTGCCCCTGCCATGCTGGACACTCCCACCCAACCCAAGGCACTTAGGGGGTCGCTCTGTTTCATACTGTGCCCAGATAGTAAATCCCGTCTCGAAGTGGACCCTTCACTTTACAAGTTGTGTAGAAGATGCACAGCTTCAGGGCATGCCATGCAAGGGAAATTTGTAATGAGGAAAAATGCAGCCTGTATTGTGTTTATGTTCCTTTCATCCTTATTCAGTGAAGATGATCCTTCCTATTAATGTTAAGCCATCTGAAAGTCTTAACGTTATTACCCATGTTAAAAAAAACCAATAATCGGAGCCAAGTTAGGAATAATGTACTGTGAGGCTAAACAACCTGCAAAAGAAGATAATTGTATTTCTATTTTTCTCTGGTGGTTTTATCAATGAGTTTATCACCTTTTTGGTTTTATTTCACACCTTATCTAGTCTTTACTGTAATCCCCGCTATTTTACCATTGACACCTCCTTAATGCCTTCTCTTACACCTCTGACACCTCTTGCTAATGCCTTTGCTGTTCTGTAACAGGGAACAGCTCCAGCAAAGAGAGAGGACTTTGTGTTCAAATTCAGATTCAGGGGGGAAAAAAAAGAGAGAGAGACTCCCCTCCCTATGGAGGTGAACCTTGCTGCATTGTGTCACTTGTCCATACACAGCATGGGAAAAAGCAGCGCCAGGAACTCCACAGCCCCAGCTTCCAGAGGCCCAGCACTCTTTGCAGTAGAAGAGAACCGGAAGCCAAAACTCAAACCTCTCAATCCTTTGAGTGAAGATCAACTCAATGGTGGTTGAAGAGGATTGGTAAGTATAGCTTTGGGAAATCTTTGGACTTAAAGTTTGAAGAGGACCTTAGTAACCTAAACTTAACTAGGAACTCAACAAAATTAAGATGGAGGCAGAGGTCCAGCAGCAAAAGGGGGCTTTCCAGTCTTTTGCATTGAGTGCCACATGTATGATTTTTTATCTGCCGGCGAGAGATTGTATGTGTGTACCTGGTGCAAAGACTCCAGGCTTTCAGAGAACAAGTCCGATCTCTGGAGGCTAGAGTAGCAGACTTGGAGGAGCTGAGGCAGACAGAGAGGTACATTGATGAGACCTTCAGGGACGTAGTAACCCGGTGCTACCTTGGATCAGAAAGGTCTCCCAGTTGGAGAACATCACCCTGGTGTAGCAGGAAGTGATCCTGTGGCAAGGACCTGCAAGGATAGTACGGGAGCATTTTTCTATGAATCAGCAGGCATATGTACTTGATTCCTTTTATTTTATGAGGAGCTTTATGCTTCAGATGCCTCTGTGGCAGAGCTGGATATTGATAAATATTTGCGGAGTGTGTAGAGTTACCTTCACTTCTAGTTGAGGCCCGGGAATTATTCAATAGGGAAATTTCTCACATGAGGTCTTTCAAGTTATTCAAGGCGTGAAGGTGGGGAAATCACCAGGCCTTGACGGGTATACTGCCAAGTTTTACAAAACATTTCACCCTGTTGTTATCCCACCTTTGGATATGTTTAATGCATTATGATTGGGAGGTTCACTTTCATTGAAGACCAATTTGGGTGGAATAACCATAATAATGAAGAGGCCATTGAGGGGGGCCGGAAGGGAGAGGAGTTAGCGAACTTAAAAAATAACCGCCATCTGATAGGAAAACACAGTGATGCACAACACTTCATACTGTCCTACAACAACTTATTTTCTCCACCTTCGACTATTGCAATTCCTTGCTAATTGGCATACCTTCATCTTCACTCAAGCCACTCCAAGTACTCCAGAACTCGGCTGCCAGAATACTAACAGGAAAAAAGAGAAGTGATCACATAACACCCATATTGACATCATTTCACTGGCTCCCTATTACTGCACGCATCGCCTATAAATCAATGACCATCATCCACAAAATTCTAAATGATGACCATCAAGGTCTTAACAGCTTAAACATAACCCCCCAAAACCCTCAAAGAAACCTACGTTCAAACAACACAGGATACTTAAACATCCCCCCCATCAGAGATGCTTGTCTAACAATCCCTGGCTGAAAAAAATGAAAAAAAATGAAAAATCGCCATGAAACTAAGAAGATTGTGAGTCCTCAGGAAGAATGAGACCCGCCCCCGATGACGTCACCACACTAGCGTCAGAGCCGGTAAACGACGCCGATCCATCAGGCAATGAAGGTGAGGGGCAACCCACCAACATCGGGTACCCTGAGAGACAATCCCTGGCTGAAAAAAATGAAAAATCGCCATGAAATTAAGAAGATTGTGAGTCCTCAGGAAGAATGAGACACGCCCCCGATGACGTCACCACGCTAGCGTCAGAGCTGGTAAACGACGCCGGTCCATCAGGCGTCGCGTGCCGGGCGTCGCACTCCGAAGGGGCACGACAAAGGGGCTCTCCCCTTTGTGCTCCCCTTCGTGCTAACCTTTGTGCTTCTTTTAAAATAATTTTATTTATGTTTTTCTTTTTAATTAACCTTTATTAAAGTTGTTTAGGTTTTTGTTTTGTTAACATTTGTTTCGTTTTAGATGTTCAATGTATTAGACTAAGGAATTATATTTCCTGCTTATTCAGTTTCACTGTAAACCGGCCTGATTTGCATTGTATGCAAGAATGTCGGTATATAAAAATTAAAAATAAATAAATAAATAATAGCTAAAGGAAGCAGGGATCCTACATTATGTGGGGCCTACTGCCCGATATCTTTGATTAATATAGATTTAAAAATTCTGGCCAAGGTTCTGGCGTTACGCTTGGAGTTGATTGCTCCCCTCCTTATGCATGAGGATCAGTCTGGTTTTGTCCCAGGTCGCTTGGTCTCTGACGATGTGAGGTAAGTGTTAGAATTGATTTGGCGTTCACAGCAGGATCATGTTTCCACAGTCCTCCTGGCAGTGGATGCTGAAAAGGTATTTGACAGAGTCCATTGGCCATTTATGTTCAAGGTACTCAAGAGAATGCAATTGGGCTGTGACTTTATTGGCTGGTTTCATTATTTATATAATAATCCCAGGGCTTGTTTGAAAATTAATAGGGTTATTCTGTGGCCTTTGAGGTAAAAAGTGGTACGAGGCAGGGGTGCCCACTCTCACCTTTGCCGTTCGCCTTATCCTTGGAACCAGTAGTGGAAAGGGTGCATCATCATCCCCACATTCGGGGTCTGTTGGTGGGCCCACTTCAGTATAAGATTTCTGTTTGCAGACGACCTCCTTTTCACAGTGGCTGACCCGGAGTCCTCCCTTAGAGCTTTGCTGCAGGAACTGAGAATGTTTGGGAAGGTCTCCGGTTTGAAAGTTAATGAGGATAAGTCCGAGCTATTGAACATCTCTGTTCCAACTGATCAATTTGCACATATTAAGACTATACTTCCTCTTCAGGAAGCAAAACGTTGGGTAAAATATCTGGGGGTGAAAATAGGGCCTGACTTGCAGGAGCTGTTTGAGCTTAACTATACTCCTTTAATTTCTGAAATACAAAAAGATTTGGGTAGATGGGATAGGATAAGCTTTTTTTGGCTGGGGAGGTTAATCGTTGTTAAAATGAACGTACTCTCGTTTCTGCTGTGATTTTCAAACCCTTCCTGTGCGTGTTCCTGACTCCCTCCTGAAGCTCTGGCAGAATAAATTACTTAGATTCATATAGAAATGTCAACCGCCTGGGGTCTCTAAGGCTGTCCTGTTTTGCGACAAACTTTGAGGGGGGGGGGGGGGCTTCAGGTTCCAAATCTAGGAGCCGATGCAATACAGTGCACTCAGCCGAGCGCACTGTATAAACCCGCAGTCGAATGCAGGTTAAATAGGCACTAATCCACCCCCTAATGCAATAGGAGAGATTAGCGCCTATTTAACGTGCGTCCAACGCGGAGTGAATGGGATAGCCCTCATCACATGCAAGTGCATGTGATGAGGGCTATTACTCATTCACTCCAAATGCAAAAAAATAAATGTGCGTCTCAGACGCACATTTATTGCTCAGCTATTAACTCTTGCCTGGAGTTAAAAAAAAAACCAAAACAAAAAACTCAGCTGGCCGCACTGAAGACCGAAGCCGATATGCTCAGCGTCAATTTTCATAACCGGCTGGCTATGTTATGAAAACAGACGCCAATACCGTATTTCTCCAATAATAAACCCTACCCTGAAAATAAGCCCTAGCTTGATTTTCAGGATTTTTGGAGTAGGGCTTGAAATATAAGCCCTACTCCAAAAATAAGCCCTAGCTTTTAAGAGGACGAGCGGTTCCACCCCAAGACTTACTGAAAGTCCCTGGGGGGGGGGGGGCCAAAACTTGCCTTTCTCCCTTCTCCAGGTTAATTTTAACAGTATGGGGGAAATGGAGATCCTTTTTAGTGGGTGATAAACAGGCATATACCACCTTACCGCTTTCCTTTTTGATAAATGTTTTTTTGTCGGGGCTGGAACCTGCGGAGATAGAGCGGGGGAGGAGAAGAGGCTTGTTTAAATGGGAGCAGATATGGGACAGGCAGAAACGTTTTACCATTTAATAAATTACAACAACTATATCCGGTCTCTGCGGCAGATCGTTTTTTGCCTATAATCAGCTTCTTCATTTTTCACATCGATGGAGGCTTGGTCAGGAGCTTCTAAAGGGCAGGTCTCTTTTTGAAAATTGTGTGCGAGCTGACAAGCTCACCAAACCCCTCTCTAAGATAAATGCACCATTCACTGGAGAGTCCCAAGGGAAAATGACATTCCAGCCTGCGTGGGAGGAGGACATGGGAGGTGCACTCGGGGGGATAGGGAGTGGGATCCCTCAGCTATCAGCAAGAGCTCAGTCTCGTCCTTAGTAAAGGAGAATGGATATAAAGTGTTACACCGATGGTATTTGACTCCAAAAAGGCTGAGCCAGATGTTCCATGGAGCTAATGACAGGTGCTGGAAAGGCTGCGGGGGCTCGGGGTGCGTTTCTTTCACTTGTGGTGGGAATGCCCAGAAGTGGTGAAGTTATGGGAGGCCGTCCTTAACTTTATTCCCTCTCCCAGGGATCCCAAGCTATGTTTATTCTGTATGCCTGCTACCGTGGGGAATAAGCTCTTCCAATGTTGGGTACAACACGTTGCCTCTGCTACCAGATGTGAGTTAGTGTTCTGGTGGAAGTCTAAATCTAATTTGGATGTTGAATAAGAGCGTATATAGATCCTCAAACTCCGACTTGCTAGATATGTGGGATCGTGTTTTGAGCTCTATATGTGGTTTAATCATTTCCCATTCTATAGGTTCTCTCTGTAATTAGGTAAATGTGTTCTTCTTTGTATACTGTCTCACCCAGTTCCTTCCTTCCTTATCTGCTATGATCGGGGGAGAGGGGGAGGGATTGTAGGGTGTAAAGACAAAAAGCCATTTCTGGTTTGCAAAAACTGTAATTGTTTAAACCTTGTATACACTGTGATTCAACAATACTGTATTTCCAAGCCATTGTCTTACAGTTTTTCATAAGGATACAGTTAAGATCTCTTTTCAATAAACAGTTAAAGCTTTTTTTTTTTTTTTTGTATAATTATCTTCTTTGTAAGTTCTTTTTCTTCCTCTCCTGGTTTTGTGTGTAGGAGTTTTCTCACAGCTTGATCTCAACAAGGTTAGAAAACCACCACCATGTGCTCCCATAGTGTCACTGTCATATGGATATTTCTTGTGGATCGATAGAAAGTTTGGCAAGCAAAGATTTTTTTTTTTTCTTCCTTTCATCATAACCTTCTTTCCAATGTTATCCACGCTCCAGTAACCAATCCAGTGATGCCCAGTCTCACTGGTGGTCGAAGACCCCCGAAGAGCTAAACAACAGAAACGGAGAATCTCTGAGACGGGTCCTGGTTCCGTGGCTAGGACTATGAGTCGGGAGATGCATGGGGCCTGGCTCAGCTTGTTCCCAATAACCAGGGGTGGCGTGGAAGCCGCAGACCCAGGCTGAGTTAGGGATGCCCTGGGACTGTGCTGACCCGAAGATCAGCAGTTATTATCTGTAAGGCCCAGGTAACAGTCACCTAACACCAGATTTGAATTTAGCAGCATACGAGATCACTGATTTCAAAACCATTTTTCGATTCCATTTTGCTTTTTTTTTTCCCCGCATGTGTTGTGACCACGTACAAGTTTAGATCAGCAGTTTCCTCTTACCAGTTCAATCAGAACTGGCCTCTCTGTTGGGCTATGGGCTCCATGAGCCTTGATTTGCAACTCCCTGGGGGTCCCCAGCCCTGTTTAGAACCTTTCCCATCCCCTCTCCCCAGACTCAGCCCAGCCGTGGCTGCATCCGTCCTCGGCCGGGGACTTCAGGTGCCCCGTGGCTCCCTGCAGAACTCCGTGTGCAGTGACGGAGACTCCCCTGCCACCTTCCTCCACCCCCCACCCCTCGGGGGACCCATGAATGAGCATTTTGTGCCAGCGCGTCTCGCAGGCACCCATTACAGGAACTTTTGGTTTTTAGACAGAGGGATACGGCAGTTCTATTAGAAGTTTATTACATGCTAATTCAAGCAAATAAATGCGCTCCAGCTGTGGAGCGGAGGAGATTAATAACCTGGAAGATGGCTTTGCTGCTTTGATGAGTTTCTTGAACAGAGTGGAGTATATTTAGGAAGAGCAACTAAATTAGTCAAAAAGCTCTTTAATTATTAGTGACACCGATCAAACCGCTTCTATCTGAGCGGCATGCCAATTACTTAACTCCCTGACCTTATTATTCAGATAAACAGTTCCCGTCAGAGCAGCGAGACTGGCTCGCTGGAGGATGTGAACGTCCCTGCTGTGTCCGGGACTTCATCCGGGGAATGGGGGGGCTGGGCTGAGGGTGAAATCTCATCACCAGTGGTGGTGCCTGACTCCCCCTACTTATGGTCCTTGTGTCCCAGGGCGATTGCGGGCTTCAGTCCACCTTTTTAATAAAGCTTTTAATTTCTGCTCCTTGAGTAGGGGAGGATGCATTTGTAGGATCTTGGGTGCAGGGGAAGTCTCGTATAGGGGCCGATTGTAATAAGCGGCACTGAGTTTTAGGGCAGGTTTTTTCACGCTAACCTAATTCTGGCATGTAATATGGGTTAGGGCATTGAAAAAACCTACACTAAGAAACTCCTCGGTATGCTTACCACCGGTACATGCAAACAGCATGTAAACAAAGGTATTGGCTATTTCCGGGCAATGCAGAGAGCCGCATTAGCAGGGGGACATTTGAATGCGTGTTTATTAACGTCAGAAATGTAACACCAGGGTCAGGGTAGGAGTAAAGCCAACATTTCTGGTGGCCGTTTTACTCTCTTGTGTTGCTGTGTTGGCAAACATAGATTATGTTGTGTTGGCAAACATAGATTATGTAGTATTTTTGTTTTGTTTTTTTTAATGCTTTGGTACATTTTGTGGGTGAGCCAAAGAATTAGCATGGCAGAAGCTTTACAGGAAAGAAGAGAGAGAAGTCGCTTTATTGCCGAAGAAGAGAGGAGGCTCTGAGAGGCGCAGGCTGTCCTGGCTTAAACCTTCGCAAAAGGGCCCGCAGCCAGCGGATGTTTCACCTGAAGGCAACACTGCTGGGTTTACCAGAGACAGATGTGGTGCGGATGTATAGCCTCCAGGTCTGTTCCTTTTCTATGAAGAAATCAGAGATGACGTTGACCCTCTAACCAGTCATAGACGGTGCCATTCAAGGCTTGGTCCAGCTTCTCTCTACCTTGCACGTTCTTGGCTCATTCCAGAACACAGTGGCTGTGGTGGCTGGAATGGACCAGCCTTCGTTTTCAAGGCATTTCAGCGAGGTACAGAGGGGGGTTGATGAAACGGGTCAGGGAGTACCATCAAGCACCCACAGGAGCTCTTTCAGGAACAAAAAACACAATCGCAGACCAACAATCAGATGCACTCTAAAGATTCACTCAAGAACACAGACATAAGACAAAAAAGACGGAAATCAGCAAGGGGACAAACAAGCAGCACAAAAGAGACCCACTCGGCAACCACAATTAAAGAACCACCACCAACTCCAGCACCCACAAAACCTCCCCAACTCCTAATCCAAAACTTGCTCAGCACCACCCAGCACTGACAAAATGGCCCTGGGAGAGGTCGCCTTTTATGTCCAAGAAACCAGATGGACATCTGTGCAGCACCAATCACATCGCAGGTCAGCCTAGGTCACTTCTAGCAATCACCAGGGAGCACCGCAGCGTTTTTCACACTAGTGCTGGTTTTTAACACCGTTAAAAACCAGCACTGGTTTTAACGCTGTTTTGGCGTGCTTTTTGGACTTGCTGCAGATTTATAGCGCAGGTTTGGTTTGCAATCGATTAGTTTACTGCATCGAGCGGGGCTGCATGGTTTTAATGCGTACGGTATGAAAACTCAGCGCTCAGATTGTGCACCGGTTTTGGTGCGGGTTTTATTACATCGGTCCCAGTTCTGACTGAAACCCCAATGTCACGGTCGATTGGGTAGGGGAGGTCCTACGATGAGAGAGCTCGACAGAATTTTGGATGGGGCTCCTCCTGCTTAGCCACACGCATGCGTATCAGACCCGAGTAAATCAAAGGGTGCTGGGCTGCTCCACGCCTTCCACCCTTCCGTCCGGAAATCATGCTGATAACGTGTTAATAGTGCAGAGACAGCAGGAACCTTCAAAGAACAATCCCTGGGAAGGGAATGTTGAAAAAAGCAGGAATTGTGTCCTTAATAAAAAGTGCACCTCTTTTATTCCAAAAGTGGGAAACTATAAGGAAGAAAATGGGCTTTGGCAAAACAGAAAGGGGACCTCAGAATAAGACCAGAAGAGGAAGCAACAGGAAAATTGATATTTAGTGTGGCTCAAGTAGCACGATTATTACTTTGATAGGTCTAAACACCCACCTTTGCTAAATGCTGTGACTTAAGTCTGTTTTGGTGCCTATATATATTTTTCAAATAATTTTATAGATTCATCAACAGTGAGAGAAAACAAAGACAACAGTTTTGTTGCTGTACCGCAGAAGCAAAAGAGCAGGGCGGACGACACTTTTCTCGCCCGGGGCAGCTGTGGCCGGCACGCAGGACCCAACGCAGCGACTCCAAGCGGCAGCGCGGAGTTAGCGGCCGCACAAGCAGGCAGCAGCAGGTTGGACGCGCCGGCTTCGTGTTGGGCCCGAGCGGTGTCTTGGCGCGGCATTATCTTGATCGATGATGCATACGACACGGCCCAGCTGGGTACGTACAGGGAGGGGGAGGGGGGGGGCAAGGGGGTACAATCTTTCCCATCTGAAGCTGTGAAAATTAGCACTGATACAGAACAATGGAGCGTGCTGCTACAGGGAAGGACACGCTGTACTGCTGTCAAAGCAAGCAGCACTGCCATACTCCTCAAGATATCAGCCGCCTGGCAGTGGGCTGGCTTGGTTGTGGACTCTTTTTAGGCTCGTCTTCCGCATTTCCATTCATTTTTATTTGGCACCTTTTATTTCTAATATCTGTGCTGTTAGACTATTGCGACGGATTGTCAGTGTGGTTTACCGGCTTGCTTGATTAAAAAAAAGTTGCAACTAATAGAAAACAGTGCAGTGAGGGGCTGGTATTTGGGGGGTGCCTCCTGCGTTGGCCACGCTACATTGGCTGCCGGATGCTGATAGGGCGAGCTTTAAGTTATCAGCAATGACCTTCCTCCGTGTCCGCGATGCCTCTCATCAGTTATCATGGCATCTGCCGGGACGAGTACTTGGAGCCAGCTTGCAGTTCTCATATGGATGAAGAAGGAGATCTAAATGTGCCTTTCCTGCAGCAGCAGCCCCTCTGGCCTGGGATAGGGTCCACCCGTGTTGGTTAGAAATGAACTGAGCTACAGGAAATTTTGTAAATGATTCGAGGTTTCCGTTCTGGATTTCAGAGGAGGAGGGATTGGTTATTTTGATTTAGGGTTGGCTTTTGATGCTCTGGACGGTTTGGGGTTAGGCCCTGGGAAGCGGTAGGTTCTTGGGGTGGCAGTGGCAGTAGAGTGCTACCTTCTTAGTAGGGGTGGTTGGCCTATTTGGTCTGTAGATGTAATTTTGTATGGCTGGTAATTGGTTTTGCCTTGGATTTTATTATATATGTTAAATCTGTAAACCACTTTTATTGTAAATTTTACTGCTTATGCAGTATGTACATTTTTTACAATAAATAAAAGGTGTGCATCTTTTAATTAGGCTCACGGCCTGGTGTTTTTTGTCTTTTTAGAGTGCCTCTTTACTTCATTTCCATGTACCGGTGCATTATGTGCACGGGATCGCGCTCCATCCAGATTAATTTGATTGAATTGATATCTTCGTTGGTAGGAGGAGCTCTTGAATGTCTTAACACCACTACCAGATAAACTAAAATTCAGACCAGAAAAGGGGGAATCTTAATGAGGTGGTTAGCTTGAGCTGCCCGTGACTCTTGGTCCAGAAATCTTTTCTGGTTTGTTTGTTTGTTTCTTTCTGCTAGGTCTCTGTTTTCTTTGACCTCCTTCGAGTACTAATAAGTGACCCAGAGACCCAGAGTCTCCTCTTGGGGGGGAGGGTTTTCCGATTGATGCAGCCATATAGATCAGCAATCAATAGTGACAGATTTATTCATGTTTCTAGTGCTCTGTGCTGTTTATTCTAGAGTTGTTAGGCTCTATAATAAAATGTCGCCGGGGCTCAAGAAGGAGGCACCAGCGATCCTAGGTAAAAAAAAAAAAAATGGTTTTACTGAAGTCATGATGCGACGATGGGGTGTAAGCCTCTCTGCAAGACCAGCCCAGTGGCCATGGATGTGCAGCAAGCACACAGGTCTTGCTTTTAGTGTATGCAGAGCTGATGCAAGAGAATTTGGCACCCTAGGTGAACATTTTGTTATGCAGCTTCCTATCCCAATTTACCTATTGGCAACAGTTTCAGCACCGTGCTCCCTCCTACCAGCGGCAGTGGCTCCAGCACAGTGCTCCTTTCTTTGATGGCACTGGCTTTGGCTGGTGAGATTTCGCCGGCCCCAAAATGTTGGCGATCTAGGCATCTAAGGGAGCATTTCTCCCATAGATGCAAAATGAAAGAAAACACTCAGAACATCTCCCTCTAAAACGCAGCCAGGTTTCACGCAATAAAACATTTTAAGGCAGTGTTGGCGGGTGTGATGTAAAAATGTTGTACTCCTCCATTGATGGACGGGGGCAAGATATCGGGCCATTTATGGACCAGAATTCTGAAAGATGAAACCAGCCGTGTTGCTCTGCAGTGCCACCACCTCATTTACCAACTGGGAATCTGAGGCCGGGAATCTGTAACCCTCTGACTTGTACCGCCAAGCTAAAGCAGCAGCTCCCCTAGCAGAGGCAGTGGGAGATCCTGGGCTACTTCAGCCAAGCTGCTCACATCCATCCCCCTTACTTCACCATGGGATGCCTCCTAGTGCCTTTTCTATACACCTCAAGGCACGCAAGCATGTGCCATTGGTGCACGTAACAATTACATGCAGATAGCACACAGACTCCTCAAAATACTTAATTTATCTGTCTCTTGACTCTGCTGCCGCCCTCTTTGGCTTTACTCTTTGATTGCTTTCCTCCTTAGTTTTAATAGGGCTGCTAATAATAAGGTGCATTGGGCTGAAGACTGCTCACGATTTAGTAAGGATTTTAGCTCACCGAAATTAGTGCAGATTCCAAGCTGATGAAGGTATTAGTTATTACTCCCCAGTGCAGGGGAAAAAAACCTAGGTCTGGGCCCTTGCTGGCACAGCACCATGGACTAACACTAGCTCCGGAAAAGTAACTTAATTTCACTCCGTCTCTCATGCAGGAGTCAAATTTCGAAGCCCGGGGGGGAAAAAAACAACCCAAAATCCAGGCTAAGCAGTGGGGCACTGGAGTCTGTGAACCCCAGTGTTTTTATTATATCAGCTTTAAAATAGTTGTCTTGTGTTTTTACGTCTTTTTTGGGGGCAGCAAGGAGAGGTATCTTTTATTAGGGTCACACAAGCCCGTTTTCAGAGGCTTCCAGAGCTCTGCTCTTTGGCTCTTTGTGGTGCACGCGCTCGTTTTGGCTGAGCCGGACGCGTTTGTAATTGGGTCGCGAGGATGTATCAGAGCGACCCAAAGCAACTAATGCTTTAATGCGTTGGCTCCTGACGGGGGGGGGGGGGGGGCCTCTACGCCGCTTCTGGAGATGCTGCCGGGGCAGGTTTAAAAAAAAAAAAAAAAAAGCACTATTTGGATATATTTCATTTTCCTCCGTGTAATTTACAAGGTCAAATCTCAAATATCCAAGTGGTGCTGAGCTGGGCTAGGAGGAAGGGGAATAGGAGAGCTGGCTTTGTAGAGCAGCAGCGCTAGCAAATTAATTTGAAGGTAATTCGGCTGGCAGCTAAACAAGTTTGTGAGGCTCTCCCTTTTGACTTTGTGTCTGTTTAATTATGGAGGAGGTATTCTTAAACATCCCCGCCCTGGATGTTAGCGAATTCTCCCGTGGCTCATCCTGCTGGAAGGCGTGGGGCAATGGCCTCGTGATTAGAGCAGTCAGGGAGACCCCAGGGTTCAAATCCTTGAGACCTTGGGCAATTCGCTTCACCCCTTCATTTGCCTCAGGTACAAACCTCGATTGTGAGCCCTCCGGGGCTTGGAAATAACAGCAGTGCCTGAAAAAAAAAATCTGAATATTAATAAATAAAATCCTTGCAACCAGAATAGCTCTCAAGCTTAGGGCTTTTTCCAAGTGAAAGATACCTGCAGCGTTTTATTTTCCCACCAAGCAGAATCTCCAGCCAAAAAGCTGCACCAGAGGACAAACGTGAAATCTGTTGTCCAAATGGTGGCAATGGAGGGCTGGATGCGCCGACCAGAGCTGCCCTTGTGCTGGACACCAGACGGGGAATGAATGACGGGGGTGAGCCATGGAAGCCCTGGCAGGGAACGCCATCAGCATGGAGGGCCCGTGGGCAGGCAGCCCCCCTGGTGTTTTCTCTTGGATGACGGTGCTGCTTGTTGATCAGAACACGGTGCAGATGGGATCTCTGCTGGGGGGGGGGGGGGGGGTGTTCATGAAATCGCTAGGTCACTGGAGGCACAGGGAGGAGAGCTTTCAAACAGCTGTTCGTGGCAGCATTCACGGCCATGCGTAATTTTACCACAGTATTTTATAATCCCCGCCTATCAGGTGCAGGTTATAAAATACGCGCATCTTTATCCCGCAACATGAGTGTGCATGTATGCTTACGCGTGAACGCATGCATTGAAAGCCTGAACTTTTCCTACCTATTTTAAAAATATACGCACGAAAATAAAGCAGGACTTAGGTAAGTTGGTATATTTTAAAACATGCATGCGAAAGTGAAATTACCAGTTTTACTGACTACATCAGTTCAGCAGGACCCCCCTCCCCGCCAGTAATACACAATACATACGTTTAACATGCAAGATAATTAGCAGGTGTAAAATTATGTATTGGCAAATCTGCGTGTTTTTTAAAATAGCGCATGTAAATGTGGCCCCGCCCCCTTTTTACATGCATATATGTGCGCCTGAAAGCATAGCTCCACATCTATGTTTGAAGTTTATAGAAACAGCATGTACGCGAGCAACTGCTACTTGTGGGTAAGTCTTTGAGAATTCACCCCAAGGTGTTGGGCTGGAGGGAGGGTGCTGCCGCTGATTGGGGCCAGGAGGAGGGCAGGCCTCTTGATCCACTGGAAGGAGGAAGTAGTAGCTTCAGAGGGGGAAAGGGTTCCAGCCTGGTGAGGGGAAGAGGGAGACAGCACTGGGGGGTTCTGGCTTGGGGAGGTAGGAAGGGAAGAGTGCTGGGGTCTTCCCTGGAAAGAGGAGAGAAAGAGCATGAGAGCGTGTGTGTGTTGGGGGGAGGAGTTTACGGGAGCGGGGACAGGGCACAGTAAATTCTCCCCCTCCCCAATTTAAACTATATTAAACTCGGGGTCACAAGAAGTGATGCATTCCTGGGGGTGCAAAGAAAGCCTGAAGGTGGCATGGACTTGGGGGGGGGAGGGCTTTTTTTTTAATTATTCCAATAAAGCATAAAATGCTAAGAAACTGCACCGGATGGGAAATGGGCGGGGGTGGGCAGAGAGTGGGGGTTGATCTAGGAAACAGCAGAGCCAACGTGATGGGCGAGATCAAGCTTAGCTGGCTCCGGTCCGCTGCTTTAAGAACAATCCATTCATTAATAGAAAGGTAATGTGGGAACTCTCCCGGGAGAGTCGGCGGCCAGGTTTGCAAGGAGATCCTCCCCATGCTGTGGCCCTCCACTAATAACCTCTCACGCCTCCGCGCCCACGCTGCTCTTCACGCTTGTCCCAAGGGGGGGGGGGTCGGAACACCCCCCCCCAATGCTAACCAGCTCACCTGTTTCCAAAACTCACAGCTAGAATAACTTTTGCCTTTAGGCGGCGCCTTTCTTAGAGGCTCCGTCCCCCACACGCTTTCGCGGTTCAGGCAGGGCAGAAAGAAAACGCAGCCGCCTCTGGCATGGAGCTGCGGTGGCGCGTGGAGATGTAACGCGTTGCCTTTTGCGCCGCCAGTCAGCCGGGGCCGGATCAGACGCCCATCAAGGCAGAAATCAGGATGGCAGAACCTCACGGTCCCTATGAGTCCTCATCTGGCGTCGTATTCTCCGTCTCTCTGATTTGACCTTAATGATGGGGGGGGGGAATCCTTCACTTTACAGGATTCTGCAGCACAATCCGGCTGAATGCCTGCGACTCTGAACCCGTGCATAGCTGGCTGGGGCCATGCAATGCTGTGGGACGTTGATTGCCTTAAACAATAACAGAGTTGGCTTGTAGATTTAATTATTCACCTTAGTTCAAGTACAGAGGGCCTACAATCTACGGGCCTCATTTACTAAAACTTTTTATCTACGGAAACAACTATTACGTGATCAAGGTCCTAAGTTTGTTCCTAGGACAATGGAGAGTGAAGTGACTTGCTGAATGTCACAGGCAGTGTTGGAGGGAGAAGCTACATTTGAACCGTGGCTTCCCTGATTCTCTGCCCGCTGCTCTAACCACTAAGATATGCCTCCAGTCTGGGAGTAGTTGGGGGGGGGGGGGGTTACATTCTAGGCTTTATCTGGTGGTGTAACAAGGTCAGGGGTTCGACAGCTGCTCCTGAGCACGCTTGGCAGCTGAGTGATACCAGCCCGCCTTTGCTATGAGGATGTGGCTTACCATGCTTGGGGATTCCAGCCGGTGTCTCAGTAATGGGAGTGGCATCTCGCAGAGTCATTGTGGAGGCTTTTCAGAAAAGTTACAGGGAAATATTTAGATCAATGTCTTGGAAGATTTTTTTCTGTCATTTCAGGGGGAGGGGGGAGGAGGAGCAGGGTGAAGGCTAGAATGATTCCAGCTGTCTCTTCACAACTAGGGGTCTTAATTTCCAAAATTAACTGGGAAAGCAGAGGGCCTGGAATCTGATCCCATGCACATAACATGAAGTTTCCAAAAGAAGAAGAAAAAAAAGAGTTGATGGAAACCTTGAATTCTGCAGAGTGCAGCTCCAGGTACATAAGGGAATCTGCGTTTTCCTAGCAAACCCTGCTTATTGACTGCAATTCTCACCCAACAGGCTTCTGCGGACCACCGTGATGTATGTAAGTGACCAGAGGCAGAAAGGGAGAAGCATGAAGCGGTGGACAAGCACCTCTGATCGACTCGTTAGTGTGGAACTGAAAAATCCATAAATAGCTCCTAATAAGGATCAATAGCTCTGGCAATTGCCCTGCTACAATGATCGAACTGCAAAGCATCAGAGAGAAGGAAGGACATTGGAAGGACAAAGATGTGCAAAACACAGATTAAAAGCAGAAAGCACTTCAGTGGAAGCATTTTGGAAACGTGCCAGTGCAAAGCCCACTGTCTCAGTAATTGTTGGGAAGAGTTGTAACTGAATGCGAAATCTGACCTCTGCGCCCTTTTCAGGGGTACGTCTCCATGTCCGCTGGAAAGCACGAAATAAGTCACCAGTCCATGATGTTATCAAAACAAAAGAGCCTGTTTGCCGGTGTTCTGACGAAATTAAACCCTGGGCTGTGCGTGGCCCCCGTTAGCCTTCTCAGACCTCTCGGCATGCTGGCGTGAATTCTGCTGCCCTTCCAAAGCCAGGTCAGCTTAATCTCCCCCCCCCCCCCAGTGGACAGTCTTCAAGCTCTAACTGGCCACACGGCTGTATGGCTGAGAAACCAGGCTGCCTTCCAGAGCTTAAAAGAGAAGGCCACACCAAAGGTGGCTTTAGATGGCCTTGTTTGTGGACTGGGTCGCCTGCCTGACTGTCAGCTTTACTGCTTCTCCATCACTAGGCACCCTCTGTGCTTGTCCCAAATCTCTTGAATTCTGATAGGTTTTTTCCACCCCCATCACCTCCGCCAGGCGATTGTTTCTTGTATCTACCATCTTTCCAGGAAGAAACGGTCTCTCTCTCTCTCTCTCTCTCTCTCTTCAATCTTGTGTTTATGACCTTGTTCTAGAATTTTCTTTCCAATGATCAATGTTGTTCTTGTGCATTACAAATACATTTGAGGTATCTGAGCATCCTTATCATGTCCCTCCTCTCCTCCAACAGTGCTCACATTTAGGATTTGATTCACTAAGGCTTTTCTCCCGTTCTCTGTCTATTGGGGGGGGGGAGCTTATTCAGTCAGGTCTTTAGGATGATGATTCTTGCTATGCTTTTTGTGATTTTAGCCTCCATCCAAAGGACAACATCCTAGCTACTTAAAAAAAATAATGCGCTTCTCCGTCCCCTTCTCTTATTCCCCTCATCTCTCTGGACATATATCAGCGTGTGTTAAAAGGGGCACTCATGACTGAATGCCCGCCCCCTTAAAAACATAAGAAAGAACATAAATTGCCATGCTGTGTCAGACCAAGGGTCCATCAAGCCCAGCATCCTGTTTCCAACAGAGGCCAAACCAGGCCACAAGAACCTGGCAAGTACCCAAACACTAAGAAGATCCCATGCTACTGATGCAATTAATAGCAGTTGCTATTCCCTAAGTTTAATTGATTAATATCAGTTAATGGACTTCTCCTCCAAGAACGTATCCAAACCTTTTTTGAACCCAGCTAAACTAACTGCACTAACCACATCCTCTGGCAACAAATTCCAGAGATTTATTGTGCGTTGAGTGAAAAAGAATTTTCTCCGATTAGTCTTAAATGTGCTACTTGCTAACTTCATGGAGTGCCCCCTAGTCCTTCTATTATTTGAAAGTGTAAATAACAGAGTCACATCTACTCGTTCAAGATCTCTCATGATCTTAAACACCTCTATCATATCCCCCCTCAGCCATCTCTTCTCCAAGCTGAACAGCCCTAACCTCTTCAGCTGTTCCATCCCCTTTATCATTTTGGTTGCCCTTCTTTGTACCTTCTCCATCACAACTATATCTTTTTTGAGATAACACGCGCTGATCCACCTCTCTGGGGCACCCAGTGCAAAATGCAAATGGGCTGCCGCGGTAAAAAGAGGTGATGGGGGAAATTGCACGCCCCTAGCACACTTTTTTTTGGGGGGGGGGGGGGGGCGGGGGACATTTCTAATTGTTTAATTCCTCCAACTTAATATCGTCACGGTATTAAATCAGAGGAAGTACACTTTTTGGGCTCCTTCAAAATTAACGCCTGCTTCGGAGCAGGCGTTAATTTTGGTGAGTAGAAATGTGCACCTCAGGTGCACATTTTTTGTATGGGAGGGAATAGTTAATAGCCTCATCAATATGCATTTGCATGTGATGAGCACTGGTTACCTAGGCGTGCGATTGGATGTGCGTTTTGGATGCGCTGACCCCCGTTTTGCATTGTGGGTTGCTGTAAATATCATCTCAGAAGGCTTCTAGTGCTAACCCCACACTGTTACTTCCTTGAGAGATTTGTTATGCAAACAGAAGGTGCCTGGACTTGCTGGTTCTCCCCTGGTCTTTTTAATCTAATTAGCCAGATAACTTTGCATGCCCTATCTTGTAATACTCTCACTGTACAGTTTCAATGCAGAAATATTGAGGCTTTGCACATTTTTTTTTGAGCCAGTTTGGACTTTGGGACAAAGCCTGATACATTTGGGAATGTGTCTGTAGAAGATTAAGCAGATGTAAAGAAACCTTTGGGTTTTAAAACCTTCTTATTTGTGTTTTTTTTTTTATGGTGACCTCTTTTTTTGGAAGATGACGTACACTTATGGCTTATTTGGGACTGAAGACGAAAAGTATTATATTTGGACTAGTGGATTTATTTTAAAGATTGATATCCGAGGATTCAGTAAGACGTCGTTTCCATAGCTGGACCCTAAGATTTCTTGCTGCTTCTGTCAATTAGATGCGAGTCAGCAGTTGCTGTTTTGACTTTAAGGAACGGGACGGTCCATTCCTTTCACTAAAGGCTATCAATGCTTCCCTCCTCCTCATCACTCCTCCTCCCACCCCATAGACTCAGATTAGGAGGCTTTAAACCTGCAGCATCAGAAGAAGTGAATTCCAATAACGTCCACAGGATCGGAGCGCCTGGTTTTTAAATATTCATCTGCTGCTGCCGGGGACCCTTGTAAGGCTCATCTGGTGTCAGAAGGGGGCAGAGAGTGCCTTGTAACAGGCCGCCCTCATCCCCATCTCTGCTGCTTCAGCACATGCATCGAGCTCCTCTTTATGGCACCTGGCTTCCTAGTTTTGTCAGATTTTCAGGATCCTCGGCTTCAGTAAAACCATCAGCAACCCAAGTAAGGATGTGGAAGGTTTCCAGCCAAACTCTGAAGACCCTTGGAGAGCGTTCAGCCTCTGACCTTAACCTAATGACAAAGAAAAGGGAGAAGTCCTTTAAAACCATCCTTTTTTTTTTTTTTTTTTTCTAGCATGTCACAGTGCCGCGATTGTTTCTGCTTTTAACGCTCATTGTTTTGGGAATAAGGGCGGCCTTGGCTTCCATTGTGGTCCCTTCCGCCTCGCCATCCGTTCAAAGGCTTCTTAAGAGAATGGAATAACAAATTCATTGCCTGAGTATTGAATTGAGCTGGCAGCCAGCTCCTGACAGGTACTTTATCACTATTCATATCCGAGATAGGTCCTCCACTTCCCTCTGAAGCTCTCCCTGCATTTAAATGCGTTTCTGCCACCGCCTCTGATGGTGCTGCACGAGCTTCCGAAAAAGAATCGGTTCAACAACTTTGCGCTCGGAGATCCTTTTAATTTAGCGTGCTTCTCTCAGGGTATTTTGCAAAAGTGAATTTAAAAAAAAATAATTTACCTCTTTTGCTGATCATTCTTAACCACAGCAATACTCCAGGACTGCCGGCAGTATTGCAAAGGACAGTGGACGGTAGCCAAGTCCCTTGAGGAGTGGCCTATGCAGACCTTATCAGTTAAGGAGCCATTTTGGCAGCAAACGGAGTCCCAGCATTGGCTGCCTTGCGTTTGGATGCCGTTTTTGTTCACACCCTGTTTGTACGGAGGAGCCACGAGGGACTCCCGAGCCTCAGCGGAGAAGCGCCGCTCCAGCTGCTGCCTGCGCCTCTCAGTATTGCGCCCCATATACCGGAGAGTAATCGCGGTCTTTTGGGTTCATAGTCAGCCTCCTAGGCTGGCTCCACACACAGATCCTGGGATTTATCATCGTGCCCACAGCGTTACCAGGTGTACGCAGCGCTGTACAGAGGCGCGTAAGACGCCTGCATTCCCCCTGTGCTTGGAATTCAGCTTTGCTGTATTTCAGTTCTTCTGTCTGTCAGGAGAACAACATTTCTGTCTTCTCTTAAATAAGCAAATTTCCTGAGATCATGTGGGTAGTAAAATAAAAAAAATTCAGTCCAGTTGAATTTTGGGATTCACGGTACTGCTGTGCCATGCTGCGCTGGCGGTGTATGTATTGTCAGGCCCTGATTCATCTCCTCGGCGTAAGGTGGGAACATCTTGATAAAAGTTCATAGTTCCCGAAGTAATTAATCGTGAGAGCACAAAGAGTTTTTCTGTATTAATTAATTAATTAACACTTACAGTAGGCCTTTCATTGAAAAATATCCATCCAAAAGCATGTTGGGCTCAGGATGGCTTCTATCTATGGTCTGCATCATAGAAACATAGAAATGACAGCCGAAAAAAAGACCAAACGGTCCAGCAAGTCCATGGCAGTACCCGCCACGCCATACAGGTCACCCCCATACTTATCAGTTTCCCAGACCGTCAAAGTCAGGGCCCTTGGTTGCTGCCTGAGTCCCAATTTCCCGTTACCTCTTGCCGTTGAAGTAGAGAGCAGTGTTGGAGTTGCATCAAAAGTTTCAGGCTTGTTGGTTAAGGGTAGTAACAGCTGCATCAGAAAGTTACCCCCCCCCCCCCCATGCTTATTTGTTTCCCCAGACCGTAAAAGTCAGGGTGCTGCCCGATGTCTGCTCATCCTGACTTTACCAGTCCAGGTTGACAGGACAGCAGCCAAATGAATTAAACCAAAATAAAAAAAAATTAAAGAATATAACTATTTCCATTTTTTTTTCTTTTATTCCATTGAACTGAGCAGATGTAACCTGGCAGCCACAGAGCAGCAACACATGTTTAACTCAAAGAAACTCCCATGTATTTTTATTTATTTTAAAACAAAAACATTTGTTACTGATAAATTATTGTAACTATTCCACAGATTGGGAGATCAGCTTGAAGAACAGGTCCAGGATAGTTACCACTGGAGCCACAAAACTTTAAGAAAGAGAACATAAAAACTAGCACCTACATTAAAATATCTTTCTCTCTATATATATATATATGTGTGTGCATACACATATACAGTGTACATATGTTCCATTTGCCTCAGCATTTATGATTAATCTATTACCTGAATCGAGAGGATTTTCCCTAAAGCAGAAATACTGTACAAAACCTCTCACTCGCTAATGGGCCGATACAGTAAAATGCACGGGAGAGCCGGCGCTCCGAGGCGAGCGCCCGCTCTCCCGACGTGCGCCCAGGCCACTCTCCTGGGTGCGCGATTTTGAATTCAAATGAGGGCCCGCGGTAATAAGGAGGCGCTAGGGACAGTAGCACCTCCCTAGCGCCTCCTTATTGACAGAAGCGGTGGCTGTCAGCGGGTTTGACAGCAGACGCTTAATTTTACCAGCGTCGGTTGTCAAACCCGCTGACAGCCATGGGTTCAGAAAATGGACGCCGGCAAAATTGAGCGTCCGTCTTCCAACCCGCGAGCCGCGGGATGATTTTTTTTTTTTATGATTTTATTTTTTTTTATTTTTGGGGCCTCCGACTTAATATCGCTATGATATTAAGTCAGAGGGTGTACAGAAAAGCAGTTTATTCTGCTTTTCTGTACACTTTCCCAGTGCCGGCTGAAATTAACTCCTGCCTTTGGGCAGGTGTTAATTTCTGAAAGTAAAATGTGTGGCTTGGCTACACATTTTACTTTCTGTATGGCGCAGGAATAACTAATAGGCTCATCAATATGCATTTGCATGTTGCGGGCGCTATTAGTTTTTGGGGGGTTGGACTCGCGCTATTACCCCCTTACTGTATAAGGGGTAATAATAGCGCATGGAGAACGCGCGTCCAGACGGGGGCTAACGGTGCGCTCGGCCTGAGTACACCGTACTGTATCGGCCTGTAAGTTGGGCCACAGTAACTCAGCCCACTCAGGGAGGCAATGAACCTACAGTGAGAAGGGATGGGCTGAGCCGGACTCGTAGTTTCAATGTATTTATTTAAAAGTTTTATATTCCACCATAATCAGAGAAATTGTTCTAGGCAGAACATATGAACAATATCATCACCAACAAGACTGCGCTAAGAGTTCATGAAATGCCACAGCATTTCAAAAGCTGCAGCTTAAAACCTTTAATAAAACAATTGGGCTGGTGCCTGAACAGAAGCAAAGGCTTTCTCTAAGGACAGCAGGAATTAAGAGAGTAAAACCAGGGCTGGGCCAGCCCGACTTTTCAGACTTGGAGCTGTCCGGCTACTTTAGTTTTTAAGTCTACACAAGACTCGGTCAGCTCAGATTTTTGTGCCGGAGAGAGAGAGAGTGGCATTGCTTTTTTTTATATTTTCCTGCAAAGCCAGAGAAGACTCTTCTCCTATATTTTTTTTTTTTTCCTCACATGGAGAGCTCAAAGTCAACATTTGCCAAGGAAGACGACTTCTCCATTCAATCATCCTGAGAGATGAACTGAAAGGCGGACATCCCCCAGTAGTGCCCTGCTCCATTTCTGAAGTGTTCCCGGAGCTGCAGACGGCTGACGATTGCACATGCTAGCCAGGCACTCTGGTGCATACCCCACCTGCATGAAATTTCCAGGGTAGATTGGATGGGGGGAGAGGAATACTGGGGTGTGTGTATGTTTATATACATAGGGAGCCCAGCTTTCAGAACCGTCCATGGAACACCATTTGCGTCCATAACTAGGGTCCATAGAGATTCATGCGGGAGCTGCACAGTTTATGAAATACTGCATATGTCTTCTCCGAAAGTACGTACGTGTATTTGTAATTCAGGAACACATTTGCTTTCTCTGCCTATTTTAAAAAAAATACATAAGGGGGCAGATTTTGAAAGCCCTACGCGTGCCGAGGCTATTTTGCATAGGCCTGGCGACGCGAGCGAGCCCCGGGGCGCGCGCATGTCCTGGGGCTTTGTGAAAGGGGCAGGACCGAGGCCTCCGGCACAGCGGCCTTGCCGGGGGATCGCGCGCCGGCACTTGGCCGGCGCACGCAACCTACGCCTGCCCAGAGGCAGGCGCAACTTCCAAAATAAAGGTTGGGGGGGGGGGGTTAGGTAGGGCTGGGGGGCGGGTTAGGTAGGGGAAGGGGGGGGGGGGGGGGCGGAGGAAACAGGGAAAGCCATCGGGGCTCCCCTAGGGCTGCGCGCGCATGTTATAAAATCGGGCGTAGATTTGTGCTCGCCTGGTTGCGCGCACAAATCTACGCCCGCGCGTAGGTACTAAAATCTGGCCCAATGTATTTTACGCACAAAATAATTGTAACAATTTGCACGTCATAATACGGAATTCAACATGGAGGCAGGGTGTCTGGTACCCTGTTCTGAAAATACTTACAGGTCGATACTGTAATGTGCGGTTGAAGATTTCCCGTCAGTAACCCGCTGTGGGCGCACAATTTGGACGCGTAAGGCGATCCTGCGATACAGTCTCCAGTTTCACGCGTCCTTAGCGCTTCTTAAAACAGACGCATAACCCTTTCCGCACGCAGCATGTATATGATATGTAAATGAACAAATTAGCTGTATAATGAAGGAATTAGCTATTCCCCTCCGATACTGTGACGCGCGCTCAGATTATCTCCTTTGTAACCCGCTATTTTTTCCCGTCCTTAACCTTTTAGTTTACCGCCACCCTCTACTTGTTGTTAGTGTGGTGTTCGAAAATTAAAACGGGAATAAAGTGTAAAAAATGGGGGTAAAACCAAAGGGAGTAAAGTGTAAAAAACCATGGACGACCTCCATATTAACATTGCAGCATAAGTTGTTTATATATATGTATAAATACCTGTCACTTTCCGAATCCCCCAGGCGTGCGGTCATCGAGGCGACGGCGGGAGCCGGCAGGCGGATGGGTGCCCGTTCATCCAGGCGGCGGCGGCGGTGGGAGCCGGCGGGCGGGTCCCACTGCCGCCTGGATCCAACGCGCGCCCACCCGCCCGCCGGCTCCCGCCGTCGCCTCGATGACCGCACGCCTGGGGGATTCGGAAAGTGACAGGTATTTATACATATATATAAACAACTTATGCTGCAATGTTAATATGGAGGTCGTCCATGGTTTTTTACACTTTACTCCCTTTGGTTTTACCCCCATTTTTTACACTTTATTCCCGTTTTAATTTTCGCCCTGCGCCTTGCTTCGGGAGGGGGGGAACCATCCACTTCCTGGTGCCTGTCATTTCAAATGTCAGTTGAAATGACATTTGAAATGACAGGTACCAGTGCACCCAGGATACTGTATAGGCGCTGTATACCGCTCTATACAGTAAAATGGGTTGCGCGGGCCTAACGCTTGCCTAACGCTTCGCAGACGCGGCATGCATTTGCATGCAATTTGAAGAGAGTATCAAGCGGTAGGTGAAGAGAACTGTGCGTGCGGGGAACGAGGGTGCGCCTGGCACTGCCGCACTCTTTCTAACGCGGCATAACTGTATCGACCTGATAGTACCCTAAACCAGGGAGGTGTGCAAGATATCACATATTGATACAAGCAGTCCCTTCCCCAGAGAGCTTATAACATGAGTATCTGACATGCAGGGAGATTGTGACACTGCCAAGGTCTTAGCGAGGGTCCTTAGCAAAAGTAACACTTGAACTCTGATCTCAAGTTGCAGCTCGTAACATTGAACATGCTAAGGGATTCATGAGTTTACCGAGGTAAGTTTGAGACTGGGTGGGGTCCCACAAACAGATTTTCACGGAGTTTGAAACTTCAGAGCCGTCAGGCACCATGAGTACAAAAGTGCCCAGAGTAAAGTACGTGCGGGGATTTCAAAATAAAATCCACACAGATACCCTTGGCTTACCAGCGCCATCCCTAGCCCGCCTCGCTTTTTTCCTGCAGTGAAAAGTACATGCCCTGTGAAACAGCACAGGGAGAGGGGGAGGGGGATCAAGTTTCAGCCAGGAATTTACCCAGGTGAGTGCTTAATTATCCGGCAAATCCCTTTGCAAATGATCCTCCCAGTGGCTTTGGAGCAGCAGAGTGGCAGGACATCAGATATCCTGGATAGGGGCACTCCTTACACAAAAATAAATCTTGCTTTGCTGGATTCAGATTGGGTGCAAAGCATGAAGCACAGGAGTACATCGCATCAGGAAAGTGCTGAAGGTCTCACGGGACAGCTTTTTCTTACGAGGAAAAAGAAATATCTAATGCAGTCCTGCGCATGCAACCTTGGGGTGCAACTTGACCAGCAATTGAACCTAAAAAAGCATGTCAATAAAATCCTCAAAGAAGGCTGCTACAAACTCAATGTCATGAAAAAACTGAAACCTCTATTGCATACCAGTGACTTCCGTACCGTCATCCAAGCCACTCTCGCTTCAAAACTTGACTACTGCAACTCCCTCTTCCTAGGCCTCTCCTCCACCTCTCTAAAACCACTACAACTTCTGCAGAATGCAATAGCGCGAACTATATCCAATGCTCGCAAATATGACCACATCACTCCCATCCTCAAAGACCTGCACTGGCTCCCCACCCCCTTCCCGTATTGTCTATAAAACCCTCACCATAATCCACAAAGCCATTCACGTCCATAATTCCAGTTGGCTTGAAGAATCATTCCAGCCCAAACGCTCGAAGCTACTCACTAGAACCTCCAAGAATGGGACTCTTCACGTGCCCGCCCTAAAACACGCTCACCTCACATCCCCAAGGGACCGAGCTATCTCCATAGCTGGACCAACTCATTGGAACTCCCTACCCACTAACCTACGGCTTGAAACATGTCCCTCCAAATTCTGATCTAACCTAAAGAGCTGGCTATTCAAACAAGCGTACCCCCAATAATCCCAGCTCCGCCTCCCCCCCCTACGTAACATGCCAGCTCTTTGATATTCCCTGTAAATAATGCGGTTACAACTTTCTGTTAGAACTACAACCATAATTATTCCTATCAATATTTATATGCCGTACTATTATTACGTAGTTGATGTTTTTTGCCTTTATTGCCTTATTTGTCTTTTGTCTTATATGCCTTATATGCATTTTGCCTATATGCCTTTTACCCTATACGCCTTATTGTTATTAAGTAGTTGATGGTTTTTTTTTGACTGGCTTATCGCGTCATTTCCTTGCTAAGCTTACTGTTCCTATGTAGCCCCCTTCCTGTTCAATGTAATTTCCACCTTCTGTTACACTGTAAACCAATATGATGTCGCTACGAATATCGGTATAGAAAAGTTTATAAATAAATAAATACAGTGGCCCAGGTAGCTCCAGGGATGCGACCATACCCACGGCTCAGGCACTTGGCAGAAATCAGATCATTATATTTAAATCAAAGACAAATTACTCCGAGCACTGTTTTTTTTCTTAAACGGTTTCACTTTAAAGACAGCCAACATATTTCAGTAAGAATGGCAGGACCTCAGCTTACAGAGATGTCATGGTTTAACCCCCCCCCCACCCCCCCCATCAAATGTTCTGGGTTAGGTTCACGTTCATAGTTGTCAGGAACTGGAACGTGACCTGCAACCATCAATTACCACGCCAATCGTTCGCCTCCGTTTTCTTTGAAAGCTTAAAATCCTGGTTTTCGGTGAAGGGAGGAAGAATGTAATTATTGTGCTCGACAGGCATCTTTTTAAGGAAACCTGAGCCGTAGGGTCTGAAACCCGGTGTTGGCATGCCGGACTCCACCAAGGGACCTCCGTAAAGGAAAGGCAGACAGCGCCGCCCCGAAACCGTTAACCCTGCAGCGGGAAAGGTCAGGGAGGAGCCGCGAGGCGTGGGTGAGCGGCAGGGCCGGATTTAAGCACACGGTGCCCGTGGACAGAAGACAGAATGGGAGGGTTTCACCCCCCAAAAAAGCAGCAGGGGGAGGGGTTCCTGGTTTGTTTTTTTTTTGGGCCTCCTTCAGAATTTGGCACCCTGAATCCGAGCGAGGTGAGCGGCATTCGCACCTCTCTTCGGATTTCATGGAGTCATCAGTGCTGTGTGTAAGGCGATGGTCTGTGACCCACCGGTGTCACTACTGGTGCTGTAGAGTAAATCAAACCTCTTTCCCCCCCCCCAACAAAAAATAAAAACATGGGTGCACTGCTTAGTAACTCTTCCAGGACTAGGAGGCGACCGCACAATCCAAGGACCCTCAAGGTAATGAGGAAGTGGAACCTTCGATTCCTATTCAGAAAAATAAGATTAATTTCAGAGACAGGATTTGACCCTATTAGGTTTGAAAAGGGCTCATCTTTTTTATTTTTTTTGTCCCTCTTCAAATTGGAGAATCCATCTGTCTTTCCTTTCTTTTCCTTTTAAATTATAGTATAAGTGATAGCTGAAGCCACTTTCTCTCTCTCTGACTTATTGGAATGAAAGGCTCCATGCACCCTTGTCATATTGACTATTAGGGCTTCAGAATTGCTTTCCATCAGGGCCCGCTGCCAGGTTTGAGTTAAGCAAGGGCGCGTTATCATCTTATAAAGCACAAGATTGCCGTGGGATATCCATGAAAATGACTGGCCGGCCAATTGGTTAGGAGCCTAAAATAGGCATGTTTTCAAGAGTGGAAAATGGATTTCTCCAGCTTTAAGCGCCGTTTCCACAAGAGAAGTGGCAGGGGCAGAGTAATGAAGAGTTTAGGGGGCGCCAGTCAATCAATCAACAAAGGAATTCTTCAAATTCTGTGCACTTCACCCGCGTCTGCGTTCGGCTCGGCTCACTGCTGCCTGTCGCCGTGTCGGCCCGGGGAGTCCCTGCTGCAGTACAGCCCCTCCGGGAGGCTTTGCCAGACTCCGCCGGTCGCTTGAAAATTTCTAGATGGCTCCGAAGATTGCTTGGGGGTTTTCGTGAAGCCACTACGAAGAGCCAAAATCTGTGCAAAAGCATATACCATGCAGGGTGCGTTTAATGGGGGTATCGGGCGGGAAACTCTTTACAATGTTTGCATCGAACCATAGGAAAGCTGATTTTTTTTTGGGGGGGGGGGAGGGGTAAGAAACGGGCAGGCCTCGTTCCCCGCTGCGCGCACAAGAGAATTTGGTGTCGGAAATCCTAGCAGGAGCTGAAAGTCTTGGGACCTTTCATATTGAAGCTGCTGGTTTAAATCCAGTTCAGCCATTCGCCATCAGGAGTTGTCGCCCTCTCATAGCCTGCGTGGCGACCCAGCCAGCATCCGGTGGAGAAGGCCATTACTAGGGTCAAGATGCCATTCAAGAAGATAAAGGGGGAAACACCTGGGATCTTTCCCCAGTCAACCTCGGGAAGTGGAAGACCCGACACCGGGGCGCAGCCCTCGCCACTTGGGGGGGGGAGGCGAGGGATGCGTTTGGGCGCTCCCTGGGCTGGCCCCTAGCAGCCCGGCCTTGCCAGGCAGGGAGAGTTAAGCGCTGCGCTGGGGGCGGGGCGGGAAGGATGGCAACTCTTGCCCCCAGCACCCTTTTCCCTGCCACGGCCCTGCCTTGTTAAAAAAAAAAAATAATAATAATAATAATTAAAACTGGTAAAACTGCTTAGAAAAAAAGAAGATGCAAATTCTTTACCTCGACTGAAAAAAAAAGCGCTGGGGCCAGCCAGCTGGCTAACACACAATAAATAAATAGGCCATTGGTAAAAAGAGCACACACAAGGAATATGGTTTCATTACCCAGCCCCCGGGGAGGGTGCAGAAAAATGAACAGAGGCCAGCCACAGAAATACTAATCCTCCCCCCCACCACCCAACACGTTTATGGCTTACTCCAGCTCCACTTGATTAAACACTTTGCGATGTGATCACTGTTTATATTTCATCCACCGCTGTTCTCTAAATTAGTGGGGAAAGAAAAAAGCAGCCCCCACCTCCAGATTAAATGTTTGCCTGAAATCGAGCCACGGAGGTGCCCTGACATGACTGCGGAGATAATAGCCGCAAATTAGCCCCAAATACTAAAAACCTTCTAAATTACAGGCAGAGGAAACTAGTTATTAAATCCTTCGCACTAATGAATATTTCTCTAACCGGTCTGCAGTATGGAAAACATATCGGCCCTATTAAATTTGCTGAACTATTGATATTGCTAAACTGTGTTTCTGCTCAGAAAGCGCCGAGCTGAAGGACTCAGGAAGGTTACGGATACATCCAGCATGTGTGGATTAGGCGGCATGTAATTCCCCTAGCTATGCAGCACTCTTTACAAGTAAAAAGCAAACAAGGGAGAACACACACACAAATCCTGCATCCTGATTAGCCTTGCAGGATTGTGCTGGCAGCTCTGACTGCTTGCGAATGATTTCATAATGCTGCCCCCCACCCCCTCCTCCTGCATCCATCCCTGGCTCTCTTCATAGATGAGGGTCGTTTGGTTAATGGGCGTCTCAGTCTTCATTGCCTTTTAACTGGTTTTTAATCAGTAATTATTACCGAGTTGGAATGGAGCACATACTCCTGCTCACTCTGTGCCGGAAGAGTGCCAGTCAATATGTCATGTCAATTAGCGTTGGGCACGTGGGTTGGCACGAAGCTCAGAGCCGCCGCTGGCAGAGGGCAGCTGGCTAACCAGTCTGTCTGCCCGTCTTGGATGATCAACTTTTCCATCTCCTGTGGCTTGTGATGGGACTGAGTGTGGGGGAGGGAGCAGAGGGTGACAGGGTGGGGTGGGGGGAAAAGATTTAGGGTTTGCTAGACTATGAAAGCAAAGGCAAGTGCGGAACAGTGGTGGTCGTACCACGTTGATGAATGCTGCTGCATCTGTATGACGTGGTTGCCACAGATTGTTAGCCCTTAACTTCAGGAGTCCCCTCTGGCTCTCCAGTGGTGGCACAGGGAGGTGACTGTGAAAGGTGATGGCATCTCTGTGAGCCTTTCCTCCTTGCTGAAGTGGGCCATTGAGTGATGGCGGTGGAGCATCAGCTGGAAGTTCCTGGCCTTTCCCTGGTTTCTAAGGGGGGGGGGGCGGGGTGCTGCACAGTATTCAAACACTCTTCTGGGTTACTTGACTGGAGGCATTGTGATTTTCTTTTCATCTCTAAGGGCTGCATTAAGGTCTCATCCTCTCAGAAAAGCAGATGGAGCAGAATTGCTATGGGAGAGAAGCATCAGCCAGAGTTCAGTGGAAAGGAATTTCTAGAGCCAGGGGTCACGGTATGAGGGTGTTCAGGAGGACAGACCCGGGAGTAACAACAGAAATTATTTCTTCATGGAAAGAGTGAGGTGATGGAGGCTGGGGGCAAGCACAGAGGATCCTTAGCTACAAAGAAGTGAGGGGAATGCCAGAGATCAGCTGGGGTCCATGGAACTGCACCAGGAAGTAAATTGGTCAGACTGGATGGGCCTTTAAGGTCGCTATCTGCTGTCAGATTCTGCGCTCTTTTGAGGAGAAGAAACGGCAGACATGGCCTCGGGATAAGTCTGCGTGCATGGGAGACCCAGCGTATTTTTTTTTTTATATATAGCGCACGCAGATATCCAGAAAATGTGGCTGGCTGTGGAATCACCAGGTCTGGTTTGGGAAACGCTGCCCGATAGGAAAGAAAAAGAAATGTGGATTTTAAGGGTCATGGGGCAATCTACTATTTGTGGTAGAAATCTTGAATGAAATCAGATAAAACAATTACAAATTATTAGGAGGGGACGGGCACTCAGACATGATGGTTTTATAAGGCAGGTTTCCCTCTAGGAAGCTAAGGTAATGACTAGATTATCTTGAGGAAGATCCAGTTGTAGGACTGAAATGTCATCGTATTTCACCTTGGATTGCTGTGAATGGAAAGTTTCTTGAGCTCTGAGAGAGGTGTGCACTCGTTTTCTTGCAGTATTGTTCACCTATCAAACACACTGCATTGCTTTTGTAGGCCTTTCGAGAAACCTGTTGTATTTTTATTTTATTTTTTTTTTTTTTTTTTTCAAATTGGTGCAAGGTTTGAATTTCCTAGATGTCACAGCCTATGAGCAACATTATGCATTGTAAACATGATGAAAAAGTCTCCTCCCTGCAGAGGACATATTTATAGCCATATATCTGTGGAGAGGAAGGTGAACACCTCCTGGCCTTTGCAGATGGTCGCTCCGCACAAGATAACACATTTACAAGATAAGAAAAACCCATGCCAGTGAATGCAGGAGCCCTAATGGTTTCAGTTGACTGAGGTAGCAAAATATTTTTATCATTTTGATCCGGCAGTTTTCTCCTGAGATTTTAACCTGCATGTGGATCAGCGTCCCTTGTCAGGATCTGGAAAGGCTTTTATGGACACCATGACGGGCATAGGATGGGAGCAACATGTTGGCTGCCTGGCTCTTAAGCATGGGCATACTCTAGATCTGATTTTTATTAATCACAACTTCTTTGTACCTGGACTCCAAAGATTATGAGTTACAGAATACTTTGGTCTGATCATTATTTGATCTCCTGTGTGATTGCTATAAAGCCTCTTAACACCTCTACTCCAGTCTCTGAGCGCTTTGTTTTCAAACCTGGGCACATAGATGTTGATTAGTTTAAAGCGTTGCTTTTGCCACGTTTGACCGATGTCTGTCTGTACATCTGGTCCAAGCCATGCTGTTGAAGCTTGGCATACAATCATACTTGAGGTTTCTAATGGACTTGCCCCTTTAAAACCTGTTTACACAAAAAACGCTCGAGATCTGCTCCTTGGTTTACTGCCAATACTGAAAGCCACCGAGCAAAATCTGTGGTAACTTGAGCACCTATGGCGTAAACATCCACCTGAAGGCTCAGAAGCTGAGTATCCCTCACAGTTGGCAGTTTATCGATCTCAGATTAATGAGATGACGAGAAAATATTTCTCTCAAAGAATCGGAATAGCCAGGAATAACGTACCTGAACTCTTCCATACAGTGAAACAGTTGACAGGTAGATCCTCTAATACTGATATTAGGGATGAAGCTGCTTCTACTTCTGATCATTGCACTGAGTTCGCAAACTTTTTTGATTTCACTTAAAGTAGCCAATATCTGTAGCAGGTTCACCTCCAATGTTCATATTTCTCTTGGAAGAAGCTAGTCCAGAAGGGGTGAAATGGGAATCTTTCCATCGAACTACAGAGGATAATATTATCCATATTCTTGCTAAAATGAATTCAGCGTCATGCCCAGTGAATCCTTTCACAGCTGTGCTCCTGAAGACCATCAGGAAGAATATCAGTAAATCGATAGCTGAGATAACTAACCTCTCACTATCTGAGGGTGTTTTGCCCGCTCCCCTGAAACAATAGCTGATCCTTCCTCACTGACAAGTTATCAGCTAAGATCATCTTTGCCTTTCCTTACCAAGGTTATAGGATCAGTTGTTTTGAACCAGCTGACAAATTTTATTGAACAAAAAGGCTAAGCAGAGTGAAACAAAATAAAATCCTAGTGTGCTTAGTCTCTAAGAGTGGATCCCTGATATTTCGATTTAATTGAAGAACATGCTGTTGTTAGATCAACACCAGTTTGGTTTTTTGGAAGGCTTTTAACACTGAGACCATACTCTTGTCTAGTTCTGATACATTAATAAGGGGGTTTGATAACAGTATAAGTTATGTGATAGTCCTCTTGGAGATCACAGCTGCATTCGATACTCTGGACCACCAAATCCTCCTCACACGTTTATAATCCATTGGTTTTCTGGCCATACTGGGTCAGACCAAGGGTCCATCAAGCCCAGCATCCTGTTTCCAACAGAGGCCAATTCAGGCCATAAGAACCTGGCAAGTACCCAAACACTAAGTCTATTCCATGTAACCATTGCTAATGGCAGTGGCTATTCTCTAAGTGAACTTAATAGCAGGTAATGGACTTCTCCTCCAAGAACTTATCCAATCCTTTTTTAAACACAGCTACACTAACTGCACTAACCACATCCTCTGGCAACAAATTCCAGAGTTTAATTGTGCGTTGATTAAAAAAAAACTTTCTCCGATTAGTTTTAAATGTGCCACAAGCTAACTTTGGCGCCCGAGCGGACCTAGTGTCCGCTCGGAGCTGTATAATGTGGGCCCAGGCCCACTCGGGAATTGGGCCGCCCAGGTGTCGGGGGGGAGGGCGGAGGAGGAGTGGGGTTAGCGTGGGGGCACCGGTAGGTCAGCGGAAGGGCTGGAGATAGGGGGGGGGGGGGAGAGAAGCAGGGAGGAAATAGAGAAGGGACAGGAAGGGCATGGCAGGGTGCGTTGCTAGGCAACGGCAGCCCTGATTGGCTGAGAGGTAGAGCATGGGGGGAGGAGGGAGTTAGCAGGGCGTGGGGGAAGGCAGTTGGACTCGGGATGGCGCAAGGGCAGGCAGCGCGGCGAGATTCCCTCCCACCCGCCCTCGTGCTTATGGTGTGTATTGCGTTCATGGTTGGGGGTGTTGTCGCAGCAGGGGTTGTTGGGCGGTTGGCCCGAGTCAGAACTGTTTGGAGTTGTGTTAATTGTTAAAGAGGGTCTCAGCTAAGGTGGAGGGGGGGGGTTGACAACTGGGGGCCGTTGTCCGGGATGGGCTCCTTGCTCGAGGTGGCGGGAGCGATCCAGCTGGACTCCTTGCAGGTGGGCGGCGGGAGTCCAGCAGGGTTGGCTCCTTGCAAGCAGGCGGCGGGAGTTTAATCCGGGGGGGGGGAGTGCTGGAACGGCGAGCCGGTTGGCTGGAAAAGGCTATCCTGCCGGGGGGGAGCGGCGGATAGAGGGGGGTTGGGGGAAAGCTGGAAGACAGGGGGGGGTGTTAAGTTGTATGTAAGACTCGGGCCTTCCATATAATAAAGCTGCGGCCTTGTTTACCCAAATTAATGTGTCTGTGAATATTTGGAATGTGAAAGGCGGTGATGGATGAGTGGGGTACTGGATGCCCATATTAAAGAGTAAATAACCGATTCACATCTACCCGTTCTAGACCTCTCATGATTTTAAACACCTCTATCATCGTCTCTTCTCCAAGCTGAAGAGTCCTAACCTCTTTAGTCTTTCCTCATAGGGGAGCTGTTCCATTCCCTTTATCATTTTGGCTGCCCTTCTCTGTACCTTCTCCATCGCAATTATCTTTTTTGAGATGCGGCAACTAGAATTGTACACAGTATTCAAGGTGTGGTCTCACCATGAAGCGATACAGAGGCATTATGACATTTTCCATTTTATTTACCATTCCCTTTCTAATAATTCCCAACATTGTTTGATTTTTTTGACTGCCGCAGCACACTGAACCGACGATTTCAACGTGTTATCCACTATTACGCCTAGATCTCTTTCTTGGGTGGTAGCTCCTAATATGGAACCTAACATTGTATAATTATAGCATGGGTTATTTTTCCCTATATGCATTACCTTGCACTTATCCACATTAAATTTCATCAGCCATTTGGATGCCCAATTTTCCAGTCTCACAAGGTCTTCCTGTAATTTATCACAATCTGCTTGTGATTTAACTACTCTGAATAATTTTGTATCATCTGCAAATTTGATTACCTCACTCGTCGTATTTCTTTCCAGATCATTTATAAATATATTGAAAAGTATGGGTCCCAATACAGATCCCTGAGGCATTCCACTGCCCACTCCCTTCCACTGAGAAAATTGTCCATTTAATCCTACTCTCTGTTTCCTGTCTTTTAGCCAGTTTGTAATCCTCAAAAGGACATCGCCACCTATCCCATGACTTTTTACTTTTTCCTAGAAGCCTCTCATGAGGAACTTTATCAAACGCCTTATCTTCTTATCTATCTCAACAGGATAGAATAGGTGCCTCAGTGTCAGATTTGAATGCAGTTATTTCTGGTGTTCCCCTGGGTTCAGCTTTTTCCGCAACCCTCTTTTTTTAGTGTCCAGTCAGATGAATCCAGAACAAGTGGGTTATATACCTCTACCATCTGATGGAGACAAAGCAAATTGACGTCACAGTATATATACCCCTGCAGTGACATCAGCTTGCCAGTATTCTCTGTCTCCAGCAGATGGTAAACATCCATCTCCCTACTGGAGATTGCTTCATTTTGAAAAAGGAGAATTAAGGATATTACATTTGCCCAACTCTCCTGCGGTGATACCAAAAGGTCCCTCCCATAGTTGAGAATTCCTGAAGTGATTTCTGGGAACCCTCAGATGAGTGCATTGGTCCGGTAGCTGGATTTTCAGCCAGCGTGGATTTAGCTGCTTAAGCAGCTGAAAGGCAATGAGTGCAAGAAACTGAGTGCGGCAGTAACGGCATATTCCCTCTCTCCCCACAACCAGAGACCATTTCTGTACTCAGCCAGGTAAGGCTGGGTTCAGGTGAGTTTAAATAATAATAATAATAATAATACAGAGACATCAAAGGCTTTTGTAACGTAGAGCTTTCTCCTTTACTCCGGTCTCCGTGTTTGGCACGCCGTTCCGACATTCGTCCACTCCATGAAAGGTCGAGGGACATGGGCAGCTTGGCGGGATGAGCAGCCTCTTAGGCTAGGCCCCACTCTGAGGCTTTTTGGCTGTGCTACGTGGTAGGCCACAACGGCATTTTGTGTGCTTTCTTAGGCTGCCCTCTACAGGATTGTCAGTTTGACGTGTGCATCTAGTTGCTCGTCCAGGTTGTGTGTCCAGATTTTGGACACTTAGTTAGGCCTTATATTATGTGCATCTGAGTTAAGTGATGCCTTAAGTGGTTGCACGCTTACCTGTGCGCACAGGTTTCATTGTGCATTTAAATTGTTTTACTGAGCGTATTTTTAGATTACCTAAGTTTTGGATGCCTAGGTGTGAGATGCCTGAGTGTTGGACGCCTAGGTTGGATGTCTAGTATTTTTGGACTTACAAAATAAAAAAGAAGCTAGATTCATGCCTCCGGCCGCCGCTCAAGCGCACTGTCAGCCATAATGGCGCCTATGCCTAAGAAGCCTAAGCGTCTTTCTCTTTGTGGTGCTGTCATATTCGGGCATTTCAGCCAGGAGTGCCCGCTAACTTGTGCCAGCGCTGATTGTAACTCAGGGAGAATTGCCTTCCTCTGATTTCAATAAGTCTGGCTCTTCCCAGCCGGATATGGGCCAGAATGCAGATGTCTCAGGTGGGGCACCTGATTTTGAAACTCCCCTAACTGGTTCCTCAGCAGGGGAAGGTAGCTCAGTGAGTACGCCTCAAGTGCTTTCAAGATTGGATGCTTCTACCTTTTTGGGGTTAGAGTTTTTCCAGGGATTGCAATCCTTTCTCCAGGTGCAATCTTCAGCCCTCTCTAATACTCCCAGAGCAGAATCACAGGTGGGAACCTTGCTGGGACCTACTGTTAAGTGCTGGGGTACGGCTAGACCAGCAGCAGGACTTCCCAGTGGAGGTCTGGATGGCATGGATGATGATGCCAATTCTGACTCCCTTGAGGATGATGAAATTCCTCCAGGATTAGAACCGTATAGAACTATGCCACGGTTCTTTCATAAAGATGAACTGCCAGCTCTGATTTCCCAGACCTTGAAAATGCTAGGAGTTCCTGGGGCAGACGCAGTGACTGAGCCAAAAATAAAATGGCATTTTGGTATCCTTACTTAAGACCTCTTGTTTTTTCCCCATGATGGAAGCCTTTCAAGAATTCATTGACCTTGAGTAAGGCACTCTAGAGGCTAATTTCAAAGGGGGTCGGGTTTTGGAAGGCCTGATCCAGTGGCAAGAGTGTTTGTTTTTCCGAAGGTAGATGCCCTGATATGTGCAGTCTCCAAGTGGACCAGTATTACCGTGGAAGGAGGAACGACCTTGAAGGATGCTCATGATAGAAGGATTGAGACTATCCTTCAGCAAGCATTTGATGCAGTGGCAATGACCTTGCAGATCACTTCTTGTTGTTCCCTGGTGGCTCAATCTTGTTTGCTTCTCGCCCAGGAGGTCAGTGAGTGTGGGGTGAACTCCAGGGCAGTTATGGAGCCAGCTACTGATTTTTTGTCAGATGCGGGCTGTGATTTGGTCCACTTTTCAGCCAGAGGAGTAGCATCCATAGTAGCGGCGAGACATCAGTTATGGCTGCGAAATTGGTCGGCCGATGCAACCTCCAAGGCTAACTTTTTACCAAATTGCCCTTTAAAGGCTCACTATTGTTTGGGAGCAAGTTGGAAAAATTGGTCAGTAAGTGGGGCGAATATCCATTTCCTTGTTTGGCAGAGGATAAGAAGCAGACACCACGTTCTTTTAACATGAGAGGTCGTACTAGGGGATCCAGACGTTTTTGTCCCTATAGAGGAATGACCCTTCAGAGAACTCGACCTTTTGGTAGGACTCAGTCCTTTCGTCCCTGACAGCCAAGAAGGGGCGCGGGTTCGGGTACTGGAACCTCTCGACCCTCTCAATGAAGGTTTGCTGACCTACCCCCTGGTACAGGAGATAGCAGGACGCCTCTTTCTCTTCTATCAGAAAGGAGTGCAGTTTCCAGTACCTTTATGGAGTCTCAATTTGGTTTTGGATTTCTTAGCTGGCCCTACATTTAGACCGATGCGTAACCTGTCCCTGCGGTTACTGACCTTGAAAATGTTGTTTCTTGTGGCAATCTGTTCTGCACGGAGAGTCTCCGAGCTGCAGGCCTTGTCTTGCCGGGAGCCCTTCTTCTGGGTAACTCCAGGGGCGATACAGCTGCGTACTGTTTGTTCCTTTTTACCGAAGGTGTTCACTGAATTTCACTTGAATCAGTCCATCTTCCTGCCGTCTCTAGACAGAGATTTAGAGGCGTATCGTCAAGAGACATATCATATGGTATCTGGAGGTTACAGAGTCTTTACAGAAAACAGTTCACCTGTTTGTTCTTCATGGTGGTACTATCAAGGAGAGCTGGCCTTGCAGGCTACAGTAGCCTGTTGGATTAAGGAAAGCCATTACCTAGTCAGGTTATGTTTCATTCCACTTGGCCTCAGGTAGTGTCTTGGGCGGAAGTTAGGTTGCTCTCTCCTGTTGACATTTGCCGAGCTGCGACCTGGTCCTTCTTACAAACCTTTTCCAGGTATTATCATTTGGATGAGGAGGCCCGGGAGGACACGGCACATGCAGTTTTGACTGGACCATGGGCAGCCTCCTGCTCTGTTCGGGAGTAGCTTGGGTTTATCCCATTTGTTCTGGATTCAGCTGCCTGGACGCTAAGAAATGAGAAATTACTATTTACCTGATAATTTCCTTTTCTTTAGGACAGTCAGATGAATCCAGCTTCCCTCCCTTGGCTGCCGAATATTTATTTTATGATTCTCTTGTGTGACTGTGTCACAGGGATTACTGGTAAGTGTGAGTCCAGTCCCTAGAATAGTGTTAATACGTTTCTTGTCTGAGCTCAGTGTTGCCTGTTGGCTGAGTTTTGAAATGGTTATCTGTTTTTAATTACGTTTTTTGTTAGTCTGTCCACAGCTGCTTTTGAAGAGAATACTGGCAGGCTGATGTCACTGCAGGCGTATATATACTGTGACGTCAGCTAGCTCCGTCTCCATCTGCTGGTAGAGGTGCAAAACCCACTTGTTCTGGATTCATCTGACTGTCCTAAAGAAAAGGAAATTATCAGGTAAGTAGTAATTTCTCCTTAATATCTCTCTCTCCCCACTGTGTAAAATCCTGGATGTTGGGTGTGAATTACAAGATCTATGATGATTGCATCTGATTTTTGTATACCATTCAGATCCACATGGATGGAGACTTTTGATTTTGTCAGCCTTTGCCTAAACTCCATTAAGAGCTGGCTGCTCGCTTAATGTTGAGAAGATTGAAATAATGATTCTAAGTAGACTTCCCTTGCCCATCACCCTGTCTATTTTCCATTTCCAGTGTCTTGATATTCCAGTCGCACACCAGGCACAAAATCTCAACGTGATCAATAGTAATCTTTCCATGCGTGCTCAAATGAAATCGGTAGTCAAATCATCCTTTGATAAGTTAGTCATGTTAAGATGACTTAAACCATTGCTAGAGCTGTCCATAAAGCCTTTCCAAATACTGACAAGGGATGTTGGGCCACATTTAGGGGTAGATCTTAAAAGGTTGCGCGTGGGCGTACATCTGCGTGTGTTACCCGCCCGATTTTATAATATGCAGGCGCGCGCATGTTATAAAATCCGGGGTTGGTGCGCACAAGGGGGTGCACGCCGAGCCGAGCTGCCTTCCCCCTTTCCCTTCCCCCCCCCCCCCCCCCACCTTCCCTTCCCCTACCTCCCCCGCCCTTTTCCCCCCTACCTTTTTTGTTTTCTTTTTGTTGTTTCCAAACTTACTTCAGCCCTGGAGCTGAAGTAAGTTGCACGTGCTGGCCAACTGCCGGCGCGCGATCCCAAGCACAGCTCCTGGACCGCCCACGCCTCGCCCCCTCCCCACCCCTTTTTGCGAGCCCCGGGGCTTTACTTGCGTCTCTGGGCCTTTTTAAAATCCGGCCCTTGGGTTCTTCATTGACTACTGTAACTCTCTTTATATCGGCTTCCAGCAAATACTATGCATGCTTAGCAGATTGTGAAGAATACCGTGGCATGGAGTTTGACTGATGCAAAGCTACGTGACAATACTCCTCCTCTCCTTTTTCATTGGTTGCTAATCCATTGACATGTTAAATTTAAGCTGGCTATGTTTATACATAAGCTGCTATATATTGACTCTTACCCCCTGGATTAATGCCATTCTGTGGATATATAACCCTCAGCGCTCATGAAGATCCGTCAACAGAGGTCTTTTTGGAGGATCCTCCTCCTAAGTAGGTGCACCTCAATATTGCACGTGATCGAGCCTTCGCTTTGGCTAGTCCACTCTTCTGGAACTCTTTGCCAGAATACTTACGAGTGGAACCATCTCCCCAAGCCTTACAGGAAGGCTGTGAAAGCTTATTTGCTTTAAACGGGCCTTTGATGTGGGCCCCCTTAGTCTACGGCAGCTTTTCAAGACCTGGTACTGATGGGTTTTTCTGTGCTTGTTTGTTTTGCATTTGATCTTCTTGTACTTTCTTGTACTCCCCCACAAATATGTCCTGACTGCATGTGGATTATAAATCCCTTAACTAACTAAATAAAATACTTATTGAGCCTGATAGACAGAAAAGATTTAGCCAAATCAGTTACTCTACTGAATATCTGGCTATAGTCAGGGGGGCGTCACTTAGCTGGATAAATAACTTATCGGGCTGTTTGTACCTGGATAACTTGGACAGATTGGGGAGGAATCGAGCTAGCTGGATAGAGTATCCAGCTAACTCTGGCCAGGCTGCAGGACTGCTGTAAAGTTATCTGGATACTCTTTATCTGGCTAACTTTAAGGTAGCTGGATATATTCGGTGCTGCCACTGTGCCACTGGATATCCCGGCTCAGTCAGGTAAGTGTATCTGGCCATCTTGCCGAGGCACAGAGCGGCTCAGTATGGCCACCTCATTTCTAAGGCAGCGCTAGACATACGCAGCAGTGTACACAATACACATAAGAGATGCAGACAGGCAAGCCAAGAGGCTTCAGAAAATGAATTTAGTACAGAAAATGTGGTTAGATCCAAGAAGGCTGCAATTGGGGGTTTAAGGGCTAAAAAAAAACCAGCCTCAAAAAGGTGGATTTTCAGGACGGATTTGAATATGGCCAGAGAAGGGGATGTGAGGCAGCAGTAGAGCAAGAGTTGCTCCCTTCCTACAGTGTTTCTTTCTCCGGCCCAGCCAGATCTGGGCCTCAGGGCCATATCTCTTACCGTGCTGGAAGCAAGGCCCCTCCATGCATGGTGGCTGCTTGTGTTCCCAATCGGCAAAAAAACCGAAGATTTTCAGACAGCCCTGATGTATTCCTATACAGAAGGAGATCCATTTTCAGCTGCTGTGCGGCTTGGCTAAGTAGCAGGTTATATTCAGCAGTGCGGTTTATCCAGCTAGCTTTAGGACAGGTCTGAGGCCTGATCAGAGTTAGCTGGATAAATTATCCGGCTAACCCACTCCTCTCCGGAATACCCCCCTCCCCTTATTCAGCTAAATTCTAGCTGGATAACTAGTTCAAATTTAGCCAGAGAAATGGCTATAAATATGCTTTTAAGACTAGATGGCTTTTGAATATCAACCTCAACAATGTTTTGCACACCTGCCAAACGCACAAAAGAAGGGGGCCTGGTTTTTTATAAATGGGGTTTCTTAACAACATGCATGTTTGTGTTTTTATCCTCAATCAACAGAAGAAAATGCTTTCCTATGTAGCTGAGGTAAAGCCTTCATTCTCCTCTGGCTGCTCTTGGGTAATTACTAACAGGCCGATACAGTACAGTGCGCTTCGACTGCTTTTCTGTGCACCCTCCAACTTAATATCATGGCGATATTAAGTCGGAGGTCCCAAAGGGTAAAAAAAATAAAAAAATTTTGAAGTCGGCTGGCGGGTTGAAAACCGGACGCTCAATTTTGCCGGCGTCTGGTTTCCGAACCCGTGGCTGTCAGCGGGCTCGAGAACCGATGCCGGCAAAATTGAACGTCGGCGTCAAACCCGCGGCCAGCCGCCGCTCCGGGCCAAAAGGAGGCGCTAGGGACGCGCTAGTGTCCCTAGCGCCTCCTTTTGCCCGTTTTTACCGCCGGGCCTCATTTAAATACAGAATCGCGCGCACAGGAGAGTGGCCTGTGCACGCGCCGGGAGAGCGGGCGTTTGCCTCGATGCTTGAGTCCAAAATTTGGAGGTGTACGGAGAGACCCCCACCTAAAGATGGCCCTGCTCCCCCTCTCTCTCTCTCTCCGGAGCCTACCCCAAGAAATATTTTTAGCATCACAAGAACAAGCGATGCTTTCATCCAAACGGCTGCAGATATCTGGCTTATTAACACAGCGGCTTTCTCCCTAGGCTGCGATACTCTTTACTGCACTCACAATCAGTGAGTGCAAGGGTTCTCAGCTTCCGCCGGGTCACTTCTGAGCTCTGAAAGGATCATGCACGGCGGTGCCTTTGGGTAATTCTTACGGTGCTCCCAAAAACGCTGACTACAGCCTTTGGTTTATGATTAGTGGCAAGCAGCACAGCAGCGCTCCAGACTGGTGGCAGTGACGAAGGGCAAAAAGCTTTCCAGAACTCGTTTCTCATTGGATTGAAAGGACTCACCTTTGTTTTACAATATTTTCACCTGCAGCTGGAAAGCTAAACGGATTTTGAAACTGCAGATGTGCCAGTTGTGAGGCACTTGCCCGCTGCCGATGACTTGTGGTAGAAGGATTGGATGAGCCAGCCGTTCTGTGGACCAAATTTAGAGCAAAGTGCCAGGGGGTGAGCAGAAGCTGTTAACAAAGGGGAAAGAGAGGGTTTGAATGAGTTTCTTTATAGAGCGCCAGGGAATGCAGTTTTTCCCACAAGACGGTGAAAGCAGACCATGAGATCCTTGCAGAAGAGAAGCTGGAAACAGAGGCAGAACTCGGTGTCCAGGCAGATAGTCTGGATGACGTAACCTCTGGATCCTTTACAGAGGCCCCGGAGGGCACCAGCGCGTGCAGCAGTAACTTACCCGAAGGAAACTCGCACGATGATCTTAGAATTACACACATGTGAAAGTCACTTTAATCGGCGAGGCCTTCTATTTCTCTCAGGTTTCTCATTAAGAAACATTAGCACCAGCTCTTTGAAAGATTATGACGTTTCCCCTTGCTGACCTGGACACACACACACATTTAAAACTTATCCCCAAGCCACAACTCGGCAGTGATCAGTTTTGAGGAGAAATCTCAATAACTATATGCAGAAAAAAAAAAAAAGATACAAAATCACCACAGAACAGTGACGGGTCTTCATGTGCAGTGGGAAACGGTTCTAGTGTAACCCAGCGAAGCAACGGTTTACAGAAATAAAAATAATTAATGACATAACTTCCTCTCCAAAAGTGGAGCATATCCCAGAGCTTCACCATATTATTAGATGCATTTTAACAGCCGCAATCATTGGCATAGAAAGCACACTTGGCTCACCCAGTCTGTCCTGTTGCCCTTGCCCAGTCATGATCCTCTCTTGCCCTCACCATTGCCTTTCTGTCTGTCCCAGGTAAGCTTGAACTGTGGCCCGATTTGGTTCCTGTAATACTAGCAAGCCCACAGCTGGCAGCAGGAGAGCACAGAGAGTTAATGGCCTCCACTGCGCATGCCGCTCTACAACAACGGTGGGCACCTCCGGTCCTCAAGGGCCGCAAACCAGGTTGGGTTATCCAGAGACCCCTAATGAATACGCATGAGAGAGATTTGCATGCACACTGCCTCAGTTGTAGGCAAATCTGTTTCATGCATATTCATTAGTGTTATCCTAAGAACCAGACCTATTTATAGCCCTCGAGGATAAAGACCTGCCCACCCCGCTCTACAACAGCAAAGAGCCAGCCCCAGTCTGCATGAAGGACAGGATCCCAGGTGTAAAGGCACAGAATGCCCCTCCCCCTCTCCACTGGATTTTCATGGGAGATTTTCATACTTTCAGAAATCTTGCACCATAGAGTTCTTGATCACATCCGAAGATGGGACCTTTGTGCTCCTGAAAGCTTAGGAGACTTCTCTGGGAGTGAGTGCCTGGAAGCGACAACAGGAAGGAACTTGATCGCTTTGCGTTCTGTCCCCGACTCTGTTTTATATATTAAAAAAATAGAAATGTTACATCGCTGGAGACTCAAGTGGTGCATCAAATAGATTTTAAAAACAAAATTACATCTTGTCTTATTCCCTGTGTGGAAGTGTTACTTAGTGTAATGACGTGGGAGGAAGGGGGGAAATCGAGCCACAATGCGCCTGTCGCTCAGGTCTCTTAGCACACATTTCATCATATCACTGTTCTATATTTTCACAGTTTCTTATCCATAAATTATTTGAAATTGACAATTTCATATTCAATTGTGGCTGTTTTTGCTCAAAAATAAAATTTAAACTTACAATCAATAAACAAACATTTTTGGAACAGAAGCATCCATAGTTGGATCGGTTCTAGGGAAATCGGAATTCCTGCTGCTGGACTGATCTAAGAATTTGCTAGAGATGGTGCACGGTTTCTGTGATTTGTCGCTGTTGCAGACATAGTCGATCTATGCGTCTGCTTTTGGGGTCATGTTGATTTTTTTTTGTTGGGGGGGGGGGGGGGAGAAGGGTGGAAATCCAGTGTGATGGTTTAAATTTGTTGTCATGTTTTAATGATCTTTGCTCAGTAGTGGTGGACAATTCTTTTAGGCGAATTGTCAGAGTATATCTCCATGGTGGCCATAGAGTCTGCTTTTGTCAAACGCTTACATCACAACATTTGAGAGAAGAACCTCCTGGCCCTGCTGTGTCACTACAGACCCTGATCCATCTCCCCTCCCCCTCCCCCTCACTATCTTCTGTACCCAGTTCAAGCCTGCTTGGATTCTGGCACTGTTCTGGTTACTTCGGCCTCCACGGGTGGGCAAGTCCAGACAGCTGGTACCCGGGATATCATGGCAGAATTCACTGCTGGAGACAGAAGTCTGACTGCTGCATGTCCAGCTGTCGATTCTCCTTTGAACCCGGGTCTGTCTGTACTGCAGGCAGTAACTTGCAAGCATGGTGGATAGCAGTTTGCTGCTCCCCCCACTCCTACATCAGTCCCTAGATCTGTCAGTCTATAAAAACTCTTACTAAGGAGCCATTTAAAAAGAATTAAAAAAAAAAAAAGCCCAGTAAAGCACTGCTGCATTTATTGAGAAGAGACAATCCGTGACACGGTCAGACCATTGACGGTGAAGGAGAGGATTCAGTTGCGGTTACTGTCTGCTGTGCTGGCGTGCTCTCCCTGTATGGATTATTTTGCAATCAATTACACTCCGGAAGAAATGAGCTGTGTAAATACACCTTCTTAATCTTTTTATTATTCATGGCATGGGGAGGAGGGGCAATTATCAGCAAGGGAAGAGAAGAAATGAATAAAGGCTGCCAGACAGGCAACAACCTTGAAGAGTGCGATAGAGGACAGAGGCTGTACCTCTGGCTGACAGCAGAGGGCGCTTTGGGATACGCGACCAAGGCTGACAAGGGGGCTATTTGCCCATGTTAATACAGTAAATGCAATTTGAGATCAGTTTCGTTCTATGGAATTACATTTGTTGTTGCTAGAATCGAATAACAAGGTCATGCTTTGAGAATAATGCTTTCAGAGGCTTCTGGAAAGGTTAAAGCCTGGTTGATTGGCACTACTGCTCACAAGTTTCAAACTTTAAGCTAATTCGACCCCCTTTATTTTCTGTGCCCAAGATTTCCTGAACATGCATTCACTCAGGAGAGGGGAAAGCTTAAAAGTTACTTTCAAAAAGAAAAAAAATACAATCAGTTACAATTTGAAATGCAAAATACTAAGTAACTAGTTCATGTTCACAGATACTTTGCAGCCATTTCACTACTGCAGGTATGACGTTACCCTGGATATAAAACAAATGCAGAAGAAAAATAATTCACACCAGGAAAGCAAATTAATTGCCGCCCCCCCCCCCCCCCCCCACTGTTTTCAAATATGGGAACAGTATTTAAATATAAAATAAAATAAGGTTTTGAGGGCAAAGGCTTCCCTGGCCTGTTGTTCCCATGTGATCTGGGCTGGTTGTTAACTCTTTTTTTTTCCGGGTTAGTGTATCCGTGTTTACTGTGGACAGTGCCAGCTATCTGCATTTCAAGAGAGAGGCAGCGTTGTGGGAAGTATTTTGCCCAGGCCCAAAAAGTATAGCTGAATTTCTGTATTATCAGAAAATATTTACTCAAAGGGACAAAATGATCAAGTACTGTAACTAAATTATTTGTAATGACTTCGAAGCTCAACGTAAACAGTCCTGGTAAGGGACAAGCCATCGAGTACATGGAGATTAGGAAGTGGTAGGATTATATGAATTTCCAGTCCACACTCTGGACCCCGGGTCCTTCAACAGTAATAGCCACAGATACTAGCATCAGTAGCATGGGATATACTTAGTTTTTGACTCCCTGCCAGGCACTTGTAGCCTGGATTGGCCACTGTTGGAAACAGGATGCTGCGCTTGATGGACCTTTGATCTGACCCAGTATGGCAATTTCTTATGGTCTTTATATATATATATATATATATATATATATAATCACATTATGGAATTTATCATTTAATAATAGGAAAACATTTTGATTTTGATGGAAGGTCCAGGGGAAAACACCTCTCTGCTATTTTCCAGAAAATTGGCCATGCCAATGCACCTTGAGCAAGGCCAAAGCTTGTAGGCGTCCTCAGGGTCAGGGCTGACCATCCCTGGTCAGTAGGAAGCTGCTGAGTAATGAGTTACTGGGCCCGTTCCCTCCATCCCTTCTGTCTGTGACTGCACAGGCCAAAGTAAAAACCAGCCCAGTTCTGACCTGGAGGAAGGGGCTGCATTAGTTAGCACCGGTCAGCGAATATAAAAACGTAGAAATGACGGCAGAAGAAGACCAGACGGTCCATCCAGTCTGCCCAGCAAGCTTTCACACTTATTTTCTTTTACTTATGTGTTACTCTTGTCCCTTGTTAGTAACATTTTGGTTCTATTTCCCTTCCACCCCTGTCATCGATGTAGTTAGCAGTGCTGGAGCTGCATCTAAGTGAAGTATCTAGCTAATTGGTTAGGGGTAGTAACTGCCGTCATAGCAAGCTACTCCCATGCATGTTTATCCAGCCTGTGCAACTCAGTCCTTGTTGGTTGTTGTCCAAATATAAATCATCTTTTCATCATCCCCCCTGCCGTTGAAGCAGAGAATTATGTTGGATTTGCATTGAAAGTGAAGTATCAGGCTTACTTGGTTTGGGGTAGTAACTGCCGTAACAAGCCAGCTACTCCCCGCTTTTTGTGGATTCAAATCCTTTTTTTTTCACATTTCCTCTTGCCGTTGAAGCATAGAGCAATGTTGGAGTTGCATTAACAGTGCGTATGTTTTTTGAATAAGGTTATTAATCTCCAGGTAGTAGCCGTCATTCCCGCAAGCCGCCCCCATGCCTCTTCACTTCAGCTTATCTAGTAGTATCAGGATGGGAAGGACTAGTGGGTCTTGGCCCTCAGTGGAAAAGCATTGGATCTGGAGAGCAGGCAGCACGCATTGTGAACATTTAAATCAGAGTCTGGTTACTGTCTGATTCTCCCCTCCTCTATTACCATTCTGTCCCACCCAAGTCTGTGCACCAACCAGGAGAAAGATCTTGGAGAGGTTGTGTCCATGTTCTCAAGATAGTGAAACAGTGTGATAAGGCAGAGGACAGAGCAGAGGAATATTTGGGTGCATAAGAAGAGGCATAACCAGCAGAAAAAGAGGAGGTGATAATGCCTAGGTACAGGGCATTAGTGAGACCTCACCTAGAATATTGTGTCCAATTCTAGAGACCATCTCTCTGAAAGAAACAGAAAAGGTGGAGACAATCCACAGAGAGGCTACCAGAATGGTAGAGGATTTGTACCAAAACCCCTATGTCATGAGGCTGAAGGACCTAAATATGTATACCCTAGAGGGGAGGAGAAACAGGGGATATAATTAGACATTCAGATATCTCAAAGGTATAAATGGGACACAAGAAACCAACCTTTTTCAGAGGGAAAAATGCTCTAGAACCAGATGTCACAGTATGAGTCTCCAGGGAGGTAGATTTAACAGTAACTTCAAAAAATATTCCTTCACAGAAAGGGTGGTGAATGCATGGAACGGTTTCCCAGGGGAGGAGGTGCAGACAGGAATAGTAACAGAATTGAAAAACGCCTGGAATAAGCAGAGAGGAATTCTAGTGGCAGAGAAATGAAGGGGAAAGGTTGGCTGAGGTCTGTGGCCCCTGGATTGAGACTAAATAAATTTAATGGTCCTTGTCTGCTTAAAGATTCTCTGACAGTGGTAGGTACAGGGTTGGGAGGTTCCGTATTACAAACAAGCCATCTTTCACTCCTCTAGGGCAGAGGCAAGAGGAGAGCTGAGAAGAAGAATAGAAAAGGCTGAGAAAGGAAGCATGACCTAGCGATACTGCAGGCCATGCAGCAGCCACCAGAAGGCTACAATTCTCCAAAAGCCAACCGGTCTGGTGCTGGCTGGTTGTTGTGAGCAAATAAGGCCATGGGGGGGGGGGGGGGTGGTGTCCTAGGAGGCTGCATGTTCAGGCAACAGGTTCACCGCTTTTGGATTGTGCAGGGCTTGGCTGTGGGACTTTGTGAGGAGGTGAAGGCTGAGTGATGATGAAGAGCCAAAGAGGAAGATGACAAAACTTGAACTGGATAAAGGGTGATGCCCTATGAATGGTCAAACTTCTCTGGCTGGCAGCTGGGTTACATCCGTATCCTTGTGGACAGGAGTAACTGGGCAGACTGGATCAGGGGTGGTTCTGTCATCAGGCAGGATGAGGCAGCAAAATTTTGGGAGCATCAAAATGTGCCTCCTCCCCAAAACACTCCTGTGGCGGCTGCTTCACCTTGCCACAAACATATGATTGTTGAGGTGCTTATGGGGCCACAGCTGCGGCCTGAAGAAAGGAGGCCTGGCTGGGCTGCAGTGGAGCCCATCCTATTGCTACATGAAGAAAGAGGAGGCCTAGTAGGGACATGGTGAAACCTTTAAAAGCACTACACTGGCCACCAATTCAATCTAGAATACAATATAAAACATTAACGATCATATTCAGTAACATTAACAATAACCACAATGACCTTCTTGGGATACCACTTAAATAACACGAACCACAACGAACTCTGAGATCACAAAATAAATAAATAAACCTATCTTGCCATGGCCTGAAAAAGAGGAGACCAGTCAGGGTTGTAGGGGAGCCCATCCTGCTATGGTCCCACTGTGGTAGAACCCATCCCACTGCAGCCTGAAGAAAGAAGAGGCCTAGTAGGGCTGTGTTGGAGCCCATGCCACCATGGCCCAAAGAAAGAAAAGCCCCTGTGCATATCTGTGAGAGAGGCTGTATGCATGTGTGAGTTTTTGTGAGAGTCAGAGCCTGTATACATGTTTATATGTGTGAGAGCCTATATGTTTTGAGAGAGAGCATGTATGAATGTGTGAAAGAGCCTGTGTGCATGAGTGTATGATGTGGGTGTGAGAGAGCTTTTATGCATGTTGGTGTATGTGGTGTGCATGAGAATCTATGTGAGAGATCCTGTGTGCACATGTAAGTTTGTGTGTGTGAGAGAGAGAGCGAAAGCCTTTATGCACGTGTGAGTATGAGAGAGCCTGTGTGTATGTGGCGACTGTAAGTGATATGAGTGAAAGCCTATGTGTGTGTGTGTGTGAGGGAGATGGATCTTGTGTATATGAGATCATGGGAGTTTAAATAAATAAATAAATAAGTGTATGTGTGTGTGAGAGAGGATAAAGTTTATCCCAATCCATGACAGTCTTAGGGTAAATGGAAATCAAAAGATTCCAGGTATGGAGAGTGGGAGATTTTTTTTTATTCTTATTCAATTTAATTAAAAATGTTTTTAATTATTGAATAATGCCCTGAAAACGACTGTTTTAAAATATTTATTCTTTCTGTTAGTATTATCCAAGGAAAGCAGAACAAACGGTAGTGATTGGTGTATCAAGGGATTCTTTATTGGTATATTGCCCGGCTCTGGCCGAGTTTCGCTTTCGCAGGAGCTGCCTCAGGGGCTACTACAAGAACAATATTAATTAAAATTACACATGACAGACATACATATACATTAAACAAATGGACATAGATATGTGTCAATACATATAAAATGTCGCCAACTTGAAGTAAATAATAAAACATATATATACCAATAAAGAATCCCTTGATACACCAATCACTACCGTTTGTTCTGCTTTCCAGTATTATTGATCAGCTTCCGATTTTTTTTTTAGTATTATCCAAGGGAAATCTTGACTCACAAATCTGCTTCATTTTTTTAAGGGTTAATAAACATGTGGATAAAGGTGAAGCGGTAGATGTAGTGTATTTGGATTTTCAGAAGGTGTTTGACAAAGTCCCTCATGAGAGGCTACTAAGAAAACTAAAAAGTAATGGGATAGGAGTCGATGTCCTTTCATGAATTACAAACTGGTTAAAAGACAGGAAACAGAGAGTAGGATTAAATGGTCAATTTTCTCAGTGGAAAAGGGTAAACAGTGGAGTGCCTCAGGGATCTGTACTTGGACCGGTGCTTTTCAATCTACTAGATAAGGGAGCCCTGACCGACGTGCCGCAAATGCGCAGTAGAGAGCAACTCTACCGCGCATGCGCGGGCAAGCACGTCAGTCAGAGCGGAGCGTGCCCGAAAAAAAAAATGGTGCTGGGTCCAGGAGCAGGAGCGCCGGCGATGACGACGAGCAGGAGCGGCGGCGGCGAGGAGCAGGAGCGGGAGGAGCAGTACCAGCGGCGGCGGCGGCGATGACACGCACGAGGGAGGGACACCCCACGTCTGCCAGTTATGGATGAGCTGAAAGGGGAGGGGATTGAGAGAGGGGGAGTGAGTGAGGGGAGGGAGGAGAGAGTGAGCGGAGCTGAGGGGAGGAGGGAGGAGAGAGTGAGGGGAGGGGGAGGGAGGAAGAGGAGGGGGAGGAGAGAGGGAGGGAGGGGGAGGAGAGAGTGAGGGGGAGGGAGGAGAGAGTGAGGGGGAGGGAGGAGAGGGTGAGCGGAGGAGAGAGGGAGAGGGTGAGGGGATGGGTAGAGTAGAGGGAGGGGGAGGGAGGAGAGGGAGGGAGAATAGACAGAGGAGAGAGTGAGGGGAGGGGAGGGAGACTAGAGGGGGGAGGTGAGAGGGAGGGGGGGGGGGAGAATGAGGGGGAGGGAGTGGGAAGGAAATGGACCGAAACATTTTTTTTAAATGTTGCCCGTTGTTACAGGCTTAACGGCTAGTATATATATAAATGATCTGGAAAGGAATACGATGAGTGAGGTAATCAAATTTGCAGATGATACAAAATTATTAAGAGTAGTTAAATCACAAGCGGATTGTGATAAATTGCAGGAGGACCTTGTGAGACTGGAAGATTGGGCATCCAAATGGCAGATGAAATTTAATGTGGACAAATGCAAGGTGATGAATATAGGGAAAAATTATCCATGCTGTAGCTACACGATGTTAGGTTCCATATTAGGAGCTACCACCCAGGATAAAGATTTAGGCATCATAGTGGATAATATATTGAAATTGTTGGCTCAGTGTGCTGTGGCAGTCCAAAAAGGGTTTGGCCCTCAGAAAGCCTAGAGTAAACTGAATGACAATGTTAGCAATTATTAGGAAGGGAATGGTGAATAAAACGGAAAATATCATAATGCCTCTGTATTGCCCCATGGTGAGACTGCACCTTGAATACTGTGTACAAATCTGGTTGCCGCATCTCATAAAAGATATAGTTGCAGTGGAGAAGGTACAGAGAAGGGCAACCAAAATGATAAAGGGGATGGAACAGCTCCCTTATGAGGAAAGGCTAAAGAGGTTAGGGCTGTTCAGCTTGGAGAAGAGATGACTGAGAAGGGGACATGACAGAGGTCTTTAAGATCATGAGAGGTCTTGAACGAGTAGATGTGAATCAGTTATTTACTCTTTCAGATAATAGGAGGACTAGAGGGCACTGCATGAAGTTAGCAAGTAGCACATTTAAAACTAATCAGAGAAAATTGTTTTTCACTCAACATACAATTAAGCTCTGGAACTTGCTGTCAGAGGATGTTGTTAGGGCAGTTAGTGTAGCTGGGTTTAAAAAGGTTTGGATAGGTTCTTGGAAGAGAAGTCCATTAACTGCTATTAATCAAGTAGACTTACGGAATAGCACTGCTATTAATTTCATCAGAGGTATGGGATCTAATTAGTGTTTGGGCACTTGCCAGGTACTTGTAGCCTGGATTGGCCACTATTGGAAACAGGATGCTGGGCTTGATGGACCCTTGGTCTGACCCACTATGGCAATTTATGTTCTTATTGTTTTTCTATTATGATTGATGTGTTATATTTCTTGATTTTATTATTGTTTTATGAGGAATGATGGTGTTTCTGTTTTTCCATTGTTGCACTGCATACAGAGTCTGGCTTTTTATGATTTCCAGTTCAGGTTTTGTCTGCACCTTTCTGTTTAAAAAAAAAAGTATAAATATTTGGTGTCTGTCCGTCTGTGTTCTGCATGGGTGATTGAGGTGAGGTATTCTGCTGGCATGTAGTTTCTGTGTAGGGATCTACAGCAGCCTGGCTTATTTTGTTTTCCTATAGTAGGTGTTTTAGGTTCTGGTGTAATAGTTGCAGTGTTGCTTTTTCATAGGTAGGGTTGTTTCTGTTTGAGTACTAGCATTTAGTGCTGTTTTGGTATGTAAAGTTTACTATATTATAATTGCAATTCAGTTCAGGGCCGGTGCTAGCGTTTTTTCTGCCCTGTGTGAACAATTATGGTGTTGCCCCCCCCCCCCCCCCACCCCATTCTGTTTTTTTTTAATACAGGATTTTTGTTGTTTTCCCAATAACCAACACACAGTAGAAACTGTCAGTCTCACACTCTGTCGCATACCCTTTTTCCCTGCTGAAAAAAAGCCCTGCGCCCTCTGACAATCCAAACTTTCAAAATTGACACATCTCCTGAAATCATCTTACCCCATCCACGGTCCCAAACACCTAAATTGTGCAGAAGTGATCCCCAGGTGCTCCTGCCCCACCTCCAGTACATACAAATGGCACCGGCTGGGTCCTGTAGCATGCATTGCTGTGGTGCCACCCAGAAAACCCTGCAAAAAATACTTTTGGAACCCATATGGTATTAGGCCTCTTGTAATATGTATAGATGTAGGTTTGGCCCTCAGAAAGCCTAGAGTAAACTGAATGACAATGATCTAGTAAACCTCCTGCACCAAAAAGGTACTAACTGTCAGCTTTGAAATAGGAACAACCCTAACTATGAAAAAGCAACACTGCAGATATTACACCAGACCCTAAAACACCTCCTTTAGGAATGCAGAACAAACCAGGCATTATAAATCCCTACACAGAAACTATATGCTAGCAGAATATGCCATCTCGGTCACGGATGCCGAACACAGACAGACCCCTCACCAAATATAAAATAAAGAGACCATAAAGAATAAATAGAAATGGAGAGACAGAAACCGAACTGGAAACTGCAACAAACCAGACCATTTATGCAAATCAGCAATGGAAAAACAGAAATATTCCTCATAAATCATCAAAGAATAAAATCAAGAAATATAACTCAAGCATAATAAAGCATACTAATAAAAAGAATATTGCCAAAGAGCTGCCGAATAGAATAACATCCAATAATTAAGAACACGTATAAAAAGTTTATAATTTTTCTAAACAGCTATAAAATATTTCAAAATAGCAGAGACATCAAATACCCAACAATTAAAACTAATAAGAATGGAAAAATCCCCCATATCTGAAAAAAATTGATATCCTGTCATCTTGAGCTTGTTGTGATTAGTGAGGATGGCACAAAATTTCTTCATACACACAACTCAGGCAGGCTCTCAGGCACATAAATACACACACACACACCACCCAGGCAAGCTCCCATTCACACAAACACACACATAACCAAGACAAGCTCCCATTCACACAAATACACATACACCCATAACCCAAGTAAGCTCCAATTCACATAAACACACATGCACACATAACCCAGGCAGGCTTCCAGTCACACAAACACACACACACACAAATCCAGGCAGGCTTCCATTCAAACAAACACAGACACACCGCTGCTTCTATTCCTCTTTTTAAAGGGCTCCCCACCTCGCTCAAAACTTCTGCAGCTGCTCCTGCTTTTTTTTTTTTTTTACCTCTTCTGACTGGTTTCCTCTGCAGGAAAAGCCCTCCCACAGGCTTAAATAGGCCTGAAAGCAATTCTGCCTCCCCTGCTGATACAGCCACTTCTGTTCTTGGCCGGCACCAGTGGCAAGAGCAGGAACCGGCAGATCAAAACAAGCTGCTCAGAGGTGTTCTGCAACGCCGCTCCGCATGCCTCTGCTGGATGCAGCAGCCATGGCTTCGGGAAGGCGCAGGGAAATCGAAAAAACCCCCCCAAAACCGCTGACTTCAGTGGCAGACAGGAGGAAGGGGAGGGCCAAGCTCTCCACGGCATTTTTCCATGGTGACTCTGTGCGTCTACTAACTGCTCTTCAGTACCTCAGCCCAGCAGGACTCAGGAGGATGAGGCTGCCATGAATCTGCCTGCTTCCACTGCCGCCCCCTGGGTGTGCCGCCCCATGCAAATGCACAGTATGCCTACCCGGTTGCACCAGCCCTGATTCAGTTTACCCATGGCTTTGAGGGCCAGCCCACATCAAACACACTTTACAATAGGCCTTATACCAGATGGGTTCCAAGTGTCTTTTTCTGCAGGGATTTCTAGTTGGCACTACAGCAGTGCCTGTAAAAATAATATTCATGTTATATTTTATTTTATTTAGCGCTTTTCTATACCGGCATTCAAGATAGGCATCACCTCATGCTGGTTTACATTTAACAGGGGGTGTAAAATATAGATAAATAAATTAAAAAACTGTAGCAAGTGAAAAGAAAAACTCTGAAGTTACAATAAAACAAGGGAGTTCAATACTGGGAGGAGGAAAGTCTAAAGGAATTTAACAGCGAGAGCAGTTATTTACAATGTTGTGATATTTTGCTTCAGAAAACTCTGAATATCCTTTTCATGGAAAATCTGTTGTTATAAAGGCACAGTTTTTAATTGTGGGTAGCGAGGGTTGGAAAGGTGAGGGCACACAAGTCTGTATAGTTTGCCTAGGGCACCTAATACCCTTGCACTAATTTGGAGAGAGAGTCTACCACACACAGACCCCCACCATCCACCCGTCTCCCACTTCTGCAGGTGGCAGGGCTCCTGGGGGTATGGCAGGATTGCCAGCTTCCTGGAAATATCTGCTCGGTCTGCCACTCCTCTGGGAACGCTGAACCCTGCTGTCCCCATTCTGTAGCATTTCAAATCACTGAAAGGGCCAGAACTCCAGACGGAGCCCCCTCTTGGCCCTATACTAAGCACCATCTAATCTCTCGCCTAAGGCAGCAGATTGCCTTGAGCTGCCCCTGGACTGGATGGGCCAACTGGTCTTTTTTTTTTTCCTGCCGTCACCCAGTACGTGACTATGGTCTGCCCGTCCTCCTATAACCTGTCAGCATGGAGCATACAGCAGAGGGAACGTGCGGCGATTTTTATTGTTACTAAAAACATACGGCTTCTGCTTTCAACTGCTCCCATTAAATTCTATCCTTCCCTGTAGACTCATAACAGTAACCTGCTGCCGAACTGCACAGAGCGGGGAGAGAGAAAATTAAGCCTCGTGGACAGCAATAAAAAGTAGCTGCAGACAATCAGATTTCCAAACTCAACTGCCTGTGAGCAGATTTAGTGGCCCAAGGCTCTAGTGCTCCTTGGGGGCAGGTTTAGTGCTCCAGGAAACGCCAGCACAGGGACAGTGCTTTGCACCACTCCTCAGGTGAAACAGCCTCTGGTTAGTTCTTCTATTGGTCTGATACGCGGTACGAGGGCCTGGAAAGGATACAACGCGAGGACCACAGCAGCTCTGGGCAGAGGAAGGTTGCTTTTGAATTCAGAATAAAATGCCAGAAGAAAGCACATTCATCTTCCCTGTTCAATAGATCAAGAGCAATTGTTCTAGAGCAGGTTCCCCAAACTCTCCTCCACCCAGGACTCGTTTTTGAGATTAATCAAAACACTCGGATTGTCATGGGCCCCGGCGGACACATGCGTAGCTCACGGGCTCTTCGTTGTGGATATCCTGAAAACCCAGGCTGGGGTACCAAGGGCAGTATTTGAGGAGATCCTGGCCTAAGAGGTTCTAGACATGACAAATCCCGTTTTAGTGCCGCAGTGTCAGCTGGAGGCCCGTTGGAAGGCTTTGCAATCCTGGGCAGGTTAACATTCAGCCTCACTAGGAAGGAGGACAGCTGGCTCCACTTTCTGCCCCACAAGCGGGTTAATCCAGTCCTGAATTTACCTTCCCACTGTTATCTATGGACTTGAAGTTTTGACTTTCCTAAAAAAAATAAATAAATAATAATCCATTGCTTTGCTTAGACTGGATTTTTGCCTTTTCAATCGCTTCCCTAGTTTTGATTATTGTTCCGAGTTTTCCCTTGAATTTGTTCCATGAAAATCAGAAGTACAAGTCCACGTGCTGGACTGGATGAGCCTGTTTCGTTGGCCCAGGGTGAGCTACCAACCCTACTCCGAAGTCTCCCCTCCCGTATCACAGCATGGACATCCGTGCGCACCACAGGGGCAAAGAGACATGCATTCTATTGATCTTCCTGGTTTCCTTTAGCAGGGACCTAATTTGACAGGGATCCTCGGAAAGTACATTTACAAACCAGCTCAGTCTGTGAGTTCTTCTCGGGCTGTGGGAGGCTAATGTGAAATTCTTTTTTTTTTATGGTTAATTGTTATTGCATTTCTGTGGAGGTCATACAAAAATGTACGTTCTGGCATGAACACCCGCTAGCATTATAACACTGATGAGAAAGGCCTGGGGGCATCCGTCCCCCCCCTCCCCTCTCCCTGAAAAAGCAGCACATAATGCAGTCATAACTCACGAACGTCTGCAGAATGATGGGGTTAAGTGGTTGCTATTCCCTTCCTCCCCTTGCGCTAATGTGCCGCAGATCCTGGTCGCGTTCACCTCTGCATCGGGCTCAGGCTCTACTGTACCCCAGCTTCTTACACGATGAGGAAAACAGCACTTGCAAAACGAGTTCTCTTTCGCTGGCCTGATCTGAATTCCTCCCCTGGGGCTTGGTGGGCTTGTCTTCCGTTAAGGGCTGGACGCAGCAACTGCCTCTTGTTGGGCACCCAGCGCTCCGACGGCCTTCAGCACCGCAGAATCCAAGCACCCAGCAGGCTTGCAGATGACCTTCCAGGGGACTCAGAGTAGGGGGGGGGGGGGGGTGAGTTGAGGGATTGGTTTGGCCCTTTGGGTTATTGGATGTCCCATTCTGGTCATGGGACAGAATGGGACATCCAATAACCCAAAGGGCACAGTACAAGACGAATTGTGCTTGATGTACATGAGCGGAGACTATACCCGATTGAAAACGCACCAAATTCACAGACCACAAGATTATTAAACACTCGGTGTATTTACCCGAGCGTGTTCTGATATATACAGAGAGATCAACTTGACACAGCCCCTGAGGCAGCCCCAAGTGGGGCGAAACTCAGCCTGAGTCGGGCATTCGTATGAACCTAAGTCTCCACTGAAATAAAAGCTTACACATGGACTACCTTGGTGTCTAATCTATATTGTTGCCCAAATCTCAAGGCATTTAAGAAAAGTTTAAAAACATGGTTTTTTAAACAGGCATTTTACAAGGAGACGGGAGAATAGAAATTATTCAGGAATAAGCAGATAAGCACCGACACACAGTACTTATGACAATACAGTAGAGTAGTCTATGAACCCCACATCACAACTAGCATATTGATAACACCATGTATAATAAATTTACCCGTAAAAGTACTTTCAGTACACTCGGTCATGACCCACTTCTCTAAAAATTATTTTGTCTAATGATATATTGTAACCGAACCTTTGACGGCACCTGTTAGAATGTACTATAGTACACTTTTACTTACATTAAATATGTGCCTACATGTAAACCGTTGCGATGGTATATAACTTAGCGACGGTATAGAAAAGATTTTAAATAAATAAATAAATAAATGGCTTTCTTAGACAACCTACCTTCTTGTTTTATCGGTCCATTCTGGTCATGGGGCAGCCTTGTTTGGGTAGCACAACTGATGCCACCAGCTTCTCGTCTTTAAACTTAACAACCAAATTTGCAGAGTATACGGAGTGGCCACTTTATCCATCATAAAATAAGTTATTTGAAACAGTCTTACTCTGCTTCCAGGAAGCAGTACCTGAAAGACTTCATGAATGATTCCTGCAGGTATAACTGAATGTTGCAGAGGACCCAAGCAATTGTACCCAACACTATGGCAGTTTTCAGGAAGACTGCTGCGGCAGGGCACCAGTGCCCCAAAGTAGGACGCTAGGGGGGAGGTTAACACGAGAAATCAGCCAGGGCCATGAATTAGGCGCCTGCAGCATTTCTGCACCATTCACAGCTCTCTGTGGCCATCAAGTTCATGGCAAGGCCTCAGCAGGTATCGAAGGCAGGCAAGTCCAGCCTGGAAATCTTCTCAGAAAGACACTGTGTTAATTTGTTGCACAGGAAAGCAAAAGAAGAGAGAAATCGAAATGCCTGGCAACGGTGGTGAGCAAGCGGTGACTCTGCCTGCTATCACTATCTACAGGTCATTTTACTGGGCTTTCGAACAATTTCCTGGGACAAATTGTACCCACAGCGACCCAGACTTAAGGACTGCACAAGCCGCACTCTTTGCTGGGGAGCTCTGTGGAGGGTTTGATGTCAAGAGGGACACCTGGGTGGCGAGTGAACCATCCCAACTACGAAGTGCAGCCCAGTAATAGACACAGGTTTGCTCCAAGTCTTCCTTATAAAAGGCAGCTGAGCCAGTCTCTGTGACACTGCTACCCAGGGGGAGAAGGCGTAGCGCCTAGTGTTAGAGCAGCAAACTACAAATCAGGGAGGCCAGGGTTCAAATCTCACTGCCACTCCTCGTGACCTTGGGCAAGTCACTTCACCCTCCATTGCTTCAGGTATAAACAGATTGTGAGCCCTCTGGGGACAGGAAATACCTCCAGCGCCTGAATGTAATCCACTTTGAAGTGACTAAAGGGGGGGGGGGGGGACGGAATATAAATCTAATAAATAAACCTGTTAGCCTGTGCTGCTGGGGGGGTTCATTGTAGTCAACTATTTATATCGCTATAGGAGGGCCAGCTAATAACTCGAGATAAGGTTTTGGTGTTGGTTTAGGGTTTTGGGGCCAGTTTGACATGCAGAGTGAGACGTACGAACAGCACAGTACACCTCAGTGAAGGTTTGAAGTCATTTGGAGTGAGGAAAGTCTCACAAGGATGAGATTTCTACAGTATTCTCTCACCCTAGCTTGATAGTAACCTGTGACAGAGTCCATCAAGCTAGGGCGAGAGAACATAGTAGAAATCTCGTTTGTGAGACTTTCTTCTCTCCAAATGACGTCAAATCTTCAATGAGGTGTACTGTGCTGTTCGTTCGTCTCGCTCTGCACGTCAAACTGGTCCCTAAACCACATCACCTCCTGTTATTAGCTGTACTACCGCCTTTAGTGATAAAAGAAGTTGAATACTGTGAAGGCCTCCCCAGAGCCTCTCTCTCCCAAGCCCAGAAATGGCCAAAATGCAATTTGCAATCTTTATCATGAATTGTGCTACGGTCATTTCAGGCATTTCGCACAGCTTAACTCCAGGAAAAAAGGTGAGGTTATTTCTGGCATTAAAACTGTGCGATAGTGTGCGTTACACTATCGCACAGTGCAAAAATGCCCTTCATTTTAATGAATCCCGCCCCTATGAAAAATTTGCATTCGCACAATGGGATAGCATTACTATCGCATGCGTTATGGCGGTCATTAATACCATAATGCATTTTGATGAATAACTTTAAACATTTCCTAATCCATTAAACCAATTAAAATACATAAGAACAAATAAGAAAAATAAAAAACAATTAAGACAACAGTACCTGTCGCATTAAAACAATGGCTCAGTAGACAAACGCAGAACATGTTGCTTCCATTAGCTCTTCATTGACCACAAAATTAAGGATGGAACACCAAGGTCCATCGAGCCCAGCATCCTATCTCAGTCAGTGGTCAGTCTGGGTTGCAAGCAGGGGCGGATTCCCGCTGACGACCGGCCCGGGGATTCGCTGCCCCGGCCGGCCCCGGAGATACCACGTGGTCTGCCGAGCGCGACTCTGTCACAGCCGCGCTCGGCAGATCACGTGACTAGAGCGACCGGCCCACCGGGGAATGCCCGATCCCCCCCCCCATAGGCCAATCTGCCCCTGGTTGCAAGTACCTGGCAGATCCCAAAAAGTAAATCTGTTTCTTGGCTACTCCCAAGTCTACCTGGTTAATAATATTTAATGAAGTTTTGCTCCAGAATCTTCTCCAAACCTCTTTTAAACTCCACCTATGTTAGATACCTTGATCACATCCTCCGACCACAGATCCCTCAGCTTGATAGTGTCCTGAATGAAAAATTATTTTCAATGATCTGTTTTGAATCTGCTGGTTGCTAGTTTAAGGGAGGGTCCCCTCATTTTAGTATTATCTGAAAAGGTAAATAACCGTCCTTTTTTTACCTGTTCCACCCCACTCATGACTTTATAAACTTCTATCCTGTCCCCTCTCAGCCGTCTCTTTTCCAAGCGCAGCCTCTCATCACAGGACAGATGTTCCATCCCCTTTATCATTTTCCTTGTCCTTCTCTGCACTTTTTCTAGTTCTTTTTTTTTTTAGATGGGGCCAACCAGATGCATTACTCGATACGGAGGCAATATGATATTTTTCATTTTATACTTATTCCTTTTTGGATCATTTCTAACATTCTTTGCTTTTTTGACCGCTGCTGCACATTCAGCCCGATTTTAAAAGGGCCACGTGTAAATTTTGGGGGTTACACACGTGGCCGGGCCTTAACGCGCACCTCACGCATTTTACAACAGGCCCGGCCCCGCGTGGAAGATACTTCTCCTCCGGAGGAGCAGTAAGTATTAAAATAAAAAATTAGGGGCTAGGTAGGGTTAGTTTAAGGGTTGGGGAGAAGAGGGGAAAAGGTAGGGAGGGGTAGGGTTAGGGAACTGGCGACTGGCCAATCGCATCGCCCGCACATAGGTTATAAAATCCCCCCCACCACCACCACCACGGGCCACCCGCACATGTGCACGCGGATTTTAATTTTTAACTTCCAGTGAATTAGCATTACCTGGGAACTCTCCAGGCTTGGTCCCAGAGACTCCGCTGTTCTAAAGGAATTGCCAGGTCTCTAGGTCAGCACCGGGAAACGCCAGACTCTGCAGCAGAAGCAGGCCCGCGTGAGCCCTGGAAGAAGAGTCGGGCTCGCCAAGCTGAAGAAGGGAAGGCATCATGCCGGGCGGGCTGGAAAGAAGAAAAGCAGGAAAATGCCAGCACGGCTATAGGAGTACCACCCAGCCACGCGGGCTAGGAGAAAGACATGGTTGGGCCTACGCGGCTAAAGGAGAAGAAAAGCAGTCCTCTGCCTTGGCCTAAGGGAAGAGGCCTGCCGCTCTGAGGGCCCAGGGAGGAGGCTGCTTGTCTGTGGTGGGTTCCGGGAGAGAGGAAGAGAATGAACATGTGTGAATGCATACGGTGGTGTTGTAGGAGGAAGAGAAGCGAGAGTGTGTGAAAGCGTGTGGGCATGTGTGTGAGGAAGAGGGAGAGAAGTCAGCGAGTGAGCATGCGTGTGTGTTTGTGCATGTGGGAGAATGAGAGGAGTAAAGATGTGAGGAGTGACAGTGAGTGTGTGAGAATGAATGTGTGTGCGTGGAAGTGAGCATGAACATTTGTGTTAGTGTGTATAGCACCCAGTCCCACCTGCACTCCCTGGCCACCCCCCCGGCACTAACCCATAGTAATCTCAGGGTGACTGTCATACCTGCAAACTTTTGATTTCCAATTAGCTTAATGCAGTGGGATTTAGCCCAATGTTTACTGCACACGTAAGGGTCATAAGAACATAAGACTTGCCATACTGGGTCAGACCAAAGGTTCATCAAGCCCAATATCCTGTTTTCAACAGTGGCCAAGGATCACAGATAAAAGATGGCTTGTGTATTCTTTTGTTAATACTTCTGCTTATTTAACTCTATCTTCACTTCAAAAATTATTTTTGTGAGAGGAAAAGACTTCAGTACTGGTAGGAAACATACCATACTCTATATATATGTACCACTCCAGAGGGGCACTTTGAATTAGGGTGGGTGGTTGCTGCAGACACATTCAGAGGTATCCATTGAAAATGGACCTCAATAAAGAATTATAGTTCTTATAAGTAATGAAAGGTCTAACAAGAGAAGTTGATTTTTACACTGCAGTGCTAGCTGCATTATCCAAATCTACTCCTTTTCATCACTTATAAGGGTTACTATAATTCTTTACTGATGTCCATTTTACTATGAATACCTCTGAATGTGTCTGTAACAACCCCCCCTAATCCACCTGCCAAAAACCCGCCCCAATTCAAAGTGCCCCTCTGGAGTGGTACATATATACAGAGTGTCAGACTGACTCACTCTGGCTTTCAAATTACGCAGGCAACGTACTTGCATTGCCTGTGCAAAATTTGCAATTACGTACATCAGTCTTGGAAATGCCCATGACATGCCCCTTTTCCGCTAGCACACCCTTCCTGGCTTCTTACATGCGTATGTGGCCATTTTTGCATGAGCAATGCTTTTAAAATCTACCTCTATGTGCATCTCTTTGCACTTGTCCACATTAAATTTAATTTGCCATTTGCCTGCCCAGTCTCCTAGTTTTGCAAGGTCTTCTATCAATTCTCTTGTGATTTAACAATTTTGAATAATTTGGTGTCATCGGCAAATTTGATTGCCTCACTCATTATTCCTATTTCCAGGTTATTTATAAATATATTAAAAAGCAGTGGTCCGAGCTATTAAAATGGTTTATAGGGGGCGGATCCAAGATGGCTGACTGATCGCACATGGTGTGTGGATCTCTCTCGGGGGATTTCCGCATTTTTCTGCTACCCCTGTTTACTTCTTCCTTAATGGGCAGAAAGAGGAAACTGAGGGCGGGACCTTTCCCCACAGCCCCTCCAACGTTCCCCTTGACGGGCCCAATGGACACCCACGTTGGGCTAAGCAGCCCAGTGCTGGGGACCCAGCCGCTGGAGAGAGTGGGAGGGGAATTTGAACTCCCCTCTCTCCCTGGCTCACTTTCATCCTTGAACCCAGCAGAGGGAACACCACCTGGCAATCCGGCAGAGGAGAGAGTCTCCCGGGTGGCACTGGAGATGCCGACAGATCTCGCTGTGGGATCGGTGATTCTAGTGGGGAGTAACGGGGATACTAACGCTGCTGTTTGTCCGTCGTTTCAACTTGGACAGCTGGCTGAGAAAACCTTTTGAGATAGAAGACAGGGAGTCGGTGAAAGAGCCAGCGAAGGTGCTGTGAGTGAACTTATGTTACCCTCTGTATCACTACCTTTGATTCAGAGGCCTTCTGTTTGTTTCTTTGGAGGCTATTTGGGACGCTATAGTAGAACTCCGAAGTTCCATTCATCAACAATTGTCTCCCTTAATGCAGAACTATAAGGATTTGGATCAGAAAGTTTCAGGTTTATCCACTACATCTGATTTGGAACAACAATTTTCATCTCTACGTGTTCAAGCGAATTCAGTTCAGCAAACTCAAGCTGCATTGGTTAAGGAAAATGCTAATATGGCTTTAAAAATTGAAAATCTTGAAAACTGTGTGAGGAATAAAAATCTCAGGTTCATTAATTTTCCAAAGTACCCTTAATATCTCCTAGAGAGATGTTTAAGAGATATTTAATAGAAGTTCTGCAGGTCCCGGAGAATGCAATTCCTCCAGTTTCTAAAATGTATTACTTACCACAATTTAAAAGGTCTAGGGATGATGCACAGGGAGAATGAATGGCGTCCCTGGTTCCTGCCGAAGGACTTCGGATACCGAGATGGCAGTCCCAGCAACGCGCATTGTTTCACTAGTCCTTGAGCCTGATAAAGACCGGTTGTTGAGACTCTTCTTTCGTCACAGATTTAGAGTCCTTTCCGCAGCTTAAAGTAAGAGTCTTTCCGGATGTCTCTAGCCAGACTCAAAGAAAGCGAAAGCAATTTCCTCTATTGCGTCCCAGGGATCCAGCACGTGAGGGGTTATTTTTTTCCTTACGTTCCCATGTAAGTGCATTCCTAAGTATCAAAATAGTTCATATATCTTCTATGGCCCTCCTCAGCTGACCCAATTTCTGATTGGTAAAACACCTTCTGTTGATTCGTTTCCTGACCTCCAGTCGCAATAACTTGCAAGTAGCTCCCTATTTTGTGTAAGGGCTGCTGTTAGTTGATCATTGTTTCTTTGTATAATTATTCCTAGGGTTGTGGATTGGGTCCTCCCCCTCAATCTTGAGGACCTGAATTTGGAACTGAGAATGTTTAATTTATACCTATAGTATATGGTGGGTTTTTTTCTTGTTCTTTATCTCAATTTCACGTTTTCTTTCAAGATGTCTATCTTGTATAATTTGGAAATTACATTAAAAAAAAATGGAAAAAAAGAGAAAAAAAAAAGCAGTGGCCCCAGAACAGATCGCTGGGGCACTCCACTATTCACCTATTTCCACTGGGAAAATTTAACATTTAGCTCTCTTCTCTGTTTTCTTTTCTTTTTTAAATTTATATTTTTATTTTAAACATTTTTTTAAAATGTATATCTTGCTCATGTCATTCTAGGCGAGCAATGAGCTGTTGAGTCATGTCTTATTCAAATCCAGTCTAAAAACCCACCTTTTTTAGGCTGCTTTTAAATCCTAACCCTTGATTCTCCCACTCACAGCCTTATTGGCTTTAACCATTTTCTTAGTAAATGAAATTCTCAAAGTCTCCTTTGCCCTGTTTGTCTTCATTAGATCGTAAGCTCTGCGGAGCAGGGACTCTCTCTTATGTGCATTTATGCAGCGCTGGGCACATCAAGCAGTGCTACAGATGTGATAAGCTGTAGTAGTCTTGCTTGTTAAGGTCATTGCAACGTGGAATGCTTGATGTTCCTTCAGTTAGCGCTGCTCGTCTTTCAGCCACCAGAGAATGTGCTTTTTCCATAGCAGATCCTCTTTTTTTTGGAATTCTCTTCCAGTGGAACTAAGATTAAGCAATTGTATCAAGACACTGAGAATACTTTTGACAACTTTCTTTAAGCAGGTGTGTTGCTAAGTTTAGTAGGTGCTGTATGTTAGTGAGTTGTCCTTTCTGGATGTGATGGGACATACGATTGAATTTGCTGTTTAGATGCAGTTTTGCTTCACCGAGATGCTGCTAATACGTAAAGTGAGTTTGTTGTCATGTCTGTTTTATTGTTGCTGTTGTACACTGCTGTAATTTGTATGTATTTGTTTCTGTACAACATTTTGGTAATCTGTGTTTTATTTTGTACATCGCTTAGGCTATGTGTTAAGTGATAAATACATTTTAATAAATGAAAAAAAAAATGAGCGAGGACAATCAAAGCACAGGCATGAAGCTGAGCTGGTGCTGAGCGAGGACAATCAAAGCACAGGCATGAAGCTGAGCTGGTGCTGAGCGAGGACAATCAAAGCACAGGCATGAAGCTGAGCTGGTGCTGAGCGAGGATAATCAAAGCACAGGCATGAAGCTGAGCTGGTGCTGAGCGAGGACAATCAAAGCACAGGCATGAAGCTGAGCTGGTGCTGGCACTTTCCCTTTCTACTCTGGGACCGCGGTGCCATGGAAGCCTGGGGAGTGGAATGAGGTAACTTGGACAAGGGGATGGCCTCCTTCTGAGGGAGAAGTTGCAGAGGGCACGGGAAGAGGGGTGGTATGAAAACATGCAGCCAGTGAGCCGAAACTCCTGCTCTCGAGGACAGGCGTGGGCTCTCCAGCTAGCAACACTGAATATTCATGAGCTTGCTTTGCATGCAAAGCCTCTAGCTTATTGGTCAGCGTAGAAATGTGGTGGGTGTCCTGAAAACTGGACCTGTTTGTGACCCTCGCAAGTGGGACCTTGAGGTCATCATCTCAGGTGCATGGGTAATCTCATTGCCAGCCCCAACGCATGCACCCAAACTGCAGTTTTGAAGTACTTGTGAGACTGGCAAACAAGGCTAGCAGAGTGGCAGTTCTACATCCTACCAGGCAAAAAAAGTCCCTGATTTGACCGCCAGCTCAGATCTTCCGCTCCTCGGGTCAGCTGGGGTTGTGGTGGAGGCAGCACTCACAGTCCTTGGGTGGTACCTGATGGCCGGACTTAGGGTCCATGACTGCAGGGTTCTGGAAGAAGCCCTGGTACATGGCATCCGGTCCAGGACTGTCACTAAAGTAAGTTGGGAGGGGATATAAACCGAAGGGAAATAAATCCCCTTGTGTTGTTGTGAAGAAAGGCTGATGGGTGCCTGATCCCAGCCCTGCTTCCGACTGGACTGGTAGGCCAAAAGAGCAAAAGCAAATCACACTCCACCCTCCTAGCCCCAAATAAAAATAACGGCGTACAAAATTGTCTAATGAAAGTGACCTCTAAACCAGTTTCCATTCTCCCACGGTTATCTATGGAAAGAAAAATCACTATCCTCTGACCCCCCCACTACTGTACGAGCCTCACTGGTTACCAGTTTGCATCCATATACAGATTCAAAGTTGGATGCCTGGCATCCATCATGGCATTTTGCTGGGGCACCTTATCGTATCTCACCAGAGGAACCTGTGTTCCTTCCAGCATGAGCTGCTCAATTCTGGAAGTGACCCATGAGAAAAGCTTCTCAAATCCCGCACCCAGTCTTTGGAACTCACTTCCTCTCAGCCTTGGTATTGAGAAAGATTTTGCTAAGTTTAGGAGGGCTCTTAAAACGTATCTTTTTACACAGGCTTTTATGATCACTGCAACTTACTTTGATTTGCTTATTCACCTCTTTGCAAATTGCTTGCCGGCCTCTGGTCAGGACATCAGTTATACACGGATGTTATACAATTCTATGTCCAAGCTGGATCTTTGTGGTCAGACACATCTGCAGTTATAGTGTTTTGTATTTCCACTGTGAGACAGTGTCTGTCACACGATAAGATGGCATTAAACTTCGGAAATGGAGAAATTACTTACCTGAGAATTTCGTTTTCCTTAGTGTAGCTAGATGGGCTCAGGACCAATGGGTTACGCTCCCCTGCTGGCAGATGGAGACTGAGTCAGGCTGCAAAGCTGACGTCACAGTACATACACCTGCAGTGACCTCAGCCCTCCAGTATTCTGTTCAAAAGCCACTGTGGACATACTAGTGAAAAGACTTGATTAAAAATATGATTAAAAACGGATAACCATAACTGTACTCAACCAACCATAAACACTGAACTCCAGTAAGAATATAGGGACTGGATGAACACTTACCCATAATCCCTTGGATTCGAGGCCCACTCCACAAGAGAACCCGTGGCACAGTTCTTGGGCAGCCGAGGGCGGGACGCTGAGTCCATCTGTCTACACTAAAGAAATTGAAATTATCAGGTAAGTAATTTCTCCATTTCCTAGCATGTAGCCAGATGGACTCAGGACCAATGGGATGTACAAAAGCAACTCCCGATCGGGGCGGGAGGCTGGCTACGGTCCGGTCAACACTGCCCGTGCAAAGGCTGTGTCTTCTCAGGCTTGTACATCCAGGCGATAAAACCTGGAGGTGGTGTGCGAGGAGGACCACGTCGCCGCTCAGCAGATATCGATGGGAGACAGCAGTCTAACCTCTGCCCGTGAGACCGCCTGAGCCCTAGTGGAATGAGCTCTAATCTGAGAAGGTAATGGCTTTCCAGCCTCCATATAGGCTCCCGTGACCACCTCCTTAATCCAGCAAGCTATGGTAGCCCGCAAAGCCAGTTCACCCTGCTTCCTTCCACTGTGAAGGACAAACAGGCAGACTTCCAGATACCACACTAGAAGTCTCTTGACATCTAAATGAGACTACCTTGGGCAAGAAGGATGGAACAGTACGTAGCTGTAATGCCCCTGGAGTCATCCGGAGGAATGGCTCCTGGCACGACAATGCCTGCAGTTCAGAGATGTGAAGCACTGAGCATACACTGTTTTCAAAGTCAATAAACGCAAGGAAAGACTGCGCAGTGGCCGAAAGGAAAGACCTGCCAAAAATTCCAATACTAAATTAAAATTCCACAAGGAAACCGGCAACCCTAAGGGAGGTCGAAGGTGTTGACCTCCCTTCAGAAAACTCTGAAGGGAGATTACCTTAAAGGAGTTAAGGGCCAAAACCTTTATTCAAGCCATTCTGCAAAATTTCCAGAATAAGTGGGATTTTAACCACCCGAGGGAAGACACCGCATTCCTTGCACCAGGCCTCAAATACTCTCCAGACCCGCACATACGCTAAGGACGTGAAGAACTTCTGGGCATGGAGCAAGGTGACAATTACCGCCACAGAACATCCCCGCTTCATCAAGCAAGTCCTCTTAAGGGCCAGAGGGTAAGACAGAATTGAGTTGGATCTTCAAGAATGTCCGGGCCCTGCTGCAACAGGTCCCTGTGCAGAGGGAGGCACAGCGGGCTCCCCATCAGGAGTCTCCACGTGTTTGCATACCATGGATGCCTGGGCAAATCTGGAACTACTAGTAGGATTAGTCCCCAGAGGTGTTCGATTCTGCAAATGACTCTGCCCAGCAGGGGCCATGGATGGAAGGCGTATAGCAACTCTTCTTCCAGCCAGATCTGAACAAGAGCATCAATTCCTAGGGACCACGGATCTCTTCTGAAACTGAAGAATCGAGGAGCTTTTGCATTTTGAGATGAGGCCATTAGGTCAATTGACAGGAAGCCCCAGCGATCTACTATCAGTTGAAACACCTGGTCGACAACACCCACTCTCCTGGATCCAGACTCTCCCTGCTTAGAAAGTCTGCTCTGATGTTGTCTTTTCCTGCAATGTGAGAGGCAGAGATCGTCCATAGATGCACTTCCGCCCACTCCATAAGAAGATCTATCTCCTGTGACACTTGCTGGCTCTTGGTTCCTCCCTGGCAGTTGAAGTAGGCTACCGTCGTTGTGTTTTCCGACATCACGTGGACCGTTTGACCCTGGAGTCTGTGGCTGAACTGTAAACACACCAATCTGACTGCCTGGGCTTCCAGGTGATTGATGTTCCAGAGGACCTCTTCTTCCGTCCAACGTTCCTGAGCAGTCAGTTCCTGACAGTGAGCTTCCCAGTCCCGGAGACTCACATCTGTCATGAGAACCAGCCAGTTCAGGGAGGACAGTGACACACCCCTGCTCAGATGAGCTTCCTGCAACCACCACTGGAGGTGAGAACAAATTTCCATCGGCAAGTGGAAGCGAACCGAATAGTCTTGAGACTGTGGGTTCCAACATGACAGTAGAGAACGCTGAAGCGGATGCATATGCGCCTAGCCCATGGCACCACTTCCAGGGTTGTCACCATCAAACCAAGAACTTGGAGATAACGCCACACCATTGGGCCTATCGTGTTCATCAAGTGATACACCTGGGACATCAACTTCTGGAACCGAGTGGTTGGCAGAAAGACCTTGCCCTGCCTCGTGTCGAACCAGACTCCCAGATACTCCAAGGACTGGAAAGGTGTGAGACTGCTCTTGGTCAGGTTTACTACCCAACCGAGTTCCTGTAACAAGGAGATCACCCTGTTGGTCACCAGGTGGCTCTCTTCCAAGGACTTAGAACATAAGAACATAAGAAAATGCCATACTGGGTCAGACCAAGGGTCCATCAAGCCCAGCATCCTGTTTCCAACAGTGGCCAATCCAGGTCATAAGAACCTGGCAAGTACCCAAAAACTAAGTCTATTCCATGTAACCATTGCTAATGGCAGTGGCTATTCTCTAAGTGAACTTAATAGCAGGTAATGGACTTCTCCTCCAAGAACTTATCCAATCCTTTTTTAAACACAGCTATACTAACTGCACTAACCACATTCTCTGGCAACAAATTCCAGAGTTTAATTGAGCGTTGAGTAAAAAAGAACTTTCTCCGATTAGTTTTAAATGTGCCCCATGCTAACTTCATGGACCAGTGGGAGTCCTACTGAAAATCCCTCTAATCGTCTCTGAATTGGAAGATAAATCTTCTTACTTTTTTTTTTTTTTTTTTAACTTACCTGGGCTCAGCGCTTACTGGCTGTGAGGGGAGAGGGTTTTGGCAGTTGCTGCCGTACTTGGCTTCCTGCACCCGCTGTCTTTTAGCTGCCTAAGCAGCAAAGTCCATGCTGGGAACCGGCTACCGGTCCAAGGCACACCTCTGAGGGATCTTGGAAATCACCTCAAGAATTCCCAACTGGGGGAGGGACCTTTAGGTATCACCGCAGGAGAGCGGGGCTCAATTTTCTCCAATTTAGAATGTAGAATGTCTCCTTCCAAAATGTACAGCAATCCCCATAGGGAGAGGTACATCCACCATCTGCTAGAGACGGAGAATACTTGAGGGCTGAGGTCACTGCAGGGGTATATGTCCTGTGACTTCAGCTTTGCAGCCTTACTCCATCTCCTGGCAGGGGAGCATAACCCATTGGTCCTGAGTCCATCTGGCAACATGCTAGGAAAAACAGAATTTGTAATACTTCAATATGGAAGTTCACTTATAAGATCTCCTTTCATTAAGGTTCACAATGTCAAGATTCCATCTGCTCTCCAGGTGAAGAGCCTAGTGTTTTGATCGATCCTGCCTTGACCTTTAAGAATCAAATTAAGTCTGTTGTGCAATCAGGGTTCTTCATATTATGAGTTTTGTGTAGTTTAAAGTTCTTTTTGCACTCTACTGATTTTCGTTCAATCATACAGGCACTTATCATTCCAATCCTGGATTACTGTAACTCTTTATTCGTTGGTTTGCTAACTTCATTACTTAAAGAGCGTTACAGTTGTTACAGAATGCCGATCTCTGGCCAGTCAATGAGAGAACATATCTTTCCAGCGCTCCAAAGGTTAAACTGGCTCCTGGGCCAGCGGAGAGTCTCTTACAAGATCGCAGTACTTATCCTTGCAAATGTATTATGAAATGTAACAATTGCAAGAAGATATGTTTTCTTTGAACCTTCACAGTTGAGAGTAATTTTTGGACGCTCACACACACAACTGTGGATGCTGCTCACTGTCGTAGTTACTGAATAATTGAGAAATAGTCGGCTGATCTCTTCTTTCTTCTTAGTTTTGCCTTTTACCATTGCTTGTTTGAATAATATCCTCATAGAGCCTTGGATCTCCCTTATTACTTTGTTCTAGGTCTAAGGTAATTTTGCCTGTTTTTCCTTATTGACTTTGAAAATGTAATTTTTGTTTTTGTTACTTATGACCCTTATTTCAATGACAGGTTATATTGCTGTCAAAAAATGTGGAAACTTAATAAGACATAAATTTAAAAAAAAGGATTGCAGTACAGTAGTGCTACACGAATGACTAACTCTGGACTCTCGTCTGGGAGGGGTGGAGGGAACGCCCTTCTCCAACTACATAATCAGACGTGTGCATGTTATAAAACATGCCTGACTGCATCCACACGTGCATTGCAATTTGAAGTGGACACACGCCTAAGCGTGCATATGCTGCTTCTACCGCGTAGGTAGGGGGGATTATAATAGACGCACGCACCAATGCCATTACCAGTTTTCCCGGATAAGGGATAGGACTTCCAACCCCTCCCCCTTAGTTTGAAAGCCTCCCCTCTCCCCTGTTAGCCCTGACCTTAAAACCCTGCCGATCTATTTATCTTTATTACCTACACATCCTCCATAGCAGAAGTAAAGTTGCACGGCAGGGGACCGTGGTGTGCGCACGTACGTTTGCACTGATTTGGAGCTGAAACCCATGAACGTCCATGCCCCAGCCGCCACCCCTTTTTGGGACTTTTCATTTGTGTGCACTGCGGGAGATACGTGCATACACAGGCGGCTTTTAAAATCCGCTCGGCGTGCGCTGGTCCGACATCCAAACGTATCCCGGTTTTGGAGCATGTTGGGCTTTTAAAATTCACCTTAAATAGCCCATATTTGTGTAAATGCTATTTTACATGCATGTGAAGTAAATGATGCACAAATACATTTGCTGGTATGAAAAAAGGGGCCAGCATTTATTTATTTATTTATTTAAATTAATTTATATACCGGAGGTTCCTGTATAATATACATATCACCCCGGTTCACAAAGAACAGTAACTATCGCTACAAATAGCGGTTTACATAGAACAGAATAAAAGAAGTTTTACATTGAACAAAAACAAAGTAATAAGTTTTACATTGAAGTTAGCATGTGTAAATTTCTGATTAACAAAGGAAGAAAAAAATAGATCTGAATAACTCGTTGTGGGCTTGAAAAGACTTTTCTTCGTGTTCTTGGCTCTAGGGGAAAGCTTGTTTGAAAAGCCAAGTCTTAAGTTTCCCTTTAAATGTAGAGTGGCATGGTTCTAAACGAAGGTCTGGAGGGAGCGAGTTCCAAATTGAAGGGCCCGCTGTGGATAATGCACGTTTCCTCAGAACGGATTTCGCAGGTTGTGTGATTAGTCTGTTCTGATAGGCGCTTCTGGTTGGTTTCACAGATGTGTGTAATTGAATTTGGAATGTTAGGTTGAGAGGTGCGATGTTGTGTAAGGCCTTATGTATCATCATTAAAGACTTGAACTGGATCCTGTATTTAATTGGAAGCCAGTGGAGATGGTGGAGAATTGGGGTGATATGATCTCTCTTTTTGGCATTTGATAGAATTCTTGCAGAGGCGTTCAGGACCATCTGAAGTGGTTTGATGGTGCATGCTGGAAGGCCTAGGAGGAGAGAGTTACAATAATCCAGCTTTGGGAGTATGATGGCTTGTAAAACCATGCGGAAGTCTCTGTATAGGAGGAGAGGTTTGAGTTTCTTTAATGTTTGAAGTTTAAAGAAACATTCTTTTGTTGTGTTGTTGACGAATTTGTTGAGACTGAGTCTGTTGTCTATGATGACTCCCAGATCTCTAACTTGTTGTGTGGTGGAGAGCCCTGTGGTGACCGGATGTTGATTAGTGTTAGAATGTGAGGAAGGGGTATAGTTTTCCGGAGTTATAATGAGGATTTCAGTTTTGTTTTTATTTAGAACCAAGTTGAGGCTGGTGAGTAGATTGTTGATAGCTGACAGACATTTATTCCAGAATGATATGGCTTTGTATATGGAATCTTCTATAGGGATGAGGATTTGAATATCATCCGCGTATAGGTAATGTCTTAGCTTAAGGTTAGTGAGAAGTTGACAAAGTGGGAGTAGATAAATATTGAAAAGAGTCGGGGAGAGGGATGATCCTTGTGGTACCCCCCTTTTGGATTCGATGGTGTGGGACTCTTTGTTATTTATCTTGACCTTGTATGTTCTGTTCTCCAAAAATGATTTGAACCAGTTAAAAACTACTCCTGTAATGCCAATGTCTATTAGGCGTTGCAGGAGGCATGAGTGGTTAACGGTATCAAACGCTGATGAAAGATCAAGGAGAGCGAGGAGGCAAGGTTGGCCCTTTTCTAGGTTGAAAATGATAGTGTCTGATAATGATGTTAATAATGATTCGGTATTCATAGACTTACGAAAGCCAAATTGGTTTGAGGTGAGGATGTTGTTTTCGTCAAGATATTCTGTAAGTTGTTTGTTTACAACTTTCTCCATAACTCTGGCAATCAACGGGAGGTTTGCTATGGGTCTAAAGTTTGCTGGGTCTGAGGTGGGTAAGTTAGGTTTTTTGAGGAGCGGCTTGAGCATGGCTAACTTGAGTTGGTTCGGGACATGTCCTTGAGAGAAGGAGCAGTTAATAATGTCTGCTAAAGGTTTGGCTATGGTGTTGGAGATCAGACACAGTTTGTTGTATGGAATATGGTCTGATGGATGAGAGGATGGTTTTATCTTCTTGAGAATATTCTCTATTTCTAGAGTGGATGTGAGCTCAAAAGTGTTGAGTAGTGTTAGTGAAGTGTTAGGTTGTTTGACATTTGGGTGCGATGGTTGTTGATCTGTTGGGAGTGGTGGTTGAGCGGTTGAATGAGGTGTTTGTTGAGCGGGTGATTGCGAAGATTGGGGGGTGAGGTTGATTACGTGTTTTGGATGTGTAGATGGTCCCTTGAGGGGAGCTAGAAGTGAAGTGATTTTGTTGTCGAAAAAGTCTGCTAGTTCGTTCGCTTTAGTGAGTGCTTGATCGTCTGGAATGGTCGGTGCCGGGGGTTTTGTGAGGGTTGATACATAGGAGAAAAGAGCTCTTGAATCAAAGATGAGGTGGTGGATTTTTTTGGAGAAGAATATTCTCTTTGTTGTGTTGATGTTGTTTCTGTATGAGTTAAGGCATGATTTGTAGATGAGGAGGGTGGTTGTAGATGGGTTTTTTCGCCAATTTTGTTCCTTGCATCTCAACTCGTGTTTATGATTTTTTAGCTCTGGTGTGAACCAGGGTCTCCTGTTGTCTTTGTTTGGATTGATAGATTTAGTTGCCATGGGGCAAATTTGATCTGCAACCTTTTTAGTGATGTTGGTCCATGATGAAGTTGCTGAGTTTACGTCGGATAGGTCTAGGTGCTCAAGTTCCTTGGCTAGGTGTTCACCGAGTTGGTCTCCTGAGCACTGTTTCCTAAGCGATATAGTTATAGGTTGTGTGGATTGTGGTGGAAGTTCTTTTATTTTTAAAACCGATGATATAATTCGATGGTCTGACCAAGGTATTGGAGTGCAAGTTGGAGTGGTGTGGGTTGTGATACCTTCATTTATAAAGATAAGGTCCAGCGTATGGCCTGCTTTGTGGGTTGGTTCAGTCACTATTTGTCTGAAACCCATATTGTTGAGAGAGGAGAGAAAAGTTTTACAGTTGGTAGAATGAGGTTGGATATCTACATGTAGATTAAAATCTCCCATGAGGATGGTAGGTTTCGTGGAATTTAGGTGTTTTGCTGTAAGTTCTATGATGGAAGATGGGTCAGCTTCCAGTATTCCGGGGGGAGCATAGATTAGGCCGATAGTCAGATGTTTTGAGTTGAATAGGGCAAATTCAATCTTTGATATGTTATTGGAAGTCTGCAAAGTCAGACCCAGCGTTTTTTTGGCTGCGAGGAGAAGTCCACCTCCTCTTTTTTTAGGTCTGGGAATAGAGAGAACATCATAATCCTGTATGGGTAACTGATTTATTAGTGCAGTGTCGGTGGGTTTTAACCAGGTTTCTGTGATAGCACAGATGTCAGGTTTTGTATCGGATAGGTAGTCGTTGAATATATGACTTTTCTTAGCGATCGATTGCGCATTAATCAATGTGAGTGAGAAGAGAGTTAGTCCAAGGAATTGAGTGAGTGGTGTCAGTAAGATGGGCCTGAGCCTCTGTTGACGATTGTGATGGGGGAGGGAAGGGGGCTTTGGTGTTCTCCATTTGGGATTGTGGATGATGGGAATTGTGAGGGGGTGCATGTTGGGATGTAAGTGGCTGAAGTGGAAGACTGTGGGAATTGTTACGGTTAACAGGAGTGCTAGGCGAATGCTGTCTGAAGAGAGCTGGACGAATGTGGTTTGAAGAGTGCTGGGTGGATAATGTTAGAAGAGTGCTGTATGTATGATGGGGTATGTTGGGTGAGTGCAGTCCGGAGAAAGATGGGTGAATGTTAAGTGGAAGCTTAAGGAAGACCTGGTGGTATTGGGTGGACGTATAATGAGATATTACAAATCTTCTGAGGGGTCTGCTGGTAGATCTGGAAGTTCTGCGAGCTTTCTTTGTGAAGTTGGTTTGGGTTATGTAGATCAGTGGCTTGGAGTCTCTGGTGCCACTATCTACCTGTATGTGGTTTGGTTTACCAGTTCTTTTGTAGATAGATGGGGCTTGAAAGTTAAAGCCGTTCTTTAGTGATGTTTGTGCTTTGATTTGTTGGTGCTGATATGTTGAATGAGCTGGTAGGAGGGCGGACAGAGATAGAATGGAATTATAAAATCAAACCAAAGACCAGGATGTAGACTCGGGGCTTCCTCGGGGCCGCGCCGAAGGGGCGCGACAAAGGGGCAGGCCCCTTTGTCGCGCTCCTTCGGCGCGCGACGCCGGCGCGCGACGCCGGAATGTGAAGAATTTTAAAAGTCCCTCTGCAGCTTGATTGGCTGTTCGCGTTGGTGGGCGGGTCTTGGTATCGTGGGGCTGCCGCTGAGCCGCGGGATCGACGGTCAGGCTCGCCGGGGGGAAGGGAATTTAAAAGGCCTTACCCCGACGGGTCTGGGCGCCGACCGCGCAGGCCTCCCTTCGTGATCGCTGCAGCGGCTGCAGCTTTAGGTGAGTAGGGGCAGCAGGAAATAGTTAGAGACGCCGCCGGAGGGTGAAGAATTTAAAAAGTCCCTCTGCAGCTTGATTGGCTGTTCGCGTTGGTGGGCGGGTCTTGGTATCGTGGGGCTGCCGCTGAGCCGCGGGATCGACGGTCAGGCTCGCCGGGGGGAAGGGAATTTAAAAGGCCTTACCCCGACGGGTCTGGGCGCCGACCGCGCAGGCCTCCCTTCGTGATCGCTGCAGCGGCTGCAGCTTTAGGTGAGTAGGGGCAGCAGGAAATAGTTAGAGACGCCGCCGGAGGGTGAAGAATTTTAAAAGTCCCTCTGCAGCTTGATTGGCTGTTCGCGTTGGTGGGCGGGTCTTGGTATCGTGGGGCTGCCGCTGAGCCGCGGGATCGACGGTCAGGCTCGCCGGGGGGAAGGGAATTTAAAAGGCCTTACCCCGACGGGTCTGGGCGCCGACCGCGCAGGCCTCCCTTCGTGATCGCTGCAGCGGCTGCAGCTTTAGGTGAGTAGGGGCAGCAGGAAATAGTTGTGCATATAAGTTGCTGTTTTTATAACCTGCCACATGTTACTTGCTTAATATTTACACCTGCTAATTGTCTGGTGTGAGTAAGAATGACTGGGTGAAGGGTCAGGGTAAACTGGGGAGAGTTTAGGTCGAAGAACCAGAAGGGTCTTAAAGACCTAGAGATAGTCCATCAGTTTGTCCAGTCTAATTGGTAAAACTGGTTCTTTCCTTCACGTGCACACGTTATAAAGTTTGATGACTTAACATGAGTAAAAGCTGACAAGTGCTAAGGAAAATCTATGAGTTAAATCTCTAATGTGTAAACGATCACAATTAGGAGCACAAATGCTTGCATATGGAAGATTTGGACCAATTATCTGCATACATTTTGACTTCTGGTAAATGGCGGCTTTTGCTGGCATTTAGCTGGATAAGTCTGAAAAACTGCTACTTATCCAGCTAACGGGCCGATAAGTAAAAGTCGTGGGAGAGCGGACGAATTCTCGGCATGCGCACAGGCCACTCTCCTGTGCGTGCGATTCTGTATTCAAATGAGGGCCCGCAGCAATAAAAGGCGCTAGGAACACTAGCGCATCCCTAGCGCCTCTTTTTGGACAGGTGCGGCGGCTGTCAGCGGGTTTGACAGCCGACGCTCAATTTTGCTGGCGTCGGTTCTCAAGCCCGCTGCCAGCCATGGGTTCGGAAACTGGACGCCGGCAAAATTGAGCGTCCGGTTTTCAACCTGCGAGCCGATTTCAAATTTTTTTTTTAACTTTTTTTTAACTTTCTGGACCTTCGACTTAATATCGCCATGATATTAAGTCGGAGGGTGCACAGAAAAGCAGTTTTTACTGCTTTTCTGTGCACCCTCCGACTTAATATCTGTGCACTAATTTCTGAAAGTAAAATGTGCGGCTTGGCTGCACATTTTGCTTTCTGAATCGCGCGGGAATACCTAATAGGGCCCTCAACATGCATTTGCATGTTGCGGGCGCTATTAGGTTCGGGGGGGTTGGACACGCGTTTTCGACGCGCTATTACCCCTTACTGAATAAGGGGTAAAGCTAGTGCGTCGAAAACGTGCGTCCAATCGCGGGTTAACAGTGTGCACTGTACTGTATCGGCCTGTAAGTAATTAACCCCCAGATTCATTATTCTGTTATATTTATACAATTTTTCATGGAAAAAAAAAGGGGTGGGGGTGATAGTGGGCAGCTGGCCGCATAGCAGTGTTGCCGTTTCGCCCACCGCGGAGTGGCTGCGCCGCACACTATTGTCCCCATAGCGCCATGGGAAAAAGGTGTAGTTATTTCCCGCCGTGCTGCCAGCGATGATGTGAAAAACATTCTTGCCCACAGCGCTGCCGGGAGATAACTCCGCCCAAACCCCGCCCACACTCCTCCCCTTTCTATACCACACGCGATACAGCCACATTGCCCAGTATAGAACAACCCTAAAAGCCGGATAAGTGTTAAAATGTAACTTATCTGGTTATGTTGAAAATACATGCCATAAATCTTTCAGATATGTGAGCATGTTGTTGGGTAGATTTAAGCGTATTTTATATAGTTTGTGTACATTTGCACAGACGATATAAAATACAAAAGCATGAGTGCGCACACCCCCTATACATGCATTTAGGGGCACACGTGCATCATGTTTTAAAGTTATTCTCCCTATGAATTATACTAAAACATTCCAAGCTTTGTTAAAGTCTCGTTTTCTTTAGTGTATGCTTTGAGATAGAGATCATGAGTCAAATTTTTTTCAGCAGGATTTTTTTGTTTTGTAGTTGTTTTTATGTTTTAATTATGTATGTTTTATTCTGTGCACCACCTAGGGCCTTGGTACTGGCAGTATATAAATAATAATAAAATAAATAAAATACTCAACTGGTTATGTCACCTTAACTGGTTCAGTTAGGATATTTGATCTAATTGACTTATTGTAAACCATGTACTTGGATCCATCTTTCTCTTTTTAATCCTGTTGACTACTGGTTTTTTTTTCTTGTTTTAATGGTATTTTTTTTTACTGTGAGTTATGGGTTTTGTATTGACTGTTATGTGTTATCTTGTAATAATTTTTAAATGTTTGTAAATCATTTTGATTTAAAGAAAGGTGATCAATTAAGTACTAAATAAACAAACTGAACACTACTCAGAGTTAATTAGCTCTTTGTGCTTTTTAAAAAAAAAAAAAATAATTTATAGGATTTTCAATATTATAACCAAGGGAAAAAACCTTATACAGTTCAATACATAGACAATAAACAAATCCAATTCTAGAAGAAATCTACATTTACTACATCCATAGTAGCCCAATAGTTAGAAGGAGAAAGAGAGAAAAACAATTTAAGGAAATATTAATGGTGAAGATAGCAGAGGAGGATTATTTATTTATTAGACTTCATTCTACCTTGGAGGAGCTAAAACAATGGATCAAGCCGAGTTTCTCTCTGAGTTTTAAAGTTAACGTGTTGCGGAGGGGCAAAGAAAATATACTTCACCTCCTTAAACTTCACTACACATTTGCATGGGAAATTCAGCCAGCGCAGGGCTCCCAGCTGGAGAACACCAGGTCTCAATAGCAAGACTTTCTCCCTTTAAGGCTGAGTTTAGCGGAGTTGCTTACCTGTAACAGGTGTTCTCACAGGACAGCAGGATGTTAGTCCTCACACATGGGTGACATCATCAGGATGGAGGCCAATCACGGAACATTTTTATCAAAGTTTCCTGAACTTTGACTGGCACCTATTGGGCATGCCCAGCATGGCACTAACCCTGCAACCAGCAGGGATCCCCCTTCAGTCTTGTATATAGTAAAAGTACGTGCGAAAAATAAAATAAATCGCAAGCGAACTCAACTCCGTGAGGTGGCGGGCGGGTTTCGTGAGGACTAACATCCTGCTGTCCTGTGAGAACACCTGTTCCAGGTAAGCAACTCTGCTTTCTCACAGGACAAGCAGGATGGTAGTCCTCACATATGGATGAGTAGTGAGCTGAAGATGCCCGAGCAATACACCAAATGCACCCAAAGGCGTGCAACAGGCACAACAACAGGGGTGGATTTGGGTAGGAGGGCATCCTGAAAACCCTGGTAGGATATTGGGTAGTTAAGCTGAGAATAAGTTTCGTAGGATAGACTGGCCAAAAAATGGAATCTTGCCTGCCAGCCTTATCCAAGCAATAATGGGCTGCGAAGGTATGGAGAGAGCTCCAGGTCGCAGCCTTACATATATCAACAAGTGGCACCGAACGAAGGTGTGCCACTGAGGCTGCCACGGCCCTAACAGAGTGTGCTTTCACACGGTCTTGTAGCGGAATGCCTGCTTGCTGGTAGCAAAAGGAGATGCAGTCCGCTAACCAGGAGGAAAGGGTCTGTTTTCCCACTGGATTTCCCAATTTGATGGTATCAAAGGAGACGAATAATTGGGTGGATTTCCTGTGGGCTGACGTGCGATCTAAATAAAATGCCAGGGCACATTTGCAGTCCAGGGAATGTAGATCCTTTTCTCCTGGGTTTGAATGGGGCCTTGGAAAGAAAGTAGGTAAAATGATAGATTGATTAAGATGCAATTCCGACACTACCTTTGCTAAGAACTTAGGGTGTGTATGGAGGACCACTCTGTCATGCAGAATTTGTGTGTAAGGCAGGTAGATGACTAATGCCTGTAACTCACTAACTCTGCGAGCGGATGTTACAGCGAGAAGAAAAAGTACTTTCCAGGTGAGATAGCGAAGATTGCAGGATTGGAGAGGCTCAAACGGAGGTTTCATGAGCAGTCCTAAGACCACTTTAAGGTCCCAAGCAGGGGCAGGAGGGCACAAGGGAGGTTTTTAGGTGGAGCAAACCTCTCATGAAGCGTGTGACTAAGGGATGTGTGGAAATCGATACATCCCCCACGCCATTGTAGAAAGCGGCTACCGCACTGACATGCACTCTTATAGAGGAAGTTTTCAGGCCTGACTCAGAGATGCCAGAGATAGTCTAGAAACTTCGCGGTGGAACAAGCGAAGTGGACGATGGACGTAGATGTGCACCAGACTGTAAATCTTTTCCTCTTAGAGCGATAAGAGTGTCTCGTAGAAGGCTTTCGTGAAGCTACCAGGACTCGAGATACCGACTCTGAAAGGTTAAGGGGTCGGAGTATCAGCCTTTCTTTTTTTTTTTTTTGTATTAAAAATTTTTATTGAATGAAAAAGCAGAACATAACAATAAATTTACAAGGAACCCAGACATTCATTCCAGTTTTAACAAATAGAAAATATATTCTCCGTAACCCCCCACCCAGCCAACAGCGAGAGTCTAATCACAGAGAGACCGAGCCCTTTCCACAGCAGGACCACCGCTATGGAACTCCATCCCCCCAGATCTCAGACATGAACCATGCCTCCTAACCTTTAGGAAAAGACTTAAAACATGGCTTTTCAGGCAAGCCTTCCCGAACTCCACCTAACACGCACCATCAATAATCTCTCTGCTTAGAAGCTGTATATAGTGGACTCCATATTTATATTGTACACTTGTATATAATTAACCTCCTCTATCTCTCTTTATTTCTTACAATCCCAGTTCATTAGCCCTTGTTAATTGTAACTGCATCTCTTCATCACGTTTATTTATGTTTTTGGTTGTATTTTTCGCACCCCTGTTTTCTGTAAACCGACATGATGTGAACGAGTTCTTGAATGCCGGTATAAAAAAAACTTTAAATAAATAAATAGATGACAATAAGGGGAAAAAACAATATAAGACAATATAGATATCCACGAGAGGAGAGGTAAAGGGATAGAGCCTAAAGACACAACTTGTTCATCAGGAGCCATGCTATCTAGAAGTTAGCAAACACCTTACTCAGATCTAAGGTTTCAGAGCAAGTCCTCAACAGTCACCATCTGTTATCTCTGAGAGTCCAACCAATGGGTGTAAGGGTCCCATATTGTGTGGAAGGCGGTCAGTTGGTTTTGATGAACAGCAGTGAGCCTTCCTAATTGATAACAGCTATAGACCCGGGCCTGTACCCTGGGTAAAGTAGGAGGCTGCGGCCATTTTCACTGTAAGGCCAGTTCCATGCGACCAGCAATAAAAACCTGTTGTACAAAATGTTGTTGTTCTTTGGTTAATGAGTCCAGAGGAGATAGCAATAGGACATACCAAGGCTCAGCAGCAACTGTAACCTGTAGAATACCGGATACCCAAGCTATAATCGCGGACCAATAGGGAATGATATGCGGGCATTGCCACCAAATATGGAAATATGTACCTATGCTCCCACAAGTCCTCCAACAGGTGTTCGGAACAGAAGAAGCAAATCGGTGTAGTCTATCAGGAGAGTAATGCCATCTATACAACATCTTATAACAATTTTCCTGTAGGCTGGAGGACATGGAACATTTATATGCATTTACAAAAATAATCTCCCACGCCATGTCATCAACAGGGAACCCAAAGTCCATCGCCCAAGCCAGCTGTTGGCGAAAAGGTTCCAAAGCCTCACCAGAAAGAAGAACATATATTTTAGAAATAATACCCCTCATTCAGTTAGCATTGATACAGTAATTTTCAAAAACTGAGCTGGTAAGTCGAATGGAACCATCCCGCACAGCCCTTTTCAGAAAGTGCTAAAGCTTAGCAT